>NC_056735.1:545198550-545423550 GCF_019279795.1 Protopterus annectens
AAGAGAAAACACAAATCTAAGATAAACTTACATATAGAGAAAGACAATGATGGTGAGTTGGATGGTCAAGACAAACATGCTTAGCTCTCTGATTCTATCTGTTTTTTAAATCACATTCCTGCTTCACATTATATCATTCTTCACACTTTCCTGGGTTCCCATTACATCATTCTTCATACTTCCCTCGGTTCCCAGGCTAACAAAAACTACATTTACATTCTTCACCTCTGGGCAGAAACCAGAGCAATAAAGGACATTTATGCATGCAAATTCTGGCCATTAACTCAGGCCTTAAAACAATAGGCAGGATGTCCCATTCTAGATTCACTGGCTCCGAGTCCTAACATCAAAGGGTCACAACATGCTTTACTTGGTCAGTAGAGTGCACTGTTGTTATTTTTTTTTCCAGTTCCACATGCAACACTATTTTTACCATTTAAAACAACAAGCATGTGATTTACATTAATATTTACAGATGACAGAATTATCTCCAAAATTCTATCTGGTAGGCTGGCAGCCTTCATCTATCTTCACTCAATCTTCACACTATTTAAAGCATATTTTGGGAAAAATTATCATAACTCAATCTTGATCCTTAATCTGGATATTGCATTAAATTTATTTCTGACATTTGCTGCTGCATTATTTATTAGTTAATATGTAATAGTTGACTGATGTTGGATTAGAACACATATGCAGTGAATACATGAATAATTATCACTTTCCTGAAAACATTACTTATCAAAGCACAATCTCCTTTTAAACTTTTTACTGATAATGTTTGTTAAAATCTGCCATTAAGACACATGGATAGCTGTCCAGGACTTAATTTAACTTACCCATATACTATGTTCATTTATTGAGTGGAATATACAACATTATTTCAGACAAAATGAGAAGAACACAGGCTTGAACCTTATTTTGGGTATTGCCATACATTTTTTTCAGACATTTGTCGCTGCATTCTTTGTTCAGTTAAATGTAACAGTTGACTGGTGTCAGATTAGAACACGCATGTAGTGAATACAGGAATAGTGAACACTTTATTTGAAAGCATAACTTATCAAAGCACCATCACCTTTTAGAATGTATTGATTAATGTTGCTTCAACTCTGGCAAGTAGACCATGGATAGCTGTCTAGGTCTTCTGTTAATAAGCCCATAAACCCTATCCATTTGAGTGCAACCTATAGCATATTTCAGACAATCAGCAAGTGGTGGTGCTGCGGTAGCATTGTCACCTCACAGTAAGACGTTGTCCTGTTCAATTCTCAGCTAGAGCGTCTTCTGTGTGGAGACGTGTGAAGGGGCGTACCTTCGTTGAAGGTTATGCGTCAGGGCTGGCAACTCGGCACGTAAAAATCTAGTGCCAATCATTAGCGGACCGGAGTTCCGCTGTGGCGACCCCTAACTGGGAAAAGCCGAAAGACACAACACAAGCAGACCAGAACAGTGACTGTTATTTGGGTAGACCCCAACATTATATGATGGTTGGAAGCTATGCTACACAGTACCGCATGCTTACTTGCTTTAACTTGCTTTACCCTTTCAGGAAGGCAGTGACACATTAATAAAAATGTAAGATGTCCCAGGTATGTCATGCCTGACCATTAAGTCTGCAAAAATCTGTATCTACTTTATTGTATTATTAAGTTATGCAATGAGTGTTACTTTGATGATTTTTCTACTTACAAAATGATTACCTCATCCTGGCCAAGCGCCCTGCATGGGACTGGATATTGCGAGCCTTTTCTTTTGCAGCTGTGGTAAGAGAAGCAAGCCATTATGTATACCAGTTTTGCACAGATTCAGCTTATATATTTAAATTACTGGAAAAAATACTTACATATCTGTGGAGTGTGGCCAGCCCTAGCCTGTCTAACCTAGGTGCCCAAGGTCCCCCTCTTCCTATGCCTCAGATCGTCGTAGTGGTGATGACACTGATCACTAGTGCAGGGGATAAGAGTAGCACTGGAGAGGTCTTTGGCCAAATTATCCCAGGCCTCAGACTTACACTCTAAACCTGGTAGTCACCTTAGCAGCCGGGGTCCATAATTCTTAACCAGGAGTCCAACAAAAACTCTGGACTCCTGCACTCCCCACTTTTGAGCATAAAAGTGTACTCCCTCACCTGCATCAGCAGCCATATATCCACAGCCAAGGTAAGACTCCAAAGAATGATGTGAAATTCCTGCCTATTCGCCTTTATATAGGTTGCATTCCCACCCTCTTCCATCATACAGTAACTTTCAAAAAAGTGCTGTGTCACTTAGCATCACTCAGATTCACATAAATCATGTTTAAGTTAAGCTTAGCAAAAGGCAAACTGGAAAAGCACTGCTTAGCATTGTACAGCCTTTCTAAATGTAATAATGTTTTTTAATCTAAACTAAACAAATGTTTCACTTACCTAGCACATGTTTACAGCAATACATGCAAAAATGTATGATTTCTCAGGACTCGAGTCCAGGACTGCACCCACTGTAGGTCATGACTCAACCTATCTAGCCACTGGGATATTGAAAGGAGCTTGCATATCTTAACATATACTACACAGGTGTCTGTAAGCATAGTGCAGCTTTGCTGTGTAGGTTTGAACATTGCTAAGCAATAGAGAACTACAACAATCGAATACATCCAGTTTCTGTTTTTAGATGTCTGATGGATGTTTACTGTATAAGTGAGCAAAGCCAAGCATAACTAAGCAATGCACTACACTGCACAAACAAGCAAATAAACATAAAAAAAATAATAAATTAAATTGCAAATCAGTGAAATTAAATCTGTTGTACACCTTTCGGTCCAGGTTTATGGGTGGAAAGGTATTGTGATGTGTTTACCAACTGTCCAGAAATTTTCTGGATAGTCCACAATTAAGGGATTGCCTGTATGGTGTTTCTTACATGCATTCAATATCAGTGTTACTGTGATCTCTCTCAGCAGTCTGCCATAATTAACATGTATGGGATGCTGCCGAGGAGGATCTGTGGCTGTGTACATGGATACATTCTGTGTAGACTTTACACGGAGCCTACACAGATTTTATTGAATTCTGGAGTAGGTCTTTAATACAATAATTAGAATATATGAACTTCCAGAAGGAAGAAAGAATATTATTTAGATAGGGAATTTGATTAGGAAAAATGTTACCATTTAAACAATAATCTTTTAATAGCCAGACAAAACTGTTGGGAACTATTTGCTTGTGACAGGTAGTAATATGTTTGTTATTTTTAGATAATATTACTTAAAGTATTAGTTTCCATTTGATTCATATGATGAATTTAACCACAAAGCAATGAATTTTATAATAGTTGAAGTAGCATAAAATTGAATATCAGGGAATCCTATTCCAGCATTATCTCAACGATTTGTGTGCCAATTAAAAAAAAATATTGGATTATTGGGATGCCAAAGAACCTTAAGTAGAATGTTATTAATCTTTTTCATTAATTGTTGTAGTGGAGATAATGCTAATGATTGTATAACAAATAATATTTCAGGGAGAATTAATCTTATTTAACATTAAACGTCCTTCCATAGAAATTAAAATGTATTCCAATTTGTGACTAGACTTATAATTGTATCAATAACCTGTTGAAAATTCACTTGTACTATTTCCTTACTTTTAGACTTAATGATGATACCAAGATACTTAATTTGAGAGTTATTCCAACTAAAATCAGATTTTTTTATATATTTTTAATTTATTATTGATTAATAATGTACTCATTTTATTATGATTAAATTTAACGTTCAAAATAGTTTCAACTTGCCTTATAGCACTAATTATATGTTCTAATATTTTTTTCTATATTTCCTGTTGTAAACAAAATGTCATTCACAAAGAGCTGAATCTTTAGTTCCAAATAATCTTCTATTTTTACACTGTCAATATTTTTGATTGCCCTAATGAAGTTAGGAAAAAGTTCTATTACTAGTGCAAAATAGTGGAGATAGTGGGCAACCTTGTTTAATACCTTTTTGTAGTTTAAGGGAATTAGAAAGAAAGGAACCGATTTTGATGTAAGCACAATAATTAATGTAGATCTTTGAAATTAATCCTATTAAATCAGTTGAGAAGTTATATTCAGTAAGTCTTTTAAATAAATAGTCCAATTGACTGAATCAAAAGCTTTAAGCAGGATTCAATAAAGTCCATGTAGGCTCCATGTAGAGCCTTCATGGAATGTAATTGTGTACATGGCCTCGATCTTCCCTTGGCAGTATGCCATGCATATTAATGGTGTGGCATGCCTAAGGATTTTTTTTTACT
This sequence comes from Protopterus annectens, assembly GCF_019279795.1. NCBI lineage: Eukaryota > Metazoa > Chordata > Ceratodontiformes > Protopteridae > Protopterus > Protopterus annectens. Next base: position 545,202,827 of record NC_056735.1, read on the forward strand.
TTATGTGCTTGTTTGTGCGATGCAGTACATTATATAGCTATGTTTAGCTCAGCTCATACATTAGACATGTGCCAGACAATGGCGGCTGGTGACTTCAAATCAAAGGGGGGTTGCAGGAGACAGCTGAATAGGTGGGGTCAATGAGAAGGGGTGTGGCCAACTAGAAAGGGGAGGAGCTATGCTCAAAACCACAAAAACTAACTTTAATTAAACACGCTGCCCTGGGTACCAAACCATCATTATGAGAGTCCAATCAAGACAAAATGAAGTGTAGAAGAATACAAATATTTCAATGCATTGGCTGCATGACAGCTTACTTAATATCTAGATGGAAACAAAAAGGTTGTGAGGCATGAAAAAATAAATTACTTTTTAAATACATTAGTGGAATGCCAGTCAAAATCAAGTATAAGAAAAACAAGCAGCACTCAACTCAAACCACTTCTCCTTGCACTGCAGTTCTAATTATAATTTATATTCAGCTTTATTAAAGTACCAAGTAACATGCTGAAAGTAGTGATGCCGCTACTTGTAGAAATGCTTCTTATCCAGAAAAGACCTGCTGCCTGACAACTATCTACTTGTTTCATGGGGAAAACATGATCAAAGTAAAAAATGAAAAGCAAACAAGAAACAAGCTCAAGATACATTGCTTAAAGGATTAATGTACAGGTTATGGACCACACATGATTGGCATTCTGTTTAGTTTACGGGTAAAGCCTGCAGAGATGACTGGAAGTCTCCAACAAGTGTAATGAGCTTCTTAAAATAATATAATCCTGTCCTTTATTACAAATACTGTCATATGCATTTCAATACCGAAGGCTTATACATTATCTAGTTAAGTGTTCTCTGCATGGCAACAACAGAAAGGCTTTCAATGGTGGCAATTCTTTAACAGTATGCTTATTAAAGCTTACTTGCATCTTATGATCTCAGACAAGCTTACCTGATGGTCATTAAAACATTGCTACTTAAACACAGATCAACAGGCACTTTGAGTAATAAGCATAAATCAACAGTACAAAAATATGACAAACCAGACCATTCTGCAAAATCAAGGACAGATGAAAAGCCACTGTAGTACTTCTGTCTACCTTGGATGGGGGGATATTCTGCACATTTACACTGCATAACTACTCTTTGCCTTGCTTGGACACATCCAGAGTCATTACATGGGGGAGTGGAGTGCAACAAGTATGTCACAATTTGAAATGTCTCTGGGTGACTGTGATGGCCCTGACACATTTGTCATACCTCTCAACCTCAGAGCAAGAAATCTGGACAAAGCCATACATAGAAGTGGGACAAAGGCCCAAAAATATTTTAAATATTGCTCTTATAAACTTAGAAAGATAATAGAATAGGTCTTGCATTAGTATGAATTTTCTGAAGGGTATGAAATCTGAAACTCAAATGCCTGCCATTATTTTCTAACTTCAGTCTTTAATGATTTGCCAATGCTTTGCCAAAAAAAAAACAATTTTATGAAAAATGGACCAAAAATGTTATGCAAAAATATAAAATAGCCACACAATACAGCTGGGAATCTGTCAAAGAAGGGACACTTTAATATTAGTACTGTTAACTTGAGCAGCTGACAAAAAAAAAGAATCTACATGCATTTCTGAAATAAAAGTAATCTATAACTCTGATTATTACAGTTATTTCTTAATTGTAAACACTCCATGTTTTCTTCCAAAATTGCTATTTTGCAGAGGGATTATTATGGGGAAGAGGAACATTTTGAGCCAAAATCGGGGACAGTTGAGAGGTTTGGCTATGCCTAATTCTATAAAGCAATTTATTTGTATGTACCTCTCAACCTGCTAATACAATAAATCTGGACAAGGCCAAATATATTGGGGGAACATATAAACAGTACTAAAAATTGCTCTTGTATAAACTGAGACAGTTGATAGAATAACAGGTCTTACTTTAGCATGCATTTTTCTGAAGGTTATGAAGTCTGAAACTCGGTGTGTCATTATTTAGTGACTTAATTCCTAAATGGATTTGCCAGAAAACCACACATTTTGTGAGGAACAAACCAAAAATAAGAAGCAAAAATCTATTCATTCTTTGAAAATCTGGACAGTTGGGAGGTATAGTTCAGCTGGGGCTGTCTGAGTTTGCCGCCCTTCCCCCTCACAACATGGTTAAATGGAGCCTCCTTCCTGCAGCCATTCCAATGATCCATTACTTGGCTATTCCACTCCATTTACCATAAACACTAATGTGCATACTGTTTTACTTCTATGATGATTTGGACTTCATTTGAAAGTTTTGTTTTGCATTTTACAGCACAAACACTAAGACATCTGCTAAACAAAGCAATGCAGTCTCACAATGAAAACAGACTTAGCATTAAAACTTCTCTGCCCTTGAAACTCACATTCATTGAAACAGCATTGAAACCCACATTCAAAGAAAATACATTTTGCCAGTGGCAGATAAAGATTAATTCTGGGCTGTTTTCAAATCATAGGTCCATTGCATATGAAACATACATGTGCTCTTTGATACACCTTCCTGATTGTACTAAATTATATTCCTTGTACAATACAGTACAGTTGTTAGAGGGTGTTTTAAATTTATTAAACAATAAAACAAAACACATGCACCAATAATGACAAAACTGCCCAATTCAGAACATTTTTCCAGTAAACAAGGAAACAAAATGCATGCACCCATAATGACATAACTGCCCACTTCAGAACATTTCCATCATAAAAGTCTACTCACACTTCTACAGTCCACCATTATCAGTAAATATGCACAATTCTACAGTCCACCATTATCAGTAAATATATACAATCTCTGAAGAAGTAAAAGTCATCTAAATAATTCCACATTAAAGAAATCTGTAACTAATGAAGAGGTTGCTGCTAGCAAACACTCTTATATTTCATGGTTTCCTCGAAAAATAAAGTGTCTGTTGCCCCTGAGGAATAAATTGCCTATATTACATTAAAAAATGAAAAGCTAGTAATATTGCAATAGGAAATGGATGGCAAACTGATAACAGGCTCATAGTTAGTATCTTCACCAAGGAAGACATTCTCAGTATGGCAGCATCCACCCCTTGTGGGAGTAGAACCCACAGCCTTCTGCATCAAAAGTAAGTACACAACCTATTGTGCTATTAACAATGCAAGCTGACTTAGTATAAGTAGCACTAAACCTATCTTCCCCTGCAGCTCTCAGCTCCTTGTAAAATCTACTCAATACTCAACTGTATCTCAACTTCTCAGCACAAGAAATCTGGAAAAAGACAAAATTTATTGGGGGGGGGGGCAAAAGCCCAAAGACCAGGGACACATTAAACATTGCTTGTAGAATCTTGGAAAGTTGCTAGAATAAAATGCTGTGTTACCACCATACATTTTACTGCCAAGGTCCCTGTGCAAAACAGTCAGAGCAATATACCACTACACCAAATCAGCTGCTTTGTGAAAGAAAAATGCTGTGTTACCACCATACATTTTACTGCCAAGGTCCCTGTACAAAACAGTCAGAGCAACATACCACTACACCAAGTCAGCTGCTTTGTGAAAGAGAAGGAACACTGAAACTTAAATGGCTATCATTTAGTGAATTCAGTTCTCACCATAGTGGTCAACCTCTTAGCACAAAACTCCTGGACAAACCCAGTAATGAGGGAATACAGCCCTCAAACATATTCAGTGAATTCAGTTCTTGCCATAGCTGTCAACCTTAGCACAAAAAACCTGGACGAAGCCAATAATGGAGGAATATAGTCCCAAAAATAGGGACAAATTTCAAATATTATTCATCTTATAAACTTAGAAAATTGCTAGAATAAAAAGGTTGTGTTACTATGTATTTTCTGAAGAATATGAAATCTGAAATTCAAATGCCTGTCAATTTTATTTAACATTTGTTAACCAGGACAGTCTGACTTGGAACAAAAAAAACAATTTTCAGCAGAGGTCCAGGAAGAAATAATGCAGACATGTATTTGTAACATGGGAGGGCACAAAAGCAAACCCACACAAACACAGAGAGAAGATGCAGACCCCACACAGAAGGCACACCAGCCAAGAATCAAACCTAAGAACCTACAGCTGTAAGGCAACAATGTTACCACTGCAACATCAAATATCAAGCATTTAAACATTTAGAAACCACAGATATTATGAGGAATAGAACAGATCAAATATGAGCCAAAAATCTGCAATTTATTTACAAATGGTGGTGGGTAGGGGATTCAGGCCCTTAACACCTGCGTACAAGGTACAGGGTTCATGCCTGAGGTATTCCTTACCACACCACCATGAGTTTGCTCTAGCCACCAGTATATAGCAACTGGGGCATCACACACACACACACACACACACACACACACACACACACACACACACACACACACACACACACACCTATGCGATGAAAGCCCCGAATCCATGCAGAACAGCAGTAACAAGTCCACCCTCCATGAAGCCCATCTGAAATCCCGCGGGAGCTTAAAACTTACCTCACCTCTCTCATGATTGGTCCTGTCTGCTGCTGAAGCAGTCCAGAGATCCCCTGTTCTGTGCGGTCGTCACCGCATAAATTCCTGGGCATCTGCGGGGCAGAAATGCCTTCACTGTATCTGGACTGCTGACTCAGGCAGTCTTCCTTCGCACAGATTCCTGGGCATCTGCGGGGCAGTCTGCATACGCAGAGTTAGTTCTGGGACTCAAAAAAAAATTTTTGTTTTCTTTAATTTTATGTTTCACGGTTTGTTTTTCTTTTTGTTTGTAGGTGGGAGGGCTGCAGTCCTGCAGTCCTATAGCACGAGCCGCCCCTGGTGACAGACATCTAAAAAGAGACCTGATGTGTTCAACTTTGTATTTTTTATTTTTATGTGATTGTTTGTGAGATGTGGTGCATTTAGCGATGCTTTGCTCTGTGCACCCATGCATTAGACATACACCAGACATCTAAATATAGAAACCGGATGCTTTCAAGTGATGTAGCTGTGTGATGCTTATCACCACCCAAACTCATGCAGCGAAACTGCGCTATGCTTGCAGTGGCACCTTCACAGCATATCTGAACATACATGAGCTCTCTTTACTACTCTAGTGGTGAGATAGGTTGAGTGATAACCTACAGTGTAGTAAGCCCTGGGGTCAAGTCCTGAGCAGTGATAACTTTTACATACACTGCTGTGAAACTGTGTCAGATTACTGAAACATCAGTTCACTTTAAATTCAATTATTGCACTATTTAGAAAAAGTGCACAATGCTAAGTATCACTTAAACATAGGTAATGGCATTTTCTTGTTTGTGTGGTGCTAAGCTTCACTTACACAGGAGTTTTGCAAATATGCAAGATGCACAGTGATGTGGCATGTTTTTGAATGGTTCAGTATGAAGTGCAATGGTGAGAATGCACCCTATTTAAAAGGGGAATAGTATGTTTAGTTATAGTATCTGTGATGTTACTAATGTTCTCCTTTAATCTCTCATCCCACCCCTTCTCTTCTTTTATTTATTTAATCAATATAGTTACTATTATCATTTGCTATTATCATATTATTTGTTATTGTCTGTTGTGTTGTCCTTATGTATAATTTAATATTGCTTTGCCATTACAAAAACTTTCATTTACATTATTTAATGTTGTGTTCCTCATTATGTTATTTTTCAGTTTGTTTCCTTTAATCGTTATTGTTTTCTTTTATGTTATTAATTATATTTGTTTGGGTTATGTTTATTTTTCCATTATGTTTATATTTTGTTTACCAAACAGCAACAAGGTAGGCCTGTTCCTGGTGATCCACCTACCTTGGCTCCCCCTGCTGAAGCACTGGGGCCCAGCACATCTGTGCTACAGTATGGTAGCATCCACCTTGCTGCTCCTGCACTACTTACTTCTTCATGTAGTTCTGCCCTACAGGCTGGGAGTGTGCCCCCTCTGCGTGTGGAGGTGGAGGGCATGCCTATGTCACCCATGAGCAAATACAAGGCATGGTGCATAGGCTTATGCAGCAGACTATTGACACACACCTACAACAGATGGAGAGCATGCTGTCCATCCTGGTGGTGCAGTCTCTCCCCAGGTGCTGGCATCAGCCACTACCTCCACAAGAGTAGCAGTAAAGGTCCAGTGTTGACATTCCCATGGGTGAGGACTTGAGTCACACTATTACTGTGTCTAAAATCCATGAGACCTGGATCCACCAAACCCCTCCCCAGCCAAGGTGTTCACCCACTCTTGTGTCCCTCACCAACCCTGCCTGCTGTCGTATATGTTTAGTCTGTCTGTAAATGCTTCCTCACCTTCCCAGCTTACCTTCCCCACACATATCTATGTCACTTCCCCAACATTCCACTCACTTCTTAAATAAAGGGGGGCATCTGTCCACCTAAAAAAAAATAGTCCCATACATAGCTCTTCATTTCACATATGTCTACTGAACACACTTAATTTGGTCCAATTGGCTTGACAATGCACTTATGTTGTTGTCCCCCCTCTCTCTGGAGGTGACAGTCTAAATTCAGCTAAAAATCTTTGTAAGTGCACAGTTGTTGCTGTGGAAGAAATGGATAGCTATGGTTCTTTCCTACGGCCTTCTTGCACATTCCTACCCGCCTTTCACTATGTCTTTCCTCCTGCTTGCACCCCATTTCACAACTTTCCTAGCTCCCCAATTTGCTCATCTAAGCTAAATGGTGATGTATTATTACATATATGTGAAAGCATAATAATCACATTCAAAAAGTTCACCTCCACCAGATTTCAGACCCAGTTCCATCTGACTTGAACAATCATACATCAACCCACCAAGCCACACAGCCTGTTAATTAGCACAAATGTATTACACAAAACATTGTAATTGTGATTTTCTTGTCATTAAGAGTGTTTGCAAGATGCTGGCATCACACCACATAAAGCCACAAATCTGCTAAAAGATTAATGGAAAAATAGAAATTTAACTGGGAATCTGATAGAGAAATAAATTACTATAGAGCCATACACATAGTAATAGGTGTAAGTGAGGTATGTTAAATCAGTTCAGTGTGCAATTATCTTTACAATACATAAAAACATACCTGCACTGTCATTTATTCTGTAGCTAAATCTGTTGAATGCTTAGAAAACATTTAATTTTGGTTCACATGGTCTTGTGTTCAAATACAGCTGTGTCTAACATTTAAACTACATGATGCGTACATCATCATTATAAATTGTGATATGTATGACTGTCTCATCACCTGTTTATTAACCTAAAGCAGTACAGATGGAAAGACTGCTTCTAAATCATGGAAGTCAAAGGCCTACAGATAGGAATACATTTTAACTATTGCTATTACAACCACAGAAAGTGCATAGAATGTCAGGTTATGCATAACCGTGAATTCCCTGAGGAATCTGACATATGTAATTCAGATGTGGCCCAGTAATATCAGACTGCAGTGCACAATAATTTGCCAGTGATATTACACACAACCACAGCTGTACAAGTAACATAGCTATATGGAGGTCGTGCTATAAGCAAGGGTTGCCAGAAAATATGTTACAGATGACTACCATGGCATAACACATGATTTGGCAGTTGTTCAAGTGGTTGACATAATGGTTACTGTCCTCCCTATATTGTTCTAGGACACACCAAACATGTTGTCTTTTACTCTGTTAATGATACATTTGGCCAACATACTTACCTTAAACACATATCTTACTTCCAGTGAGAAGAATGCCCTCAATCTGGCTCTGGCTATTCATGATGTCTGCTGCAGATCCACAGTTACTCTTCTGTGTTGTCGTTCTGCAAAGTCTTCTGCCTCTCAGTCTATGCCTATTGCTATCAGCAGCAGCAGCTTCAGCCTGTAGCACATACATATGTATGTAACACGTAGCTGCTACAAACATTGTCTCTGTACTAATGTATTTTTACCCCAACATATGAGAAAGGGGATGGAATTTACATTGAGGCATTATATCTTCTTGAGTAATTGCATTGGGTTTGCTGATTATGCTGCAAACCGGCTGTGTAGGCTGCATTAGCATTTCTTAACCACAGATTGGTTCAGTTGCAATCAACTGCTAATGAGAACCATTATAAAAAAGGCAAACTTCTAGCTAGGCAAACCAGTGGGTATGAGAGTTACTTCTTATGTCTAACTTGTTGTCACATTACTTGTATAGCAGTATTTTTCATCAGAGGTGTGTTGTACTCCATCAAGTATGTATCCATTTTGTTTCTATCATGATACATATGTTTGAATATGCTTAGGGAGAATGGAGATTACATCAGTAAGCCTTTGTTAGAATTGTGCTGATGACATGGCATTGATCTCCAGCCCTATTAGACATACAGAGGATGTAGAGTACACCAAGGGTATAATGGTGTGTGCTAACCAGGTACACAGGTCTTCTGGCTACTTCCTTTGATAGTACTGTAATAGTACACTGATATTTTGTTGGCACTACTATTTATACATATTTGTGGGGGGGCCTGCTATGGGCCACACTACAATGGACTCCTTTGTTGGGTGTGTGAGCATACATGAGTATCTGTCATGGCGCAAACAGGAATATGTCACTACAATCCTAGTTGAGCCCACACCCTTTGTATGTTTGGCACACTGTTGAATATGAGATGTGTAATCAAGCAGGGAATGCTGATAGCCGTCCTTTACTGCTGTATGTATACATAGTTTACTCATATGTATGTGATCCTTACATGTGTTCGCATGTCTTTGTATTTCAGGAAACATCATGTTTGCACGTCACAGGCCACCATTTTCTGAGACAGAAAATGACCTCATCATTGAAGCTTTGCAAAAACATAACCAGGTCATTCTGTCCTGGGGGAGGGCAAATAGGTCAGAATGTGCAGCCCTGTGGGATGACTTGTGCATAACGTCAATGCTGTGGGTCACCAAAAATGTGCCTATGAGCAGGTGCGACACTGCCATGGATATGATAAATGCAGCAAGGAGGCATGCAGTTGATGTGGCCAGGGATCATCAGGTTACTGGTGGTGACCCTGCAGCAGAACCTCCTCTCACAGCCACAGAAGAATTCCTGGCAAACCTTGCTACACAGGACAGCTCCCTGGTATCCATAAGCCAATATGTTGTAGATGTGGGTGCAACCTCTCCTCTCAAGAGGAGAATCCAGGTATGCTTAGTTAGATCAGTAGAATACTGTTGCATTCATCCTGTCAAGGTGTATCTAGTTTTACATGGGTGTCATGTGATTTTAGAGGGGAAGTAAGTTAGTTGCAGTTTTAAGCTCATGTAGAGATTGTCAGCCACATAGCAGGTACTGTAGATGGGAGATATTTGAATGTATTATCCCTGTTATTTTTTCAGGACTGTCAGGAATTGGAAGAGGCCATGCTCCTGCTGCTGGTAAGCAGAAAACTGTTTTGTCAAAGATGTAGATATATTTCAGAGTAATAGCTAAAATGTCATCCCATGCCTGCTGGCTGGACTGAGGTACTGTCTGCATGATTGTCAACTGTACAGATATTTTCAGAATGTCCACAAATTATACCCATACCTCTGCCTTGTAGGTATGACCATAGTAATTGACTTGAAAGTATTCTCAGGACATTGTTGATTGCCATAACTGTCAATTGTGCAGATTTTTGCAGAAAGATAATATAGTATAGCCTCATGGGTTCATAGGTTCATAGGTGTTTATTAGGCTAACTAACACAAAGGCTTCTTTAAGCCTAACCATGCATCTGAAATCTCTGGCAAGGTCTGATATCCTTGATAAGTGTAAGCAAGCTATTGGGAGGTAAAACATTTACAAGCAGGGGCCAGGGATGTGAACCATTTACAGTTTCCCTGTATCCTTTAGAGACATAGGTCCGAAACCAGTGATGATTGTCCTGTTCCCCATCCAACTGCGTAACTTGCACTTGATTTGCATTAGGGTGAACTCTACTTCACATGGATGGGGAGCCTGTTCCATATTGGGTGTAGTCTCTGGGATACATACCTGTTTCTCCAGCATGTCTTATTTATACCACAGAAAAAGTGTAGGTCTGTAGAATGGGTAATTCTGGTGCTGGTTGTTTCGTGGATATGCAGGAGGTTCACAGTGGGGTCTGACAATGCCATGTATGGCAAGCATACATCTCCTCTCCAAAGTCTGTAGGAGACAGAATACAGGGACAGGGCCTTGACATGGTCCATATAGGACATTTTACTTACATCCTTTGTTGCTTTAGTGGAGAACCTCTGTGGACATTCCAGTTGTCAGATATGTCTGGTTATGTACATACCAAACGTGGCATTGCAGTCGATGATAGGTCTAATGAATGCCAAATACAGTGAAACAATGACTTCCTTGGACTTGGATGCCATACCTTAATTATATATTGTGGACATCGGCTCCAGAACCATAGAGCAAGGGGGGAGGGGCACCCCCCACCCACACTTTTGAGGGAATGGTACATTTCTGATTTCCCAGCACTTTTCATTTAAACTTTCTGCTGACATCATCAGCAGGGATGCTATGTTGTATCCGGGAAGCTGCAAAGGAGGGTATTGTTGTTAGTTCCACAAAGATAGTGCCAGACCAAGGAAGTCATTTCAGCAGACATGGTGTGTGAGGGCCGTTAGTATCGGGGCAAGCTGTGCCCATTTCTGTACTGTGTGTGTGTGTGTGTGTGTGTGTGTGTGTGTGTGTGTGTGTGTGTGTGTGTGTGTGTGTGTGTGTGTGTGTGTGTGTGTGTGTGTGTGTGTGTGTGTGTGTGTGTGTGTGTGTGTGTGTGTGTGTGTGTGCGCACGCGTGCCTGTGTATGTTGCTGTTTGTATGTTAGTGACTGTTAAAAGGATACTAAAGTGCTGTTATATTATTTTTGATATGAAAGTGCTGTTGTTTCCTGTAAAAATGCTACTTTTATAGTGAAACTGTTGTTTTGATATAAAAACATTGTTGAATGCGTTGTAATGTTGACAGTGTACTGTTTGAAATTGTATTTATACCTAATACATTGTGATAGCTAGGATGTATACACTGGATGTCATTATAGATCATGCAACAGAATAGACCAACTTGTATCCCTGAAGAAATGAAGTTAAAATGAAGAGCTTGCAACAACATGGAAGAAATGTGTGTCTATTAATAAAAAGGAAGCATTATAGTAAAGAGCAGGGAATTTTGTTGGTTGCCAGAGAGAAAGTTTACTTGAAGAGATAACTGCCTGTCACCGAGCATGGACTTGCATAGTCATTAGTCAATGAGTAGGACTTTTGGTGGTTGCGGTGGTTGCCTTCCAGAAAATTTATTGGAAGAAACATGTACCTCTATTTCAGAGTAAACATACTTGTCATAGGTGACTCTTGAAAGACAATAGCTGAAAACTTTTCTGTTGGAGACTGTGGAGCAGCAGGACAACACATGTGGCTATATTTGAAGAATAATCTGAAGGTTCCCTGTGATTACTGGAACCTGTGGAGACAGTAAAACATTGGCTGAAAGACATTCTTAAAGGGAATTTTCCTGCTGGAGTTTTAATCTCGTTTTTGATGTTTGTTTTTTGTTTTACTTTTATGCTTCACTATAGTAAACTGCATTGACCTTGGAAGTTCTGTCGTCAGCATGCATTTTTTTTTTTTTTTTGGTCCTTAACTTACATTTTTTTTTTGGGGGGGGGGGGTTACCAGGCTGGCAGTAGCATAGGATGCTAGAATAGTTAGCAACAGCTCTGCTTATATAAACACAAGTGTGAGATTGCACAGCAGTTGTGAAAAGGATAATAATCATTCATCTTAGCAAAAAGAACTACTACTACATGGAAATAACCAGAGTAAGTAAATGGGGCACACATCACCCTGCACTCTGAGATCACAAAACAGTGAAAGAAAAAGTAATTATATCACTCCACTGACTGCTGACCTCTGCATAAGCATACACTGCTTATGCAAACAGCCAATGTAAATACATGCAGTATATCCATTCACTTACAATCATAAAAACATCAGTCTGTACTAATTTGTGATCTAATACAGCAAACTGACTATAATAAAGCAGAATTACTGTAATCCTATGCCTACATGTATTTATACTGTGTGTGAGAAATGCTCCAGGTGTCTATACCTGGCAGTTAGAAAGTACTCAGGCTCAAACCTTGTATCTTGAGTACAGGTAACAGCAGCCTAGAGTCCCTACCCACCACCACTTGTGAAAGTTTTCCAGATTTATGCCTCATATTTATACTCTGCTCCTCACAAAATATGTGGTTTTCAGCATTTTTGTGGCAAATCAATGAAGAATTAAATTCTCTAAGTAAAGACAGGCATTTGAATTTCAGACTTCATATTCTTCAGAAAATAAATGGTAACACTCCCCACACTAACATTCCCTAAATTAGTTAGAACTTCCCAACTACCTAACGTATATTCAATCACAACTGCACATAAGCTTATTTTCAAACCCTTTAACTTTCCTTCCCTCTCCTCCACCCTAAAATTGCATCAACTGCAACATAGACTACACAGAAGCAACATTCAAAATCTCCTTGTAGTTTACAAACCCATACGTACCCTATACGTACTCCAGGACAACTCCTATTATCTTTCTCTCTTGCTAGATCCCAGAATTCACCTCCCCCTCAGATTAGAACTACCCAAAACACCTGCACCTTCAAGAGCTTACTCCACTCTCATCTGTCCTTTGGTAATGCTCCTGTTCTCACCCCACCTGATGCTTTCTACCCTATTCAACATTCCTATCCCAATTTCAACCAAAGAGCCCCAATAAATCTGTTGAATTTACATTCTCATTTCATTGTTACTTTGTATGATCTCATAAATATTGTGTATTACTTGTGAGTTTTAATTCTTTTGTAATTATTACTTGTAATTTTTGTTTCTTTGGTTATTGTCAATATTATAAATATTGTCATAACTGGAGCTTTTCTCCCCGGGCCTCCATTGAAAATGGGCTCAACATGGCCCAATGAACTTTCTCGGTTAACAAACTGGAAATAAATAAATAAATAAATAACACAAAACCTTTTATTCTAGCAATTTTCTAAGTTTAAAAGATCAGTATTTGAAATTTGTCCATATTTTCGGGGATATATTACCCCATTATTGGCTTTTTCCAGGTTTTTTTGTGCTAAGAGTTTGAGAGCTATGGTGAGAAGTGAGAACTGAATTCACTAAATTATAGCCATTTAAGTTCAGTCTTCCTGTTATTCTCAGAAGCTGCTGGTTTGGCATACAGGTATGTTGATCTGACTGTAGTATATAAGGTCCTGGGTTCAAGACATAGCAAAGAAATGCATGGTAGTAATGCATTTTATTCTAGCAACTTTCCAAAATTATGCAAACAATGTTTAAAATGTGTCCTTGGTTTTTGGGCTTTTGTCCCCCCCCCAATAAATTTTGGCTTTTTCCAGATTTCTTGTGCTGCCAAGTTGAGAGATTTAGTTGAGTGTCAAGTGGATTTTACAAGACGCTGAGAGCTTCAGGGAAGAGAAGTTTAGTGCTACTTATACTGAGGCGTTTGTGTTGTTAGTAGCACAATAGGTAGTGTACTTGCTTTTGATGCAGAAGGCTGTGGGTTCTACTCCCACAGTATGCAAATCGATCACTAATACTGTACTGTGTTGTACTTTAAAGGGAGTGGATGCCACAGTCCTATGAATGAGAAAGAGTTATCTGGTAACTATGCTTTTGTTAACAGTTTGCCATCCATTTTCAATTGCAAAATTACTAGCTTGTCATTTTTTTAGTGTAGCATAGGCAATTTATTCTTCAAGACTAACAGGCACTTTATTTGTAGACAAAACAATGAAATATAATGTTGTTTGCTAGCAGCAGCCTCTTCATTAGTTACAGATCCCTTTAATGTGGAATTATTTAGATGACTGACTTCTGCAGAGGTTTTGCATATTTACTAATATTGTTGGATTGTAATGACTGAAGTTTGAGTGGCATTTTATGGTTGAATTGTTCTGAAATGGGTAGTTTAGTCATTATTGGTTCATACATTTTGTTTCATTGCTTACTACAAGACAGTTCCAAACTACAAATTTAAAACACATTCTAACAAGTGTTGCTGTATTATACAAGGAATATAATTTAATACAAATCAGGTTAATATAATCAGGAAGGTGAATCAAAAAATGTATACATGCATGCTTGCTCACAGGATGCAAAAGATCAAAATGGGGAAAAGACCGGTCACCAATGGAGTCCCCAGGGTTCAGTGCTGAGGCTTTTTCTGTTTGGCATATACATCTCAAAGTAGAAGGAAATACCAAAGGGCTTTGGCCAACTACGTTTGAGATGACTGCAAGCTAGGACCAGTTATGGAATCCCCAAATGACCTAGCCATCATGCAGGAAGTTTTGTCCCAAACAACTGGTGCCAGAATCATGAATTGAAACTAAACTCCAAGAAATAATTTATTGTATACTATGGGAAGTCATCTACTCCAGGGAACTTCCAAATTGGCAATGGCCCTTGAGAAATGACCCAGATGTTTGGCATTTGGGAACTTGTGTGTACAGTGACCTAACTTTTGACCAACATGTGCCCAGAGTCATAAGAAAGTCTTTCTTTATTGCACAGCTTATACAAAAATTGATTGTGACTAGATCTAGAGATGTTATTGTCCCCCTTTACACAGCCCACATTAGGTCAATCATTTTGTATAATACCCTCTTTGGCATGTATCTGTCCAGACCCATGCAACATCTCTAGATCTAATCAAAATCAATTTAGTAAGGATATAAGTCCTAAACAATAGGTCTTGCATGGACCACCTCAAAGATTTATCACTATACTCAATATCCTACAGAGTGCTTAGAGGTGACATGTCTGGTATACAAGGCATCCTCCAACCTAATACAGATGGACCTACTGAACATCAGCAATTCAAATGGCATAAGAAATACTCAGTCCAGGTATCTAAACTGAATGTTGTGGAGAGATGGATATATATCACAGAGGCTACCACTATTCTAGAACAGACTATTCATTCAAGTAAAACAAAGCTCATCCCTGTCGACATTCAAATGCAACTTGGATCTAAGGATGGGTAATAGAAAATGTACTCCAGGATTGCCCCTCATGCCACTAATGGATAGAGGCAGTTCTTAAATGCTGCATCTCTTACATGGGTCCCCTCAAATTATCTATAGTATGATCACATTTATTCTCACTAGGGTTAATATACAATTATCAGCCATGGGAGAGGTAAGACCAATCAGGAAATGTTAATTCAAGCACAAAAAGGGAAATTAGCTAAGCTTAAAATGTCCTCCAAGAAAACCTATGTCGTGGTAGTAAATAGTTTTAAAACATTGCCCTTTTTAGATCACCAAGTGCCTCTCACCCTTCGCCCCCTCCCCCCAGTCTTCAACAGCTTCCAGCGCCTCTGGTTGTGGAACATAGAATGATTTCCCCAATACTGTAGATACGTGACAGTCAAAGGCTAGATTACTATCTATGTGTGTCTCTAAGTCCCTGACTACTGGGACAGCTGTTAGAGGTGTCCTGCCAATATGATAGTTACCAGGGGTGGATGACCTCTCAAAGGATAGTATTATGAATTTCTTAGCATTTAGTGTTAGTACATGGCTCTGACATCAGCTCTATGTCTGTATCAGCCCCTCCTGGTGAACATTTGTGTCAGTGTGGGATTCGACAGCTCCTAATTTGCAGTCATGTGCAAATTTAGTCAGCCAGTGACCAATGACAGTGGCCTTGACTTAAGAGAAGTAAATTCCAAAAAGTAGTGGTCCGTGGAATAATTCATGAGGTAGCCCACTTGTGACTGGCCTCTTTGTGGAGGTAGACTCCCTAATGCTAACTTCCTGGGTCCTGTCTGTGAATCACTTGACTATCCACTGGATGACATACAAGTGTGTAACTAACCTCTTGAGTTTGTCAACAATGCCTGATGGGAGTATAGTGTGAAATGCCTTCTCAGGCCAAGGTAGGCAGTGTGAACCATTTTCCCTCATCCATTGCTTTGGTTACCTTCTCAAATAGGTACACCAGGTTGGGTAGGTAAGATCTGCCCTTGACGAAACCAAATTGGATTTTGTCCAGTGCCTGGTGGTGTTCTATATCTCTGTTGATCATCTGTATGATAATTCTTTCCATGGCTTTACATATCAGACTAGTGAGACTTCTGTGTCTGTAGTCTCTAGGGTCTGTAGATAGCCCACCTTTGTGTAGAGGGATGACTCTTGCTGTTTTCCATTCATGAGCCACAAAGCCTGTTTGGTAGCTACAGTCAAATAGCAATTCCAGAGGCCCCTTATAGGTCAAGTTTTATGCTATTTAGAAGGTATGCTGTGATGTTGTCTGGGCCTATTGTAGCAGTGCACTTGGTCATAGACAGAGCATTAAGGACCTGTTCCCTAGTGATAATAGGGGTACTTATATCTGACAGCATTTTCTGGGAGAAATTTGAGGGTTAGAGAGGGGTAAAGTTGGGGCTGAATTTATCAGCCAGGAGGTTTGCTATATCTTCTGCATCATTATAGTTGGTTCCGTTTACAATGAGATGTGCACACAATTGTATATTGCCTTTGAGATAGCAGACATAGCTAAAGTATGCTTTGTGGTTGTCCTTGGCCTGTGAACCCGAACTTATCTCAAATCTGGCTTTGGCAGACTTCATTTTCCCTCTAATTTTTTTTTTGTTTACTTTTATGAGAGTGCTTTTATCCTGCTGTGTGCTGCACCTCCTAAATTTTGCCATGATTTTCTTCCTTCTTTTATACAGCCCATTGATTCTGTGACTCACCAGGGTAACTTGATTTTGAGTTAGTTCTGTGCTTCTCACTGGTGGGTATGGCTGGCTCTATGCAGCTATTAACATGCTTGTACAGGGTTTCTGTGAACACTTCTGCATAGGCCACAGTTTTCTCAGTGTTTATGGGGGCTTGGAATTTGCCCAGGTTATCACCTAATAGCTGGAGTAGTTCCTGAATATTCCATGTTTAGCTGGGGGTCCATGTTTTATTTTTACTTCAAAGGAGACCAATTTGTGTTTGGACCTTACTAGGGAAGTTATTACATTAGGGGATGTGAATGACTCTCCCATATTGTTGAGGACCAGATCGAGTATGGTTGCACCCCTGGTTGGTATATTGGCTACCTGGTGTTTACAAAATCCAGGATTCTCTGTGTCTGTATGTCTGGTGTTGTATAGGATTCTCTGTCCAAGTGGGACACAGATGGAACCCCCAGGGTGAATTAATGGTTACACACCCAATCGTCCACATTACGTTTGAAGAGGGCCAATGAGGTGTTCTGTTTGACATGAAGTGGGAGTCCATTACAAAGGTGTGGTAACCACTGGGAGACAAGTTTGACCCTCCAGCATGTTATATTATTGTCACATATCAGGTTAAGTTCTTTAGCGTGAGTATACACTTTGATTTGTGGATATGCAGCATTTCCAATAAAGCATGGTCAAAGATTGCCTTATATGCAAAGCATAGTTTGCCTCTAAGTAGTCTATATGAAACAGAATAAAGTGACAGTGATTTCACATGATCCACATAGGACAGATGCTGAAGACCTTGAATTATGCTCGTGAGAAATCTTTGTGATCTCTCCAATTGCTGCAGATGCTTGGAAAGATGCATACCAAAAGCTGAGTTGTATTTCATTATTGGCCTGATGAGACAAAGTACAGAAAGGTTATAACTTCTTTTATTTTCTGAATGCAATGGCCTAACGTATGAGATGAGCAATGTAGAATGTGTTTCTTACCACTGTGGAGACATGGTGATCAAAGGTAAGGTAACTATCAATCTGTGTGCCCGGGTCTCTGACCAGTGAGTGCATACTTAGGGTTTTGTTATTGATGTGGTAGTTAACAGGAACATCACACTTACCGAGAGGGATGATAATGCGTTTACTTGCATTGAGGTTAAGGCCATGATTTTGGCATCAATCATTTGTTTGTGTAAGGCCCTGTTGTAGGATGTTGACATCGTTTGGAGATTCTATGACTCTCCCAGTTTGCAGTCATCAGCAAACTTTGTCAGACACAGACCTATAGTTTTAGCTTGTACTTTGGAGAACTAGATTCCAAACAGTAGAGGTGCCAGGACAGATCCCTGTGGAACACCACTGGTAACATGTCTGCTGTTGGAGGTGGATTCCCCTATTTTGACTATGTGGGTTCTGTCAGTCAGCCAGTTATCAAACCATCTAATAATATTTATTATTTTTTATTTATTTTACATTTGTTTACAGGGAAAGTCCAACTGGGCACAGGTCCTTTTTCAGGAGAGGCCTGGGGAGAAAAGCTCCAGTAAAAAATAAATATAAATGTAAACATAGTAGAAGTTAACAAACTTGCAATGACATTACACGAGTATACAAAGAGCATTTACACAATTATGGGAAATGCAGTTCTCCAAAGGTAGCATCAACATGATATGTGGTAAAAAGTATAAACAATTTTAGTGAGTTTGTTCAATACAAGTGAGTTTTGGGATTAGAGTAAGATACCACCTAATAGCAGTATGTGGTTACCTATACAGAGGTTAATTTAAGCCAGGAGAGTTACAGGTGCACAGCCAAGTGTGGGCCAAGTGTGTTGTGAGTAGCTTTTTAAATTGTACCGTGGAGGAGCTGGAGATAATGGGGGTTGGCAGTTTATTCCAGATTTTAGGGATGATGTTTGAGAAGAGTGATTCACCAACTGAGTTGTTAACTTTGGTGGTATCTAGGTGGAGTTTTCTTATTGGAATGGAGGACTCTAGAAGTGATATATGGTTGTACAAGATTTTGGAGAGTGGGGACTTTATCAGGTTGATGGAGGATTTTGTGGGCAAAGGTTAATTGTTTATAGTGCAGGAGTTGAGGAAGTTCTAACCAATTTAGTTGTTGAAGAGCTGCTCAGTGGTGAGACCTATGTGTGGCATCAGTGGCAAATTTGACAGTTTTATTTTAGCAGGATTCCAGCTTGGTTAAATCAGTTTTGTGAAGGTTGGTCAGAATTGGGTAGGCATATAAGAGAGTTGACAGGAGGTGTGTGCAGGTGATGGTAGCTTTTGTCGTTCTAGTTAGAAATTGCTTGTTTCTATAAAGCAGACAGTTTCTTATGAACCTTTTTAATCGTTTGAGCAATGTGAATGTTGAATTTAAAGTTGTTGTCAATTTTGACGCCTAGCTTAGAGTCATCTTCATATTATATAACAGATGCATGAAGAGTGGAGGTGTGGAGATGGTTAGTGAATAGAGATAAAAGTAGAGGTCCAAGGATGGAGCATTGTGGGACACCTAAGGTCAGTGGGAGAAGAGTAGAAATGAGTGTTTCCACTGTACGGCCTGCTGACGTCCTGATAGGTAGCTCTGGAACCAGGTAATAGAGGAGCTACTAAGGTTAAGGGAAGAGAGCACATTGATTAGTATATTGTGATTAACCATATCAAAGGCTGTGGACAAGTCTAAAAATATGGCAGATATATATTGCTCATGGTTTCCAAAGTGGTTCACTGCATTCGTAAAGGCCATTAGGACTGTGGTGGTGCTGTGATAGGAGGGGAAACCGTGTTGTGTTTTTGATAATAGTTTATGTGTATGAAGGTAGTCCATGAGTTGGGTATGGATGACTCTCTCTAGGATTTTAGATAAGGGTGACAGGATGGCAATAATTAGTAAATTCTGTGGAACTGCCTCCTTTGTGTAAAGGAATAATGTGGGAGATCTTCCAAATGGTAAGTACTAAGCCCTCAGATATTGATTTGTTTATGAGTATGGCTACTATGTATGCAATTACATCTGCTCCAATTTTCAGAAAGTCAGCTGGGAGGTTGTCAGCAGCTAAGGTGGTTGGTTTAAGTTTTCGGAGTAGTTTTTTATGATATCTATAGACACTGGTTGTAGTGTAAATTGGCTGGAGCAATTTTGTAAGGTGTTATTGAGCTGGGGAGCAAAAGGGACAGAGTTATTGAAAACGTTCTGAGAATTTGCAAGGGCATGTATAGTATCTTGTAAAGTATTTATTAAATTGGGCTGCTATATTGTCAGAGGAGTGTGGTTGAGTTTGGGGGTGGGAGTAGTTGATTTTCCTGGTAGAAGTTTATTATTAACTGTGGCCCAGAATTGTTGAGGATTATTTTGGTGTTTCTTTTGAATATTCTGGAAGTAATTTATTTTATCTACTTTTACAGGTTTTTAGATTTGTCTCTGAGTTCTAAGTATGCATGTCTTGTGACTTGATTTTTGTTTTTGTGAAATTGTTCCCAGGCCTTACCTTTTTCTTTGAGTAAGGATATACATTCTTTGCTTAGCCAGGGTCCAAAATTAGTTTTCACTCTAATCATTCTGGTGGCTGCATGACAGTTTAATTTACCTAAGAAGGTGTTGTTAAAGGAGTTCATAGCCCCTTCAAGGGGTCACTGTCTGAGCATTTCCCAGTTACAAATTTTTAGAGCAGAGATGAAACTATTTGGATTAAAGGCTTTTTTATTTCTGATTGTATGGTAGGTGGTTTAGCTTTTTGTTGACTACAAGTTCGTAAAAGAAGGCCAGGCTGAAAGTCACTCAGACCATCAGGAAGACAACTTACTTGAGAATAAGAGGAGGGGATATTAACTAGAATCCAGTCAAGGATAGACTGACTGACATTTAGAAGATTGGCCCTTGTGGGGGATGTAATGAGGTGGGTGAACCTATGCAGGTTAACATGGGTTGTTGCATTCGGAAAAAAGCAATCTAGCCAGTTGAGGTTGAAATCACCCATCATCAGGACTGTATTCTGAGGGAGAGAGATAAATGTCCAGTTTAGTATGTGTTTTAGAGTAGGGATATTATTATTGGTGGGATATAGCCACCAATGATAGTAATATGCTTTCTGGGGTTTATTTTTAGCTTGGCAAAGATTACTTCTGCATTTTCAAAGTCATGGATGATAGGGTCATGACAGTATAATAGTAGATAGTCTTTGAATAAGATTTCTTCTCCTCTGCTCATTTTGGTTTTCCTGTCTTTACCAAGAATATTGTATCCTGGAGCTACAATTTCATTGCTGTTATTGCTGGGTTTTAGCCATGTCTCTGTTAATACCACAATGTCTGGAGAATAGAGGGATAGTAAGGCATGCAGTTCATGAACTTTTTTCCAGTACTCCTTACATTCATATTAAGGAAGATAAGGGAAGATTTGTTTCTGTTGTGTAGTATTTCATAGCTGAATGTTTTATGACTGCTGATTGAATTAGGTAGGGGAGTGGGACTGGGATCAGGATGGATATCTCTGGAGTGGTTTAATTGCTTTAAAAGGTGTAAAAGGAGTTTGGTGAACTTGTAATGTAGTTTGGAGTACTTAAGAGAGGTATGGGATGTGTTTGCTGGGAGTTTAATTTTATTAACATGGAGATCTATGTGGTTGGAATAAAAGAGAGTTGGTGC
Organism: Protopterus annectens; assembly: GCF_019279795.1. Lineage (NCBI taxonomy): Eukaryota > Metazoa > Chordata > Ceratodontiformes > Protopteridae > Protopterus > Protopterus annectens. The sequence goes on from NC_056735.1 coordinate 545,224,204, forward strand.
TATAGTATAGCTTAATGGTTTGTCTTGGGGTACAAATGAAGAGGTTTGGCAAGGGGGAGATTGGCTGCTGGTACATGGTAATTACATGACGTGAGAGAGATTAGAGGAGTAAAAGTCTAGAGATAGCGGTGATGTGTAGGGCTGCTAGATTTAAGTGTAATCTGTAGAGGTGAAGAATTTCAATAGGATACTTTGACATTTTGTGAGTAATTGACGAAATAGAACTGATATCTGATAAATTATGTGTGAAATGGAGTATGTATGTAAGGAGTTACTATCAGGAAAGGAATGGGGAGGTATATAGTAGGGTTAGTTGGTTAGCAGATCCTATAGGTTGACTCCTAGGTTGAGACTGGTGGTTATGTGGGGGGGTGTTAATTATTGGATAGTAGTGGATGGTGTTTGGGTTGTGATTTGCTGTTTGTAACAAAAGGAGATACTGCCAGCCCAGCTAGCTGGAAATTTGTAAATAATTATATGTCATTTGTGATTATTAATATGATTTATATAGAAGTGTGCCAGGAGATACTGCCAGCCCTGCTATCTGGAATTTTGTAAGTGGTTGCGTGTCATTTCTGAATGTCAACATGCTCATGTAAGATGCTTGTGTTACAGATGTATTAGAACTGTATGTCATATTGTACAGATGTGTGCTGAAGAGATATTTTGTAAAGTATTGAGCAGAAATGTATATGCACTATTGTAACTATTTAGATGTATGGATTTTAACAGGGGAAACTGAAACACAGGAAACTGACTTGCAAAACTACAGAAGAATAATTGAGATTGAATTACTTTTATGGCTGTGCAATAAACAAAAGAGATGTTATCTTTTAGTTTCAGTGCATCAGAAGCCATAATGTCTAGAACTAGAAGTTTTTTGCATTGTCTTTAAATTTGGAGGAATATAAATTATTTTACGACTTCCACCATTTGCCAAAAGATCTGAGGTCAATGTATTTTCAGTTAGATGCTAAATGCTATCAGCTGCAGTGGGGGGGGGGGGTTCACCTGGGATAGTCAGATGACAAGAAGTGATGTCATGCTTCAAGCTACCCCAGCAGTAATATTTCAAATATTAATTTAAAAATTAAGAAAGAGACTGGGCATTTTGTATTTTGTCTTTGACCTGACAAGAACAACCACTCACCAGATCTGCCTGCTTGTTCTGTAAGTAAATTAACTAGGGTACAGTAATTTCTCTTATATACAGTCAGGAATATAGTGAAGTATAGCTTAGATGTTTTCTTTATTTATCTGAGACTGTCCTGTAATGTTGTTTTAAATAGTTCCTGTTATTTTGAACTCTGATGTGACTGTGATTATTTACTGAGCATTTTCTTGTTCTTTTATTATTTGTTAATAAATATATTTAAACCGTTCATCGTGACTGATATTTGTGAGACATATTTAAGTTCTGAGAGTACTTGCATATTTATTTGGTGACACTGTGGGCCACTCCTAATAGCCTTGGTCTTGGTCAAACTAGCATTTGGATTAATAGTAACATTACACAGTAAGATTGGACACCCTTTGTTAAGGGCCTTAAAGTAGCTGTTAAGGAGTTGGCTGCTGGCAGCAAAAACTGCCTTATACTCTGAGCAGAAGGGGCATAGCTAGTAAACCTGTTCCAGCCTTACCCAGATATGTGTGTGTGTGTGTGTGTGTATGTGTGTGTGTGTGTGTGTGTGTGTGTGTGTGTGTGTGTGTGTGTGTGTGTGTGTGTGTGTGCACGTGTGCGTGCATGAGTGTGTGTGTGTGTGTGTGTGTGTGTGTGTGTGTGTGTGTGTGTGTGTGTGTGTGTGTGTGTGTGTGTGTGTATGTTTTTGTGTATAAATCAAAACTCAAAGGGTTTGGGTGTCAGCTACTTGGGCAGGGACACGAAGCACTGGTTGGACAGAAAGGGTGCTGGAGGTCTTGGTTTGGACAATCAGCTGAGATCTCAACTGTATAGCTGTGCCAGTGGGGAGTCTTATTGGGGATTTGGAGAAAGAGGGAGAAACCAGCCCCAGACTGACCGTGGTCTCTGTGTGGTCTTAAGGGAATTCTGGATTCAGTGGTGTGGATATTGAATTCCTGTAGCCTGTAAACAGTGGTCATTAAGGAAGGTGTTTGTACTCTCAATCAGCCACACAGTGAACATTCAGAGTTTCATATCACAGTTGTTTTATTTATGTATTTATTTATTTAGTTTTGTTAGCTTAGCTAGTTAGGGAGAGCAGGCAAGGATGTCAGCAGTGGAGTATGGCAAGCTGACAAGGAGCCAATAGGCTGAGATGTGCCAAGCCAAAGGACTGGGGCATGCCAACCTGACTAATGCAGAAATGATTGTAGCCTTGGTCACAGCTGCATCAAAGACCAGCAACCAGAAGGACAATCTGACTGGCCTTGGGGAGGAAAAACTTTTAGAAAATGGACAGTTCAACCTTTCCACAAAGGACTTAAAAATCTGTCTGGAGTTAAAGAGCCTTGAACTAGAGGCCAAATGTTTGCAAATTGACTGAGGCATCTGGAGGCTGAGAAAAATGAGAAACTGTGACATCTGGAAGCTGAGGAGAATGAGAGGCAGAGGCAACATGAAAAGGAGATGCTGACTCTTTGCCAGGGTTATGGGGGTAATGGGAAAGGGAGTAACCAAACCCTAGACGGTTATAATTTTGACAGTTTTGTTCATATGTTTGAAAGGGTATATAAACAGTATAATGCTGACCAAAGGTTCTGGGTACAGTTCCTGACCCCCTTACTCCATGGTAAAGCTGTAACTGCTATTTTTAAATTGCCTGATACTGATTGCTTACATTATAATACTGTTAAAAATTGTCTGTTAGAGTGTTTTAAGTTAACACCGGGAGCTTATAGAAAAAAAAAGTTTTGTGAGCATAGACGCAAGGCAGATGAAGGTATGTGTGAATATATTGTTGAGTTAAGCACTTATTTTCATAGTTGGGTGAGTAATCGAACTCAGATGAAAAAGCGTTCAACAATACCAACGAAAATCAACAACCAAAAAGAACGCTTGTAACCTCCGTGTCATGGAACGCCAGTCTTCACCAAATCTGCTACTATGATAAATGAATTGCTTGCACACTGTCCAAAATAGCAAATTTAAAGGAATGTCTGTCCCCATGCTTATCAATATGCCTATACAGGGCATTTTTGTCATCCATGGTTCTAATACTATATAGATGTGCATAAATCCACCAATAAAATTTCCTTTTGGACAGTGTGCAAGTAGATTGTAGGGGAGGTGATTTCAAAGGAATGCTATCATACAAAGAAATGGGGTGGCGATTATATACTGATGCATCCACTATACCAGGGATAAACAGTGTTATAAGTATCAAACCTCTTCTACTTATGGTTTGATATTTTATTAAGTTGAATAGTATTTATTGGATGTGTTTTACACATCATATTAACGAGTCATTTTTTTATTTTTTATTTTTATTTTATTTTATAGTATTTGTATTTTTACATTTTTTATACATTTAGATGTTTTACACTTTGATTAAATAGTCATGTTTATGACTTTATGGTAAGGTTTACTGAATTGTGTATATAGGTATTTCTATATTCATGTGATGTTACGATGTATTATGCCTATATTTAGGTTGATAGGGACACATTCAGCATTACATTTCATTAGGGTTAGGAGCTGTGTCTTTAAATGCACTGACTGAATGTAGCGCTTTTTGGTGCCAATGAGGTTATTTAAATGGTAACAGTTTCTTTATGTATTGTTCTGATGAAGCTTGCCGTGGAGCAAGTGAAAGTGCTTAACCAGTTGTTTTAATATTATTAAACCTGTTTTGCTTTTTTATCTTCGTTGAAGCAATTCATTTATCATAGTAGCAGATTTGGTGGAGACTGGCGTTCCATGACATGGAAGTTACAAGCGTTCTTTTCGGTTGTTGATTTTCATTGGTATAGTTGGATGAGTGGGTGTCAAGTCACCACTTCTGAAGGGCTGGCTAATCTTTGGTGAGGGAACAAGCCCTTAGCACTTTGCCTGAGGTCATGAGAATCTGGTTAGCTGATAGGCAATGCAATACAGCAGATTAGTTGGGGAAAAAGGGAAACCTATACCTAGCAAGCAGAGCATCACTGCACAGGAAAGGGATACTCAGTGCTGCTCATGGGCCTAAGGGATCCCATGGCAGGCAGCCAAAACCACCCCAATAGAGTCCGCCAGTAGCAGGGAAAGCAGGTCTATATTAAATAAACAAAACAACGAAAGAACAAATGCTCTTTTGTGGACACATAAAACCTGAAACCACAAAACAGTGAAATTACGGAACAGTGATTTTTTTTTCCCCAGGAAAAAAATTACTGGGCCATTCAGTCAAGGTCAGTCAATGGTTTCCTCTCAAGTCCAGCTGGTAAATCTGGGAATTTTGAGGCAATGTTACAACTGTCTCATGTACACGGACAACCCTCTCCTCCTCCAAACAGGTTCAAATATATGTAAGAGATGCAACTATTTAGCCAAACTGGAGGCTGAGCTCTCTCATCTCAAAACTGGTGTAACCAGTCAGGAGGAGAAGGTAACCTCACACAACACAATTCCAGTATCACATAGTCCCACCACATCAGTGAACCAAACACATAAATACACAAAAACATACTCGGAGGCTCTAAATAAAAATCTACCTAAGCAACAGAGACCTCCAAAGCAGACATCCAAGCAAACGCTACCTCAAAACAAAACACACACAACACATAACCCACAAAGTCAGTGTGCCAAGCAGCCACAGCCCTTAAGGCTGAATAACACACCTGATACTCTTGTTATAGGTGACTCTATTGTCAGACACACTGACGTCCTGCTCACCAGGCTGAATAAAGAGAAGGTCACGGTGAGCTTCCTGTCGGGTGCTAGGATCCAACACATAACGCAAGCACTCAGGTCACTCCAAATCAAATACAAATATGACTCAGTCATTGCACATGCTGGTGTGATTGACCTGAGACGTACCTCCCTGGACTACATGAAAAGAGACATAGAGGAGCTCTCTGATCATGTAGCCCAGGCTGGTATGACCCTGTCCTTGAGCAGCATTTTACCCTCACCTAGAATGATGCCACAGTACAAAGACAAAATGATCGATTTTAACAATTGGCTAAAATTTTGGTGTCATTCAAAGGGGATCCAGTGTCTGTCAGCCTGGGATGACATGCTCGACAAGCCACGTTGCTTCGCTAGGGATGGCTTGCACCTGTCACCACTGGGCTGATATTGGCAAAGGCTCTTGCCACCCCCATAGTGCCTTTTTTAGGCAAGGCTCAAAAGTCAAACCAACTCCATAGACAGCACAAGGAACAAGAAACTAAGGGTAATGCTGCTAAACGCCAGAAGTCTTAACCTCAAGATGCACGCACTCGAGGCTCTCCTCAGGATGGAGAACATCGATATCTGTGCAGTGACAGAAACCTGGTTCAAGGCTCCAGAAAGCACCCCAGCACTACCAGGCTATACCTCATATCATGCTTTTCGGCCCCAAAACCCGGACCGAACCACAAAAGGAGGGGGAGTTTCCATATTTATCAAGGATATCCACACCTCCAGCTTAGTGGCATTGCATGAAGTATCGGAGACCATCCATGTGCAACTAACAGTGGGTAAGACTGCTTTTCAGTTTATAGCATCCTACAGACCACCCTCTCAAAGTCAGGAATCCCACTCGGCTTTCCTGAAAACATTGGAGAACATGAAGATCTCTCCGAACACCATTATATTGGGTGACTTCAACTACCCAAATATTGACTGGGAGCACTACTCAAGCCCCAGCACCTTAGCCCAAAGATTCCTGGAAATTATAAACTCAAATGCTATGGAACAACTAGTCACCACTCCCACAAGAGGGGACAACATACTAGACCTGATCATTACCAACATGGGGACTCTATGCTCCACACCAGAAGTATATCCCTCATTGGTAAGATCAGACCATAAATTAATTTCACTGGATGTCCACATCCCGACCCCACCCCCAGCCCAGAAAACCACAGTGAAAAACTTCTCAAAAGTGAACTTCTCACTTCTCAAAACCGAAGTGGAATCCTTCAAGGCCCCAGGGCCAGTGGAAGCTATGGCCCAAACTGCAGAATCCTATATAAATGCATTCTACAGACATCTCCAGGAATGCATGGATCATGCTATCCCAAACAAAACCAAGACCCAATCATCCAAAGGCAGGCATCCAGTCTGGTGGACCCCTGCCATAAATAATCTGTACAACAGAAGGAGGAAGCTACTACATGATAGAGCAAAATCCTTAATAGGGAAGGCATCTCTGATCAGTACTAGCAAAAAATTACGATCCCTCATAAAATCCTCCAAGGCCAGCTTCGAGAGAAAAATTGCACAGGACACCAAAGACAATCATGAGGCTTTTTTCAGTTATGTTAGAAACCTGGGATGCAATTCCCAGCCTTGTTCTGAGTTGATTCTAAATGACAAAAAATACACTGAACCTACAGACATCGCCAATATCCTGGCAGACAGGTTCAGTACAAACCTCTCCACCCCCTCCCCCCCAAAAGAGCAAGTATCTATCCCGGCAGAGGGCTGCCTCCCAAACATCTCAGATGCTCAGGTGAAGGCTGCCCTCTCCAAAGCAAAAAACACTGCTTCCATGGGACCAGATGGCATCCCAGGTTGCGTCCTACATGAACTACAAGAGGAACTAATCCCTCAAATAAAACAGCTATACAATCTCAGCCTCACTACAGGATATGTGCCCATAGAATGGCGTACAGCAACAGTGGTCCCACTCCACAAAGGTGGAGCCTCTACGGACCCTGGAAACTATCGCCCCATAAGCCTGACTAGCTTATTCTGCAAGGCTATGGAGAGGATCATCATGGAGCTCCTAAACAAAGACATTGGGGACCTACAGACACTAGATCCTACCCAGTTCGGCTTTGTCAAGGGCAGATCCTGCCTTTTGAACACGGTTGACTTCTTTGAAACAGTCACCAAAGCCATAGATGAAGGGAAGGTAGTCCACACAGCCAATCTGGACCTTGCAAAGGCATTTGACACAATACCCCACTCGGGCATCATAGATAAGGTATCCAGCTTAAATATAAATCCCTATGTCACAAGATGGGTCACAAACTGGCTCAAAGACAGAACCCACAGAGTGAGAGTTGCTGGAGCCATGTCAGACTCGAAACCGGTCACAAGTGGCGTCCCACAGGGTTCTGTCCTGGGACCACTCTTGTTCGGTATATACTTTTCCGAGGTACAGGCAAACGTGGGAGGACTATGGCTCACCAAATTCGCAGATGACTGCAAACTGGGCGCCATAATCAACTCTCCAGCTGACACAAACATCCTTCAAAAAGGTCTCACAGAGACAGATAACTGGTGCCAGCACCATGGTTTAAAGCTAAATGCCAAAAAATGTATAGTCATACACTTTGGCAAAAACAATGTGCCCACAAATTACCACATAGGCGGAAACCCATTAAGTACAGAGAAAGTTATTAGGGACCTGGGGACCCAAGTTGATAGCAATCTCTCCTTTGAAAACCACATTGCCAAAGTGGTTAGAAAGACCTTCTACATAGCCCACCTCATCACGAAGGGTTTCACATCTAGATCAAGAGAGGTAATCGTGCCCCTTTATTCATCCCTCATCAGGCCCATCATAGAATACAATGCCCCTTTTGGGATGTACCTTACCCGACACCTGCAGCAATTAGAAAGACCCCAAAAGTATCTCACCAAGAGGATCAAGGGTCTCAAACAGATGCCATATGCTGCTCAGTTAAAAAAACTGCAGCTCTACTCAGTTGTATACCACCTACTTCGAGGCGATCTATGCCTGACATACAAACCTATGTCAAATCCAGAATTAATGGACATGCTTCACCTCAGTAAATCTAAATCCCTTAGAGCCACACGCTCGAGGGACTTGAACCTCAGCACAGAAATAAATAGAACTTGCTGGAGGGACAGGTTCATAACCCAGAGGCTCCCTTCGCTCTGGAATAGAATTCCAGTTCATGTGAGGCAGAGCACCTCACTGAATCTCTTCAAGAAGAATCTCAATAAGTGGATGGGGGATCGTAGGTTTGCCCAGGGATTACTCCCGTGTCACTATTAGACAGAGGCACAGTAAACTAAACCTTAAAAAGGGCACAGTATACTCAAATCAAGGGGTGGCGTAAGCCATACAGAATCGGGCTAGGCTTATAATTGCCCCAGGGCAGATAGCCTAGTATGAACCTATGAACCTATGAACCTATTCTCGGGAATTTTCTGTTTCCTCCACTGTGGTATGATCTCGGAGTTTGATATATTTCCCTGGGAAAAAAATCGCTGTTCCGCAACTTCGCTGTTTTGTGGTTTGGGGTTTTATGTGTTGACAAAAAAGTGTTTGCTCTTTCATTGTTTCATTTATTTAATATAGACCCGGGAAAGCCACTAGTCCAGGTACATGTCCAGAAGCAAGGGTTAAATGTTTTAAATGCAACCAGTGGGGCAATGTAGCATACAGTTGTCCATAGAGGCAAGCTGAGGAAGAAAACGTGGGAACGCCAGTAAGTGGGAATGATAGAATGCCAGCAGTAAGTTGTCTAGAGACAACAAGAATACCAAACTACCACAAGAGGTTATATCCTGTCTTAGTTAATGGGAAAAAGGTCACTGTTAAGAGATACACAGCCTCTGACCTAACTATTGTGAAGCCTGCAATGGTTAAAGATGAGAACTAATTGCTTGGGCAGTCTACCCCAGTCAGAGCTTTAGGAGGGACCCCATTCCAAATACCTTTAGTTAGTGTTCACCTTAACTGGGAGGGTGAAAAAGGAAGCAAGCAAGTAGGTGTGTTTGAGGATATCCCTGCAGATGTCTTGATAGGGAAAGATTTTGATAATACAGCACCTTGTCTGCATGCAGTTACACGTAGTCAGGCTTGGAGACAAGCATGTGGGTCTGGTAGCCTGGGGGGAAAACAGACAGACCACAGACATGAAACCAGGACTGGTCTGATGGGTACTTCAGAGGGAGCTACCTTGTAGCAATGAGACTGAAGGTGAGACACAGCTGCTTGTGGGGACTGATGTTCCTTGGACAGAGTGACTGAAAGGGCAGAGGTGAGTAGTAGTACCCAGGCTGACATTGAGGCACTGCAGTCAGAGAATACCAGACTTCCTGTGGAAGGGGAGCTGGGAAGGGTTACAAAGAGAGAGTTGAAAGAGGCTCAGCTCTCAGACCCTACATTACAAGGCTTGAGGGAGATAGCCCGGGAGGCACCTGATTGTCAAAGAAAAGGGGGATCTGTTTACTGGGACAAAGGATTACTGTATAGAAAGTGGACCCCTGAGGGAGGGCTACAGGGTGAGAGAATACAGCAGTTGGTAGGGCCCAGAGTCTGCTGTCTGGCACTTTGAGCCATAGCCCATGAAATTCTCTTTGCAGGTCATATGGGCATAAAGCATACAGAGAGACATAATACACAGAACTTTTATTGGCCTGGGATTTCCAGGGATGTAACAGGGTACTGCAGGATCTGTGAACAGTGCCAAAAGGTAGAAAGGTAAGTAAGACAGGAGATAAGGTCAAGGCTCCTTTGTTGCCTTTGCCTGTGATTGAGGAGCCATTTCAGAGGGTAGCTATGGATATTGTAGGGCCACTGAATACCCCAAGTTCCACAGGGAAAAAGTATATCCTAGTAGTAGTGAATTATGCTACCAGATACCATGATGCAGTGGCTGTATCCTCCATTGAGGCAGAAAAGGTGGCAAATGCTTTGTTAGAGATTTTCAGTAGGGTAGTTTTCCCAAAAGATATACTGACTGACAGAGGTGCCAATTTCATGTCAGACCTTCTGGCTTGTCTGTGAGAGCTCTGTGGGGTGAAGGACCTAATGACCAGCCCCTACCATCTCCAGACTAATGATCTGGTTGAGAGGTTAAACTCTACACTAAAGACCAAGCTGCAGGCATTTGCAGACTAGTTTAAGAGGGAGTAGGACAAATATTTGCCCCATCTGTTGTTTGAGTACAGGGAGGTGCCCCAAGAATCCACAGGTTTTTCACCCTCTGGGTTGCTGTATGAGAAGAGGGTGAGGGGACATCTATATTTGATTCGTGATGAGTGGGAGGGTGAGTGTGAATCCCATAAGGAGTCTGTTTGGGCATATGTCCTAAACCTCAAGACAAAGCTCAGGGAACTCATGGGCTTGGCCCAGGAGAACCTTGCAGATGCCCAACAGCAGAAAAAGGTCTGGTATGACAGGAATGCTCGAGCTAGAGAGTATGCTGTAGGGCAGCAGGTCATGGGTCTCATTCCTGTCAGACACAACAAGCTGCAAGCAGCTTGGGATGGACCATTCAGAGTGGTACGGAAAGTCAGTGATGTTAACTACATGGTAGAACTGTTAGGCAGGAGGCAGGGGCATAAAATGTACCATGACAACATGATGAAATCTTACCATGGTAGGAGGCTTTAGTGCTATGTACTTGCAGTACAAGGCAGGGGGAGTCTAAGGGGGATCTATGGCTATGTGGAGACAGCAGGCAAAATCCCAAATTACTAAGGTGAAGCCTAGGATTGCAGGCATATGATAGGACAGTGAGTACTGTAGTGGGTTCAACAATGCCAAGGCAGTTGGAATCTCAAGACAGGTAATGGGGTAAGGTATTCCCAGATAGGTTCAACCATCTCAAGCAATGTTTCTCAAGGGTCACTTGAAAAACTAGCTTCAATCTTCAAGGTGGGGGGCATGTAACAAAAGGAGATATTGCCAGCCCAGCTCCCTGGAATTTTGTAAATAATTATATATAATTTGTGAATATTAATATGGTTTATATAGAAGTGTGACAGAAAGAGATATTGCCAGCCCAGCTAGCTGGAATTTTGTAAGTGATTGTGTGTCATTTGTGTATGTTAACATGCTCATGTAACACGCTTGTGTTACAGATTTATTAGAACTGTATGTCATAATGTACAGACGTGTGCTGTAGAGATATTTTGTAAAGGTGTGAGAAAAACTGTATATGCACTATTGTAACTGTTTAGCTGTATGTATTTTTAATGATGAAGACTAAAATGTAGATTAACTTGCAAAACTTCAGAAGAATAGTTGAGACTGAGTTACTTTATGGTTTGGCCATAAACAAAAGAGATGTTATCTTTCAGTTTCAGTGCAACAGGAGACATAATCTCCCAGATTCTGCAAGCACTGCACGGCGTGCAGGACTAGTGCAGGAGCTCCAGCAGGCAATATGTCTGATGTGCGATCCAGGAATAACCTGTATGGGCATGTACGAGTGCTCCTGCACTAGTCCAGCACTGATTCATCCCCTGTATGCACATTACCCCATTTGCAGGAAAAATCCATGCAAATGAGGTGAATTTGTGATCCAAGAAGCTGGAAACTGGCCGTGCAGGACTAGTGTAATCTGCAGAAATGTACTCCACCAGTAACGGAGTACATTTCAGCAGATTACAAAACGGAGCCATGACAGCTCCAAATAAAGGGTGGATATCATGTATAAAGCATGCCAATGGCCAGCTATAAGGCCATTGGCATGGAAAACACTTGCAAAAAAAATAAAAATCAACATTTACATTTTTTAGCCAATCTCGGCTGTTTAAGCGTAGGGCAGCGGCGCGCAAACGGGATCGGGGAGAAATAAGAAAAAAATCCTAAAATAAGCATTCTAGCCAAAATCACTATTCTGCCATTATATTCATTGGCAGGCAGAAGACAACATGGCCAGGGAATAGTGGTTGCAAAGTGGGGAGGCTTAGTGTGGAACATGTAACTATCCATTAGCAGGCAATCCTATGCAAATGAGGGGAATGATAGTGAATCCCAGATTTCCCCTGCATGCTAGGCAGCTCCCAACAGTGTAAGAGCAGGAATAGCTTGGTGCAAGCCTAGGAGCTAGCTGGCATCATATGGGTGTGTGTGTCAGGCATACTGTAAGCGGATTAGAGCCATGTGGCTTGGGTTTGCTCCTAGCTAAGCAAGGGTGTGTGTCTGAGGCTGCCTAACACTCTTTCCATTGCCTAAGTGGGTGTGAAAGGAAAAAAAAAGTAAACCAGGAAATAGCAGTTTTGTGCACATTTGAGCACTGTGTTTGCGCGGTGCTCCCCTGGGCTTAAACAGGAAGGCAATGGGAAGGGAAAACAGCAGTTGGAAGGTAATCCAGGTGAACTAGCATAGCTGGCAGATGAAATGTATCAGAATCAGCCACAGGCAGCAGAGCAGCCCAGCCCAGAAAACTACTATACACTATGCAAACACTATTCCCTCTTGTTCTTTCCATACTCTACACCACTGGTGTATACAAGCGGGGAACTTTTAAAAAACAAAACAAAAAAATGATAGGGGCTGCAGCAGCTATCATACAATAACATGTGGAAGAGGCTGAGGTTGGTGAGGATGTGAATGCTGTTGACCAACCCACAATGAGGAGTTGGAGAAGAGTGTACAGACCCAGGTTAATCTACAAGAGGCTACATGAGCTGGAGATAGTGGAGCACTATAGGGTGGACAGGGACCTCCTACAGCAAACTGTTGAGCTGTGCCGGCCACATCTGACACACCGAACAAACAGAGGGGAACAAATCCCAGTAGATACCAAGGTATGTGTAGGCCTAGGAATACTAGCCACAGGTACCTCTCAAAGCCCAACTGGAGATATCATGGGGATCTCATAAGCATCAGCATCCAGAGTATTCACCAGTTCCTGGATGCCATGTCAGCAAATACTGGTGATCAGATATATTTCCTCAACACCCGTGAGGTGTTGGCCAGCAATATGCATCTCTTCCACCAAATAGCAGAATACCCTGAGGTAGTGGGGGCTATAGATTGCACACACATAAGCATCAAAGCACAACCCGGTGATTGGGGTAGGGTCTACATCAACCGCAAGTGCTTCCCCTCCATCAACTGCCAGGTCATGTGGAATGCCCAGGGCATTATAATGAATGTGTGTGCTGGCTGCCCTCTATGCTATCACGATTCCCACATCTGGCATCTGACACAGCTGTACCAGAGATTTGCCATTGGGGACATCCCTTCCGGTCACCTAGTGCGGGATGCTGGTTACGCACTGGAGCTGTGGCTGATGACACTCATCAGAAATGCGCACACACCCGAACAAGAACGCCATAATGAGGCACACTCACAGACCAGACTTATAATATAGCATGTGTTTGGGATGCTCAAGTCATAGTTCTTGTGCCTAGAGACATCTGCTGGAGCCTTGCAGTACTCACCAGCTACATGTACTCAAATTGTTATTGTATGTGCCATGCTACACAATATGATACTGCAGAAACATCTGCAGCAGGAACAGCACGGGGGAGGGCCATGCAGCCTCTCACCAATGCCAAGGCCTGCACAGGCGCAGAGTGACTTGGAGGAGGAAGAACCTGAGCCTACTCCAGTAGGCAGATGGAGGCATGCCCAGTATGCCCTGGCCTTGGCAAAGAGGTAACACATAGCACATACACTGACACACTAGGGACCCAGGGAATAACACCTCTCCCTGACTCACACATACAGTAAAAGATATGCCAAAAATGGCACTACCTGTCCTCAGCCATGTATAGGGAGTGTACTATGTGCATCTAACATAGGCAGCCCTCCAGCACCATCCTCAATACTGGCACACCCACAAGGTAAGTCACCCAACCTACCAATTGCCGACTGGAGTAGAATGTGTGATGTTAACATGCAAGGGAATCTGCTGGGTGAATGATATGCCAGCAAATAGTAGACACCTATAAGGGCACCAAGAGAGCTGTAACAAATACTGGTGTCACCATAGTAGCCAGTACTACACAGGGTGACAAAACCCAGTGCAGGAAATGTGCTGGGCCACATGTGTGTCCATATGACTCACACATGCCAGTCAGGAAGGTTCACATACCCACCAACAGTCTCAGCCAGCAGGACAGGTGTAGACAAACCTAAACAAAGGCTGTGCTATGGCCTCTGAATGATGCCTATGGGTAACCCCTCCAGGCCTACACACACAGACTACAGCAGGTCGGGCAGTGGGATGTTAGTTCTGAAGGGTAGGAAGTCAGAAACTAATATGAAGGTCAATCAAAGCTAAGACCTGTAGTACACTGATATGCCTGTAGTCAGCATGATAGGTTAAAATACAGAATGAAATGGATTATCTGACATACCAGTACAGGTATAGCAAATGTGTACAAGTGTAAGGTGTGCCCCCCATCCTATGTAAAAATGTAGAAACAGTCAGTTGTGCCCCCCCAGTCCTGTGTAGAAATGTAGTAACAGTCAGGTGTGCCCCCCCAATCCTGTGTAGAAATAGAGAAACAATCAGGTGTGCCCCCCCAATCCTGTGTAGAAATGTAGTAACAGTCAAGTGTGCCCCCCAATCCTGTGTAGAAATGTAGAAACAGTCAGGCGTTCCCCCAATCCTGTGTAGAAATGTAGAAACAGTCAGGTGTGCCCCCCAATCCTGTGTAGAAATGTAGTAACAGTCAGGTGTGCCCCCCCAAGTCCTGTTTAGAAATGTAGTAACAGTCAGGTGCCCCCCCAATCCTGTGTAGAAATAGAGAAACAATCAGGTGTGCCCCCCCAATCCTGTGTAGAAATGTAGTAACAGTCAAGTGCACCCCCCAATCCTGTGTAGAAATGTAGAAACAGTCAGGTGTGCCCCCCAATCCAGTGTAGAAATGTAGAAACAGTCAGGTGTGCCCCCCAATCATGTGTAGAAATGTAGTAACAGTCAGGTGTGCCCCCCCAAGTCCTGTTTAGAAATGTAATAACAGTCAGGTGTGCCGCCCCAATCCTGTGTAGAAATATAGAAACAATCAGGTGTGCCCCCCCAATCCTGTGTAGAAATGTAGTAACAGTCAAGTGTGCCCCCCCCAAATCCGGTGTAGAAATGTAGAAACAGTCAGGTGTGCCTCCCAATCCTGTGTAGAAATGTAGAAGCAATCAGTTGTGTCCCCACACAATTCTATGTAGAAATGTAGTAACAGTCAGGTGTGTCACCCCACTACTATGTAGACATGTAGTAACAGTCAGGTGTGCCCCCTCCCAACCACTGCTTAGAAATGTAGAAACAGACAGGTGTGCCCCCCTCCCCCAATCCTGTGTAGGAATGTAGAAACAGTCAGGTGTACTCCCCCAACCCTACTTAGAAGTGTAGTAATAGTCAGGTGTGCCCCCCAAACCTATTTAGAAATGTAGTAACTGTCTGGTGTGCCCCCCCACAACCCTATGTAGAAATGTAGTAACATGTATGTGTAGGTATAATACCAGTGGAGCACAGATGCCCAGAGGTGGCCAAGGTAGCAGGATAGGTTAAAGCATTTGCATAATATGCAAGTATGTGTGTGTTAGGTTGGTGTGTGTTTCATATTGTGTGAGAGTGGTCAGTATGTATGCATGTTGAGATCAGACCTGGTGGCCATTGCCCACCACTGCTGATGACAGGGACACGTCCTCACAACTACAGGGGTCTATATCAGTTCATCAAAATGGCTGACAATCGAACACCATATGTTTGAACTGTGAAGTTCAAACACTGATTATCGTGAAGCCGCAGAACTGGGCCATTTCTGTGGCTTCGCGATTTTCAGGACTGTGGTGGAAAGTTATGGGTTGGGTTCAGGTAAGTGTGAGATTGTGTGGATGTTAGGGTTAGGGCGCGGGTTAGGTGAGTTAGGGTTAGGGTGCAGGTGAGGTGGGTGTGCGATAGTGACAGACTTTAGAGTTAGGGTGGGATAGGTGAGTTAGGGTTAGGGCACGGGTCAGGTGAGTGCGAGATAGTGACTAGGGTTAGGGTTTGGGTTAAGGTAAGTGGATATATAGTATTGTATGTATTGTATGTACAGTTTAGTGTAGGGTTAAATGTAGGATTTTAAGTGTATGTGTGTGGATTGCTGTTTTTTTGGTGTGCTTGTCTTGTGTGTGTTTCTTGGAACAGCGACTTTTTTCCCTGAGAAAAAAAATCGCTGTTCTAAGACTTCGATGTTGTTGCGTTTCGTGGTTAGAAGTTCGAACGTATGGTGTTCGAATTTCAGCCGTTTCGGAGAACTGATATAGACCCCAACTAAAGTGCCAAAGACAATTCCCACCAGTGTAACACATGCTAGCAGTAAGCCATTGTAAATGTATGGTGGTAATATGTGTCACCATCTGAAAGACTGACATGGCATGGCTGTTGGACTAAATATACAAACAGTACACAGGGGAAAGTACCCCAGACACATTATATATTGTGTCACTGTGAAATGGAGACACCCTTGGAATTGTACATACATGTATGCATCACATTATTTGGTCCAGTAGTAGGGGATACCAGAGTTGTCTGCCCAAACACTTGCAGATCACAAAGGAGGTAGGACTGATGTATTGGGAAACAGCTGATGTACCTGCACATGCCAGCATAACTGGAATGCCCCATGCATATCTGTGTGTTAGATGCAAGTAGTGTCCATAGCACACATGCACCCAGCTCACGCAAACACCACCCACAGGTACCTCTCTGGTTGTATCCCTGCTGTGGGGAATGGGTACAATATGGCCCCACCTGTATATGGCAATAGCGAAATAATGCAGCATGCAGTGCAGGTGTCCCACATGCAAGTGTGTCCCTAGCCATAGGTAGCACTCTGCCAGCATCCACACCACCTGATCAAGACTGATAGAAGGTATTGACGTGAACACCTAGCACACCTACCTTGTCACCCCAGGAGAATATATTGTATGGCGGTCTGAGACTGTAGAACTGACAGAATGCAATGGCCTGTCACATCTGGCTCGCATCAACAACTAATGTTCCACAGGCCTCTACCAAAGGCCTGTGTCTCACACTTACTGACAATGCATGTTATGTTATAGACACCCAACTAACAACATAACACACTCCACATAAGCCATATGCAAAGCGATGTGGACAAACCACAGTAACATGTCCACCATGTCCCACTGCATGAACTGTGGACCAACACCAACACACAGCTGTGAAACGGTGATAACCTTAGGGAAAGTATCAGAGAATGTATGCATAATGCATGAAAGAGGATAGAATAACAGGGGTGGGGGTGGGAGCATGGGCAGCATAGAATGTGCAAGGTCTGACACAAAGCTGTGTGCACACACTATCCCTGGCTGCAAACACATAAATGGGTGGCTACATACCTGCCCGTACACCACAATAGGGGTAATGATATGACTCATGGCCCCTGCCTCTGTGTAACCTGTGCGAATCTGTACAGCTGTGAGGTATTACCACAGCAAGATAAGGCCATACTGTCATGTTGATGGATGTACAAGTATGGGATCCTCTGCCAGCACTGTACCAAGGTGCTTAACTGGATACACAGACCCAGCAGCAAATGTCTGCAGCTCTCCCTCCAGAATGGCATAACTTACCATGAATATATAGGCTTCTGCTAACAATACTGGACACAGCTGCAGTCACCCTTGTCCCCCGAGAGATCACTGTGAGCAAGAATGTCCACCTGACAGTACATGAAGACAGAAAACATCACAGTGTATAGCAGTACACATGTCTGAATATCTCTGCTAACAGCAGTACCATGTAGCTGAAGCAGCACAGACACAATCACCTACAGTACACACTATCCCCTGCACAGTTTGTCCCCATATTGCCAAATGATCGATGGACACCCTGCAGAAACAGTTTGCTACCTGTAGGTGTACAACACAAAGGTCTGCACTGGAGTACAGTCTACCTGGAATCAATCCACACATTCAATACAGAAGGGCATGCTGGGCATGCTCATACACTTAAACAAATGAAGCCCATGTCTGCAAACAATAGTGGACCGTACATATCCTGCAGTTGCAGATGTTAGTGCATACATTCATCAGTATGCACCAGTCATGCTTTGCACACACAGTGGATAGGAATACAGACATATATCCAAGGACAACACACTATAATAAGCCAAAAGTAGACGTACATAGATATGTGGAAGAGAATGACTGTAACAAGGAACCATCCATTATGAGACCTTTCCCACCCAGCACACAGCCAAATGGCTACAATCACAGGAGGTCTAAATGTCACTCACTGTAGGCATTAGCCACTGGTATCCATCAGCATTACAGACTATGTGGTGCAAGTGCTAGCTGTGCAACATGATTGTACAAGGAAGTTGTCATCTAGCAGCTGTATACACGTACCTGTTCAATATAACCCTGCATGTGCCCGTATGTGGTGTGTCATCCTCTAGATGAATGGGTTATGGCCCATGCACACACACTGCTCTCCCCATAGCCCTACTACGACAAGCCTGCTGAGGTCATCCACTTTGAAATACACCTTTGGGAAAGGTGCAACCCAGTAATCTCCGTGGCACATACTATAACTGCGTACTGCTGTATTGTGATAAACAAGTTAGGTAGGAGTTCTAATCTCAGGCTCGGCAAGTGTGTGTGTGTGTGTGTGTGTGTGTGTGTGTGTGTGTGTGTGTGTGTGTGTGTGTGTGTGTGTGTGTGTGTGTGTGTGTGTGCATGTGTCTCTGTCTGTGTAGAGAATAATGCTTTTTAGGCTGGTCACATTCACTACAATTCAAATGCCCAACTTTGGCAAGGCTGCTGATGTCATTTACTGTGAAATACACCTTAGTGGAAGGAGTATTCTAGTAATCTCTGTGGTGCTTCCTATAAGAGAGTAATGCTGTAGTGTAATATCGAACTATGGTAGGGGTTCTGTTCCCACACATGGCAGTTATGGATCTTTTTGTGTGAGATTCTATGTCTGTGTAGGGAGCAATGTTTTTTAGGCTAGTCACACTCACTACAATTAAAACGCCCTACTTTGGCAACCCTGCTGATGTCATTCACTGTGAAATACAACTTTGGGGAAGGAGTACTCCAGTAATTTCCATGTCGTGTCCTATAACTGCATAGTGCTGTAGTATAGTAAACTAGTTTGGTAGGATTTCTAATCCCAGGCATGGCAGGTGTGTGTGTCTGTGTTTCTATGTGTGTGTGTGTGTCTGTGTTTGACATTCGTATCCTGTGTGGAGGTGGCTCTGAGTGTGTAACAACTGGACTCATTGTGGAGCAGGTTTTGCAAATTTCTTATATGGTGGCCCTAGTATATGTCACAATGCCCACCATACAAGGATAAGAATTGTGAAATAGCCGAGAGGCTGGGGTGCAAATCCATACCCCTACATGTGACATCAAGACCAGGTGAACAAAGTTAGCAACCCTTGTCTCATACACACACAAATTTGCCTATACAACAACAACTGTGTTAGTAGTATCCTGCATATTGCCAACTGATAGTAACCATGGTGTGATTTTAGTGGGCTACAGAAGGCATGGCACCCTGTCCTTCAGTCCAGTAGGCACGTACATGCAGACAGTGAACCTTCCTATGTTCCCCACTGGACACCTGTAGCACCTGTGGTGCCATCAAATGTGACCCACAAAGGGCATACCATGCCTGAAACACATGTCCTGTATGGACAGATGCCACTGACACCAGGAAATACCTGTATCATGCTATCAATGTAGGTGCAGGGTCAAATTGCTGACCATTAACAGTTCCCCCACATCAGGTCAGGACTGGCATATCTGATGATAACAATCTGTGTACACAACATAGGCCAGACACCCCAGGTACAGTTCCACATGTCACTGTACATGCATGTGGAATGTGTGCACATCCCAGACACCGTCCATGTCATGGACTAAGGAAAACATATATGGCAAGCAAAGCACAGCAAAGGCAATACACAATAGTTACCCACATGACTGGATGGTGAATTCAATACCCACCTGTGTGGGCAAATCCAGACACTACACTACCCTGAGCCACACTGTAGACCATTGTCATGTGGCCTGATGCCAAGGTATACCCATCACCTAGCCTTGTATAGCTGTCTGGCACAGTTGACAACTACATACCCATGAAGCAATGCACCCATGCATGCCAGTACTGGCACCTTATGTCTGTGTGTGGGGTGTATGATGGCTATGACCACATTCCCACTCACTACAACCCCATTGGTATACTGAAGCATGCTATCTGATGTCAGACACCTCCACATACCCTTTGCCCATATAACCTCTGTATGACCTCTGTTGTGCATGTGATAGCTGCAAGTACTGTGTTGTGGCAATCTAACTAGTGATGAATTGTATTCCTGACCCTGCCAAGTGTGTCAATGTGTGTGGGTACCTGAGAGAGTGTGGCTGTGTTGACGCTGACACCTGTTAATGCAGACAAGCACATGTACTACACCTACTGTATAGCTACCATATCACTGTTGCAGATGTCATATACATTTGGAGGGTTCCTCAACATGTAAGCTATGTGGCGCATCCAATAACTGCATAGACATGTGACAGCAATACATAGGCAGTCAGGGGTTTGATACCCTGTACTGGTAGGTGTGTGAAACAAACATGCTTAAGGTTTACTCTCCCACCCCTCCCTGACTTATCTTTGCCTCTGTCTGCCTCTCTCACTCCCTGGTGGAGTGGAGATTTACACCTGCTTTGCTTAGGCAGCAGCATGTATATTGTAAGTGATGCTCATGATCAGCTTATGGCCTCTGCACGAATTGCAGCCCCCCACTAGATGATTGCATGTGGAACAGCTGTGGTATCATTCCCATAACCAATTGAATGGAAACACACTCCAATATCTAGGAACATCATGTTGGTGTTGGGCCTTTTCATTCACTGTGAGCAGGAACTAGATCTGTTGTTTGGCAAACAGCATCACAGATGGATTCAGGATTTACCTCTAACAACATACACTGTGGAAACAGGCCAACACACAGGAGGGGGATGTGCCTGACTTGACTACAGACTGTAAGTGCTGCTATACTGAATTTGGAGTTATGTTGTTTTAACAGGGTGTGTGTGGATATGGCTGTCCTACATGTTTTAATACCTGTCATGTCAGTGCTATGTTTAAGAGGAAACCCCCATCTGTAGGGTCATCTGCAGACTGGGCAGTGTGTGGTGCCTTTTGTTTCTTGTGTTACCCGCAAAGCACCTATCTGTGAAAAGTGGCACAGGAAAATCATTTTCTTGGGTGGCAAAATCCAGGGTACCTTTTTGGCTGGGCTTGTATAGGCCCCAGGACCGATAGCCTAGTACCTACCTATGAACCTATGAACCTATGAACTGCAGAAGGTAGTGTGAGGATTGCAGTCAGTAGATGGTGACAGCCATGAGAGTTACTGACTTCATATCCCTCATAGGACATATGTTGCAACAAACCCTGTTACAACAGTAAATGTATGACGTTATCACAGCAACATGTCAATATTGGCCCTGTGTTTGTGCCTTCAGCCACAACTCTCTCAACCTTTGTACATATGTCATCCAGTAAGAGGTGCATATGTTCTTTACACCATATTTATTGACATCATATCTGATAACAGGCCAGTGAGATATTAGACTGCTACACATGTTATGTATAGTAGAGGTTATATCTGAGGACATAACCTGGGCATTCTGTGGTTGTGTGTACAGTACTGAGGTCTGTGTACTTATGGTGATTGTGGCAGTGTGTGTATTGTGAATATGTACCTTGGCCTGTGTACAGACTGTGGTAGATGTCATTGTTCTTGGTCCTGTTCTATCTGATGTTACATGCTGCCCCACTGTATGTTACCCTATCGGCTTACATGTTTGTAAGGCCAAACACACACATGTCCCATAACACAGACAGGCATCAGACCACACTGTGTAGTGGACCAGTATAAGTAGGGTTAGTGTGTGACTGGCACATATGAGGATGGTGTTGATCAGATAGTCCATATACTGTAATATTACGCTAGCTTACCATATGTGGCTGTGTTCACATTGGTTGTGGTTATGCACTTTCACACAGGTGTCTGTTACTCTGTGATGTGACATGCCTGTAGAGCTTGCTATATATGCAGGTACATGTGTATTCTCCTATAGGAAGTGTAGGCCAGTGTTGAGGCAGTCTGCCTGTAGCCTGCACAGTGCTTTGTTACATGCCTAGCAGCTTAGTGTACTTACCCAATGAGATGTCATGTCCAGATACTTGCCAGATGTACTGCTGCCAGGCCACCATAACAGTCATGTATGTCAGACAAAGCAGTGGGATGCTGTACAGATGTATGTCACTAACTAGTGGGTAGTATGTGGCCATGGCACCTCTGTACCAGCAATTATTATGTATCAGGACAGACAGGGGTGTGTGAATGCATAACCTATGGGGGCAAATGTACATCAGTATTTAAGTGATATCCCATCTACATGGCTGTTAACATCCACATTGTCAGGCTTGGTCCACATGTCTTGCACTAAGTGATTATGTGTATACCTCTGGACTGACCAGAGTGTGTCAGACTGTCCACATATATTGGCCATTTCTCTACTGTAGTCCACAGGAGCATTACTGTGCTAGCAGTGGTACTGCACTATGACGTCCTTAGGATGTCTGTCAGTTGCCAATGGCACACATGTTAAAAGCAGATGTGACCTCCTACACACAACATGTCTATGAAGACAATCCATATTACAGTAGCAATAGTCTACAAATATACCTGCAATGCATACCTGACATCCCTTTACATTAAGAGTGTGTATGTACATGTAGACATATATTGATCTAGTATATGTATATATCCATATTCCTGTCGTGTAAACCTCATGGTTGTGTATACCCTCCCAAATGTATCTCACCTTATGTAACTGCTAAGTGCACATTATGATAAAACAACATATGTGATGCAATAGTCATATTAATAACAAGTACTACACAATCGTGGAAGTAAAGGAAATTGTTCAATACTACTCAATATGTGTATTGACAGTTATATTGGTAAAAAAACAGCTGTCTTCACAGTGGTCATGGTGTAGTGGTTAAGTGTTGTGACTGTAGTGTGCAGGGTCCTGGGTTCAAGACCGGCAAATGCTGTTCATTTTGTTGCTGGGCAGAACAAGGGCTGTCCGATACAGAGTGGTTAAGGCAGTTCTGAGCAGCTTTAAGTGCGTTTATGTGGGTTTGTGCAGAGCTAAGTGATGCTAAGCAATGGGTAAATGTAGGGATGCTTACACAGTGTAGGCTTTACTTACCAGTGCGCAAATCAGCTCAGCTGTTATATTGCAGCAACGTTGATACTTGCTAAGCATGGCTTAGCCCTGGTAACCAGTTCACACCACACATTCTGATAACATAGCAGGGTAATGATATCTGTAAAAAGTTTATGTAATGCTATGTACAATACATGCTCATATGTGCTGTCATTACAATAGCAAGGGGTGTGAGTGTCATGTGTGGGACACAGAGCTATATGAGGCCTGTACAGTACTTTTATCCATGTGAATGTGTTACATACAGGGGTAGTAGCCCGGGGTACATGCTGTCACACTGGCATGTAGTGTATCACGGCGGTATTACTGTAGACAGTGCTTACCCAGGCAAGAGCAGAGTGCTACATGTAGTACTGACAACAAGCACACCTGCAGGCATAGCTGGACTCTGAGCCCTCCCTGTTGTATCCCTGGTGTGCGAGATGTGTCACAGTATTTACCCCTTACTGGGTAATGATCTGACATGTGGAATGTAACTGTAGACTACCGTCTGTACAGCACATGTTAGTGAGGGCTTCTGACATGTAGTTATGGCATACATATTGTTGTCAAACGTCTATCTGTCAACACACTCATCCTACTGCATAGCTACTTGCCAAGCTGATGGCAGTCAGTCCCTGTACAGATGTGCAGATGGCAAGTATCCAGCTGGGATATGTACAGGCAACCTAAGCTTGATTGACACTGACGTGTCTGCCCAGCTGTGTAAGAACTGGCACATACAGGAGATGTCACCCTGTATGCACCACATGCCACCTGTACCTCCACTACACTACCACAGTCAACAGAACATGTTTGGGTACAGGTCTCCATCACAGACAATAACCATGTGTTGAAATGCATGTTGATCACCTCAGTGGCCATGTGTAGGAGGCACCTGAAGTATTGCTTGATGCATGTCATTCTTACCCTGAGGGTCACCACAGTAGTGTCTGTTGATAGATTGCCTGCTGCTACCTAGCAGGTGGCAGGATACCACTGTACACACAACCCCTACACAACCCATCTCTCCTTGGACAATAGCTAAGCACACAGCTATGACCATCTGCAGTGATGCCCCCCTGTACTGACACATGTGTACATGTGCATGACTGAGTGTAGCAGTGTCTGTGTGTTAGCACACCTGTACTTGGAAATTCCATGAGGGTCTTCCCAACCAATGCAACACCCATTGCCATAGTCAGTTGTGGCTGCTGCTGTATAGGAAATTACATGTACCATGTTAAGCTCCTCCCCATACTGGCTACATGAGCCTTGCAGTACCCAGCACAACAGTGTTGTACCAATGGGTTGATAGGCATCGGATACCCATTGTGTTCTGGCATGTGTGTGCATGTGTGTATATCTGTAGTGTACAGCATTCTGAGGCCACATACTCCTATTACAATAACCACTGCCACACAGTAGTGCAGATAGTGTTGTTTCTGCCCATAGGTGAGGCATGACAATGCAACACCCTACTACGCGTGTGGCATTTGCATTAGATGCATATCCCTGTAGTACCACTGTTGGGATATAATATGGGTTGTATCGCAGTCACGGCCAATGTGTGATGGTGGGTATGGCAGAGAGTCATCCTGGATTTCAGGGAGTACAATATCCACTGGGGGATGGGGGTGCTGTGTACACTGTCATTCCATCAAGATACACCCGGTGTATGTCCCATGTACCATGTTATGGTTACCACTGTCACCATCAACCATACAGACAACTGATGCCACAATCCAGGCCAGTTATGCATGTGCTGTGTGCAACATACCTGTAACACATTGGACACATAGTCAAGTTAGTTCACAGCGATAGGCCCTGGTCTCTTGGATGTGTGTCTGCCTGTTATATGTCTCTTAATGTGTATATGAAGGGATGTTACACTATGTATTGTCCATATACACCCATTACATCCCCCATTAGCATACTGTAAATGTCTAGGAATGTTCTGCATGTAACATGTAACCTGGGACACACCTCACCCTAAACGCTGTGTGGTGTGTGCAGTGTAAGCCACACACTTCAGTATAACTACATAGCTAGGTAGGTGTCTAGTCCCAGTGTTGCCAAGTAACAGTGTACGTGTATGTGGATGAGTCTACATCAGGTTGTAGGGTATACATGCCACAGTGGGTCACCTGTCCATGTGGCGCAGACAATGACCATTTTAGTAACCTGTGACATGTGTTCAACTGTACCCTAGATATGTCACAGCCATGGTGTCACTGCAGTGCTATATCCCATTGTGGAATATGACTGCAGACCATCCTTGTACTGACACATGTACACCTACAACACAAATGGATAACATTACAGGGACTGCAATCAACCTTACTTACTAACAGCTATAATGCAAAATTGCTGGATAGCTGCACTACTTGACATATATGCATTAGACTTCACTCCTTACAACATGTTACACTGCAGTACCGTGGTACACTGTAGTACATTCACCATGTGCATCAGAACCATATTAACCTGTCCCTGCATTGATGGTATGGATGACAAGGATGTGGCACAGGTGTCATCATATGCACAGGCCATCCTTGTGCTGACACATGTACACCTACAACACAAATGGATAACATTATAGAGACCACAATCAACTAGTGTTACTAACAGCTATAATGCCTCATTGCTGGATGGATACATTACCTGCCATATATGCATTACACTTTACTCCTTACAACGTGTTACACTGCAGTGCTGTAGTACAATGTAGTACAGTCACTGTGTGCATCAGAACCATATTAGCCTGTCCCTGTACTGATGGTATGGATGAAAGGGATGTAGCACAGGTATCATCATATGCACAGGGCATCCTTATGCTGACACATGTACTCTTACAACACAAATGGATAACAATATAGAGACCACAATCAACCAGTGTTACTGACAGCTATAATGCTTCAATGCTGGGTGGATACACTACCTGCCATATATGCATTACACTTTACTCCTTACAACATGTTACACTGCAGTACTGTGGTACACTGTAGTGCAGTCACTGTGTGCATCAGAACCATATTAGCCTGTCCCTGCATTGATGGTATGGATGACAGGGATGTGGCACAGGTAACAGCATATGCACAGGGTGTGATGTTGGTTTGCCAGAGGCCAATGGTGGGCCATACATTTGACACCATATGTGTGGGTGAGGGGTGTACTGAGGTGAGCTGGGCATAGTGCTTTGGTGTGTGTAGGAATGGGGTTGCCCTATGTGTGTCTGTTTAGTGTGTGGATATGCATGCACACAGTTCTGCCATGTGGCTGCCCTATGCAGGTGTTTATAGACAGCTGCAGACCATACCTGGCAGGGTGAGCAGTTCACTGCCTCCGGCCATGGACACATGGACTGTGCCTGCCAGGAGTTCCATGGGCATGTCCAGGTACAGGCCTCAATGTGCTACTTTCACCTGCTGATGACAAATGTCCGCTGGTACCAGGTCACTCCTGGGACTAATCAGGACTATATGCATATGACCTGCTGTTGTGTGGTGTGGACAACCCCCCCCTCACACTGCCGGCACTGGTACTGCCACTACTGGAGCCCCTAGGTGTCCTAGCACATCCATGTTGACTGCCAGCTGTTGGTATTGCTGGCCTATGTCCACACGGCCATCACCACACCCCCACCACACATTCAAGCACTGACACAACATGGCTGATGAGGGCCATCATCTCACCATGCCATCTATCCATGAGCTCAGTATAAGCACGGATGGCACCAGACATCATGAGCATGGCCCCTATATGTGTCGGCTACTATGTTCTATCCATAATATCATGCTCAGGTGTGTCATGCCTGTGCCACCATGACAGCCTGAAACATGCACCTGCTGGTACTAGCTATGTCACCTCTGCCAGAGGCATGATGTCCAGTGGCCCTACCACGAGCACCCTGGGACATCTGCCTATGTGGTGCCCTGCTGGACATCCTGCTATGCCTACTGCGACCAGACACAGCAGGCATAGTTACCACAATTTCCTGTGCAGTGCCACCAAACGCCAGCTGTCCCTCTGCTATGGCCACTGGTGATGGGGTATGTATAGGCACTGTAACTCTGTGCGGGGTTGGGATGGCTGAAAGGGGAATGCCAAATGATGGCGCAGTGTCGGCCCCTGAAAACCACACATGTGCCTCAACAGTACTATCATCATCTTCGGTGTCTGTATGGTCACCAACATCAGATTGCATGCAGGAGGGGCCCTGACCTACCTCGCCACCTGTGGTGGAAAACAAACACACTTTAAAACCTGTACAACATTGCCTAACAGCACACACACACACACACACACACACACACACACACACACACACACACACACACACACACACACACACACCCCTCCATAATACCTACCTGTCAGTGACTTTACAGACATCATGCATCACACTTGTTAACATACACACGTAGATATCCCTCATTAATATATCAGTCCTCTAAATGCCTACACAAGCGGTCACAATACAAGAACTGTTACTACATTACCTGCCTGACCTGTGTGTAGTGGTTTTAGATGGCCTCACTGCTGTCATTCAGTGTTCATCCTGTGTATGTCTGGACATTATGGGCATGGCCCCTATATGTGTTGGCTGCAATGTTCTATCCATAATATCATGTTCAGGTGTGTCATGTGTATGCAATGCTCAGTACATGCCAGATATGCTGCTTAATCAGCCTATCATGTGACAACTGTAATATTTGGATACACTCCCTGGTGTTGACTAGTACTTCCCCAATTCAGCTGTAGTGCTGCATACGTGGGTTGTAGGTGACCTCTCTGTCAAATGTGATATTAAGGGTGTACCTGGAATCTACCTTTTCTCTTGATGCCTGTTCCATGCTGCAGACCATATTATACTATCAGCTGTCCTGTGATTACACACATGACAAGTATTCCTATTGAGTAATGTGGCAGTCCATGTACATGTACTGCATGATCCCAGAGGGAGGTATTGCTGTATGAACACCCCACAATCACAGATGTGCATACATGGCCAGCCACACAAACACACACACATGCACACAAGCATCTTACATGCATCAACCTCCCTTCACTTCACCAGAGTGACCCTACAGACAAACTAACTACCCACCAGGATGCGCACACACACACACACACACACACACACACACACACACACACACACACACACACACACACACACACACACACACACACACACACACACATACAGGTGAGGGTGCACAATGATAGTACACACAGTCCTCCTATTACCCCTCTGTCAACATGCATAACATATGGTACCCAACAACATGTAGTGTAGCTATAGTCAATCCATGCTCGCAACAGTATACATGTCTGTGATGCATGTGCTGTGTCACTAGGTGAAGCCCCTTTCCCTGGATACCACCGCAGTTATGAGCAGGTCTGGCATCATTGTTCTGACCTGCTTCGCAATACCCATCGGCGTGCTGCTGCAATCTGGGGGGATCACCTCACCATGGGGAGGGGGCCAGTATTGCTGTGCACCTGTTCTGCTCCCTGCCATGTAGTGTGCACCACACCTCACAGGTGTACAGCCCACTGCTGAATGTTCACTACTGTGCCGGTTATGCCAGCTTTAATGCTCACAGCCCCTATGTTTTCCAGCAAAACATACCTGGGATGATATGTGGACAGGTGTCATTTGTGAATGCCTGATGTCTGATTCGCAGCTGTCAACATCAGTGGACCATGTATGACTAATGCAATACTCTTACACTGACAACCATCAGAGCATACTGTGGCTATGGGGGGTGAACACCCTTATTGATATGACGCACCCATCCTTGATCTGCCATGGGACCACATCACCGCAAATCTTAACAGTACTTGAACCTGATATGTGGCATATGTCCTGTACTTTCACATGCAGTGTCTAGGGAATGTGTTAGGTGTGCAGATGCTGACCGCGATGCATACACACTGTGTGGGGATATGTGTGCACAACCTTATCATGACAGTTTTTCACACCTTTTGTTGTGTGTACTACAGCAGTAACTACTCCTGGCAGGGGTATACCAGTGTGGCCCATCTGCATTTTCCAGTGTATGTTCAGTCTGCCCTACACATGTCCCCCTATTCTGCATAATTGCAAGGTCTACACATGTGCACATCCCTTAGTGTTCACACACTGCTGTCACTATTGCTGTGGGAGTAGGGTTATGGCTGCCACAAGTTCTGAACCTGACTATGTGCAAATACAGCCATTCTTAGCATCCTTAGGATCCCTGCTGCAGTGCACTGGTGTGTCATGCTGACACCCCTAACCTCTCCTTCAGCTATTTTGCAGATGCATGGCAATTAAGCCCAACACATGTGTGTCACTTTGCAGTGTCCCATACACTGAACACCACATGTCACAGCCTAGTCCCAGCTGACCACTGTAATGCCTGTAATGCCTTATGTCATAGTGTAT
This sequence comes from Protopterus annectens, assembly GCF_019279795.1. NCBI lineage: Eukaryota > Metazoa > Chordata > Ceratodontiformes > Protopteridae > Protopterus > Protopterus annectens. Next base: position 545,253,700 of record NC_056735.1, read on the forward strand.
CTCTGCAGAAGTTGCCATTGTCCTACAGGTATATACACTGGTGTTGCACTGTATATGGGTGTTGTTCCAAACATGTCCCTAATGTAGACCATGTCTCCCACCATTATGTTATTGCCTGTGGACACATTCTGTAATGACAGGATGTTAGTTATCATGCATGTGTCTGACATACCCTTCCAATACCCTATCATGCTCACCCCTGTGATGCCGTGCATTTCACAGGAACAATACATGCACATGTACAGCATGCATTCTGGGTAGGTGTGTTAGATGTGTGCATGGAATATACCATTTCCATTACATGCTCAGTGTATTGGCAAGCATCTACATAAACCATACTCACCAGCTACAGGCTGCTGCCTTGGTGGCATCCAGGAGGGATCTACATACGAGGGTGAGAGATGCAATGTCAGTGGCTACAACTGTGGCAGTGCTACAAGGTAGGTGCAGTATTTCAATACATCAAAAGTACAGTTCCAAAATACTACCACATATGGACATCTGTTTATCACTACTATGTAGCAACAAAATACATCTATTACATGTCAGATATCCATGATTTACCTGTACCAATGTGGATGTATACACAACAGTGGTCTATGGATGTGCCATGCAGCCTTACCTGCATGCTCCTCGGCTGGTGTGTGGGTGGCACTCACCTCCACAAAGGTGTCTGGCAGTTGGTGGCTGGCTAGACGAGCAGGTGCTATGAGGCTGGCCAGGAGCTCCTCCACATGTGTCGGGAGGATGGCATGGCCCCCTCCCCATGGTGAGGTGATCCCCCCAGATTGCAGCAGCATGCCGATGGGTATTGTGAAGCAGGTCAGAACAATGATGCCAGACCTGCTCATAACTGCGGTTGTGCAGTCTGACATCATTGACCCTGTGGACTAGGTCATTCCACAGGGCGGTCCACTCCTGCTGATCATGGGCAGCCCAGCCAAGCAAGGTAGCATAGTGATGAATAAGTCCATCCAGTAGGATGTCATTTTCTGCTACTGTGTAGGCTGGCAGCCTACCATGAGACATCGTGCCTGAAAGACATAAAGATGGACACAGGTGTGAGCGAGTCATGCAGCAAGGTTACCACAGTTCTTAATACACATCACCATCACCCCCCCACCATATCAGCGATAACAAACTGTACACACAATTCAATAGGTATGGCTACTGCATACCTACCAGTGGGGCAGATATTGTACTGTACCATGCTTTGTGCAATGTGTTTGTAGCTATATTCCCTGTGTGGACACAATCATCGCTGGCCTGTTACAGACTATTCACCTGCATGCCATTGTCAGGGCTACGATGGTTCCATATATGCCTGTGGTATGCATTCTTTGTGTGTGCTGCACATCTGACATACTGTGTTATTGCTGTTATCTATGCATGCTGTTGGACATGTTCTGGGATTGTGTAGACTATTACCACCAACACATGTTTTATAACAGTGACAAAATAGCATGTATATGTACTATTCGCCAGCAGAACCACCTCTCCAAACATATCTGCCCATGTTACCTGGCCACATGACATGAGTGTCCAACCCTGGGGGCTCCTCATGTACTGGTCCAGCAATACCATCAGGTGGAACCAACCCAAGGGATGCCCCCCCCCCCAGGGGCACACACAGACATGTTCCTATCCCCTGAGGTCTGGTTCAGGGTCTGTTCCATAATGGGCTCCACTGACACATGTGGGATATGTTACATCACTCTGAGGCACCCAGTACACATTCACAAGACCAATATGCTCCTCCTGCTCAGCCTCCAGGCCAGGCACCTTCAGGACATGGACTGTTGTTGTGAGTAGCAGTGGATGGTAGGTTTGTTCCCATTGTGTCCATATTGGCGCCCATGGGGTGTCCACATCACAGACCACACACAACACCCAGGGTGTTTTCCCACCACATGTGTTACATACCACCCCTGTAAACTGTTCTCTATATCTACCAACCCTGACTACCTCCATAACTATACCTGCCATACTTCCCCATATTCCCATTCCAAACTTCACAGACAAGGGCAATGTGGTCCCAACAAGGGGTTCACATGTGACATACCCGTCCATGTTGCACACACTGATAGCTATAGATATCTGTGTGTATAGCTCTCTGTGCTATTTCCTCGCACATAGCATGCAGCACTGTGGTATAATATAGGGGACATGTATTTACATACATATATTTTTTGTGTGTGTTTGCATATATGTAGACATGTGCATATAGGTATATATCAATATATGTGTAGATATATGTGATGTATATATGTGCTCATATATATGTCTACACATGCATAACTATATATGAAGTACATTCAAACATCAGGTCCACAATCTCACAACACCTTCCTGCACAGCTGCACTGTTCTGCCTTTCTACAACACAGACAGGTGCCACATATGGACACAGCCTGACATTAGGGGGGGTATATGTAGGGCCAGATGGCAGTTAACCCTATTACATACCTATGGCATTCCTGCATGCTACAATACAGATTAACATGAGTATCCTGCAAGGGGCGGGCTGTGGATTCCACGTGTCCATCATAATGGAATTACATTCACCACCAGCTATTGGCCACATAATATACATACTTCCCATTACACAACACACACTTATGATGGCTTACATCTTATCAGTCAGTGCTGCTCTACACGGTTGACAGGTATGGCCCACTACCCACAGGAACGGACTCTATTGTCCTTAGCAGCTGCTCAGCTGAACATCATTACAACAACACCTGAAGGCAAATAAAAATCATTCCACATCATCTATCCCATTATTATAGACAAAGTACTCTGGTCAGTTACATACATGTAGACTTCACATACCTGTTATGGGAATGCAGACTCTTCTGGATGTTTTTTTTTTTTTTTTGTTCTGTGCTTATATGTGCACTCTCTCTCTCACTCGCTCTCTCTTTCACTCTCAGTCTCTTTCCAGTAAATGGAATAAGCTGCTTTGCATAGATTGCAGCATGGAATTTGTAGGTGATGCACATCAGGTGATGGCCTCTGCATCAATCAGTATCCTCCACTTGCTACCTGCATGCATCATGCTCTGTAGTACTTCCAATTACAACTGTCATGGCAACCAACTGCTATAAACCCCTACATCTTGTGGGCATGGTCCCTTTACCTTTCCTGTATGATGGACATGCTTACTGTGTGTGGGCATCAGTGTTACAGACAGCAGGTAGCATTACCTCTTACAGGGGAATCTCCATGCTTAGGCCAGATAAATATTTGTAGGAGGTTCCAGAACTACAGACAGAGTGTGAGAAGTTTTGTTGTATGCATTGTATAGCACTGGTGTTACAGGGTTTGTGTGTACATACTAGTTTAATGTGTAATGCAGTCTGCCTGCATAGCTCTCAACTGTGGGTCTATCCTCTTGATGGGCAGAGGTGTGCCTATTATGTTTTGTCTGTCCACCACACAGGTCTTGTGTCAGATATATCATTGGCAGTGTGTGTGTTGAGTGCTATCAGTACATGGCTACAACCATTTCAGTTTCTAACTTCATATTCCTGACTAAGGGTATGTTGCAGACTATCCTGTAACACCAGTGACTTGCTTAGTGTATGAAAACAGTTTTATACACATATGGGCCTGTGTTCCAGCCTTTGTCCTCCACCTACATAACAGGCTTTGCACATATGACATGCTGTCAGGAGATTTTATGTAGTGGGCTGTGAGTATGTCATGCTGCCATTCCTGCCAACAGTCCACTGCTGCTGTGTCCTCCACACACATACTGTGGGGTTGGGTCCATTTATGTGTAGGCTTCACCTGCACAATACATGTGTGCCCTTATGAACTCCAGGGGCCAGTGTATGTAGCAGTGGTAAATGTCCCTGTATTATTGAGTCTAGGGGGGCGCACCATAGCTAATCTAGGCTGTTACAACATGTGGGGGTATCAGGGGTAAGCTGCCTTAAGGTATCTGGATGTACATTACCATAAAATCCACCTTGGGAAAATACAGGCCTACTGCCTCCTGCCATACAGACTGTTCTGTTTGTCAGTGTGATTGTGATGGTGTCAGTTATTCCTTGTTATGTAACAGATACATCCCATTGTGTCAACTGAGGTCTTTACCCCTAGAGATTGAGTACAGAGTGTAGATAGAGGCTGCTGGACTATACATCTGCATTACTTACTGTTGATTGTTTGGTATCCTGTGGCCCAATCTGTCTTTACTATTGTACTACTTGAAGGCCTTGGCCTGGACAGCAACATATGTAAACCTTTCCAGAGGAGTGTATTAGTATAACTGTTTCACAGTTGGATTACTCTGTTTATATGGATGTCGGTATCTAAACAGCTATATGACATGGCATATACAAATGTAGTAATACAGAAAAAAGCTCTCCCATGTATGAAAACCTGTGTGTGGTGTTATATCCTTTAACCTCTCTGTGGGTGTATGTTGCAGGCAACGATTGACATTTGTATGGGTGGCTCATACAGTGTCCAGTTGGTAAGGTGGCAACTGTAGGCATACTGGCTGGTCCATACTGTGTGCACCTTCTACATATGTATCTTCTTATACATATCTTTGTGTGTGTATGTGCAATTAGATATATATCTATACATATGTATATATATATATATATATATATATATATATATATATATATATATATATATATATATATATTTATATATATATATATATATATACACACATATATATATATATATATATATATGTGTGTGTGTGTGTGTGTGTGTGTGTGTGTATATCTGCATATATGTGTCTGTGTATATGTATCCTAGGGATGTTGATTGCTTCCACATTGTACATTCCCTATGGGAGCCAGACTGTACTGCATGATATGTTACTGATACCAGGTTTGATGGAGTACTGTTAACATCTTGTGCCCATGTCGTGTCAGGTCCTGGTTATGGGATCTGCACAAGTTGGTAGTGTATTGCAGGGCAGATGTATTTGGCTGTGGGGGGGGGGGTACCTATTCGTACAAGACGTATTTTGTTGGGGGCCTCAACCCCATTAACAGTGCATGTGGACATACATGTTTTTATTATGTTCACATTTTTATCTACAGATGTATGTCTGTATATACCTATATATATATATATATATATATATATATATATATATATATATATATATATATATATATATATATATATATATATATCTATATATATATATATATATATAGATATATTGCTGTATGTATATCTATATATATAAATATATACATATATATATATCTATATATATATATATATATATATATATATATATATATATATATATATACATATATATATTTAGATATTACTATATGTGCATACACACACATACATCTACATGTTTAAATACATTTCCTGTACTGTGGAATGACTGTGCTGGATGATATGTTTGTGAAAACATCAGGGAAGGACTAGGATTTGGAAGCTGTATGGAGTTATCATTCATTACACATTTTACCTTCCATTTGTATCCATGATTCCTGTGTACATATACTATATGGGGCACATGTGATTATCTGTGGACTTTGGATAATTATGACATTGACACCTCACATCTGTATTTAATGCAGTACTTCAGTTCACAAATATATTTTATTTAGTAGGTTTTACAACTAAACTATTGGTCATAACATGATTTAACATGGAAAATGGAATGTGCTGCAGTAGGACTCGAACCATGAATGCCTGCTCATAGGGTGAATGCTCTGCCCACTACACTATTGCTATACTGCTTCATTTATATATATCTTTCTTGTTATCCTCTTCAGCCATTTAATCTGCATTAACTGTAGCTAAGCGATGGGCAAACCCGCACACCTACAGTTAGATTTAATCGGATTCATAATAAAAAAAAGGCTTGTTTATTTGGTTTGTATTTACTATTACTGTTGTACATGTGGGGGGATGATGCTGGGGGTATGTGGACACCTATGAGTGGTCTCGCTCATTCCTTTGGCCTTTCTGCTGTTCTTCATTGCAGAGGCGTGTATATTCTGAAAGGTCTGCTCTCAGACATGCCCCCCTGCACTCTTACACACTCCATGTAAGATTAGGAGCTCAGGCAGCACGCCTTCATTAATATGCATGACGCGCTGCTGTCTTGCTCCTAAATGGCCACTTCCGTGCAGGACCAAGCTAGTTCTGCATGGAAGATTAGTAAATCCGGGGGAATATCTCAAACTAGCAGTTTTTTGTATTGCCTTTAAATGTGGAGGAATGCAAATTATTTTACAACTTCCACCATTTTCCAAAAGAGCTGAGGTCTATGCATTTTCACAGTTAGATATTGAATGCTACCAGCTGCTGTGGGGGTTTTCACATGGGATAGTCAGATGACAAGAAGTGATTTCATGCTGCAAGCTACCCCAGAAGTAATATATGAAATATTAATTTAAGAACTCTCTGAGAGAGAGACTGGGCATTTTGTATTTTGTCTTTGACCTGAAAAGAGCATCCACTCACCACATCTGCCTGCTTGCTCTGTAAGTAGGTTAACTAGGGTACAGTAATTTCTCTTAGATACAGTCAGGAATATAGTGAAGTATAGCTTAGATATTTTCTTTATTTATCTGAGACTGTCCTGTAATGTTGTTTTAAATATGTCCTGTGATTTTGAACTCTGATGTAACTGTGATTGTTTACTGAGTATTTTCTTGTTCTTTTATTATTTGTTATTAAATATATTTAAACCTTTCATTGTTGCTGATATTTGTGAGACATATTTAAGTTCTGAGAGTACTTGCATATTTAATTGGTGACATTGCGGGCCACTCCTAATACCCTTGCTCTTTGTCAAGCTAGCATTTGGATAAATAATAACATTACACAGTAAGATTGGATACCCTTTGTTAGGGATCTTAAAGTAGCTTATAAAGAGTTGGCTGGTGGCAGTAAAAACTACCTTATAGTTTGGACAAAGGGGGCATAGCTAGTAAACCTGTGCCAGTCTTTCTCCGGTGTGTGTCTGTATGTGTGTGTGTGTGTGTGTGTGTGTGTGTGTGTGTGTGTGTGTGTGTGTGTGTGTATCTGCATGTCTGTTTATATATAAATCAAATCTCAAAGAGTGTGTATGTCAGCCACTTGGCCAGGGACACGAAGCACTGGCTGGACAGAGATGGTGCTGGAGGTCTTGGCTTGGACACTCAGCTGAGACCTCAACTCTATAGCTGTGCCAGTGGGTATTCTTATTGGTGATCTGGAGAAAGAGGGAGAAACTAGTCCCAGACTGACTGTGGTCTCTGTGTGGTCTTATGGGAAACTGCACTTTACTTTGTGTGTACTTGTCATCCTTCCAATATATGTTCCTCACTGGTGCTAGTGGTAAGGATTAAGGCTTCTTGATTACTGGGACAGTGGTGGTGCATCACATTGTTGTAAAGTGGAAGGGGTGGGTAAAGTATAAATGCAATTGATGTGGGGGGGGTGGGAATGGGGTAGGGTAGGGGAGCAAAGTGAGCCAGAGCATGGTCGAACCAGGTCACAGCAGTCTACATCTTCAGAAAAAAAAAACAATCAGAAAAGCAGAAAGAATATATATTACAGTTATTTTAGTGAAAATCCAAAGTAGTGCAGATGATTGAAGGTAAGCAATAGCACACAAAAAGCAGAGACTGATAGGAATGTGGGGTGAAGAAAATCACAGAGGGAAGCAGCAGAGTAGAGTGAGTGCAAGGGGGAGGCAATGAGAGTAGCTGTGAAGGTAAAAGTAGTAAAGCAGGGTGGCAGGTATGAGGCCGGTGATGCTCTATGAGCTGAGAAGATAAGTATAAATATCTTAGCGATATGTAGGCAGACACATACACAAGCAATGGACAACTTATGCAGTCTTGTATAGGTTGCTGGGGGGAGGGAATATTGCTTCAGCAAACCCCAGTAATGTTTCAATTTGTTATATGATGTATGAATGCCTGGAAAAGAAGAAAAACATGAAAATGGAATGAGGTTTAGTGATGGCCAAATGACTACTGCCTGCTGAATTATGGAGAACACAGACAGGAATGATAATGAGAAGGGGTGAGAACAATAAGGTGTTACATGAGCTTAAGAGAAATAGGTACAGGATTGGAGTGTGAAGGAGAGGGTTCGCAGCAGGAGACAGATAGTGAAGTAAAGGAAGAAGAAAAGCAGTGGATGTACTTTAGTACAATTAGCAGAAAGTACAGGAATAACTACTTAAATTAGCTACACATTAACAGTGTTAATGCCAGTTGCATCCAATTAAACAGTTAATTCAAAACTGAACATCACTATGAATTGCTGATAGAACGTGCAGTCAGGCTATATACATAGTAAATGAAAATGGTAGGATATAAGCCTAGATATTGGATGCATAGTATAATGCCTGCTGTGTAGAATTAAAGTGGTCTATTAATTGAATACAGTACACAGTTTGTCCTGAAATGCTCTATTAATTGAAAATAATGCACATAAAGTTCACCATAGGTGACTACAGATGTGAAGGTGTTGCAAAGAGCTAGCTCTGCAATTTATATCCAGCGTAGGTATACAAGTAGCAAATCCTTCTAGTTATACAAGCTATACATAGGCTGCATGAGCCATATAATCACTAGCATGAACAACTACTTTGCCAAAGCATGGTGTCCAAAATAATAACTTGTGCTGTGCCTCAGTAGGAGCCAACAAACAGGAGACCTAAACTAATACTATGCTATTTAGTGAGTAGTAATCTACAAGATAAGCATAAATATATAGCTACATGTTGATGATGTTCTTTAGCCTTCAACACCAGCATTTTTCTCAAAAACATTGAAAATGTATGAATAGTCAAACTGTTGCAACACTATATAGTGACTTGCAATCGACAAGGTGAGCATAAATACATTGCAGAACATTAAGGATGTTCTTTTACTTTTCTACATCAGAGTTATTCACAAAAACATAAAAAAATGTGAAAATAACAGCTAGAGCACACCACCGATACTGATATACCCACTGGTAGAGGAATGAATGGAGAAAAATGGCACTAGATGCCATTCTGGGAATTTAGATGCCGCAAGACATGCTGGGAAGGAAAACTGAAAGTACGTATACAAATTGAATATTGGAGAGTATTGAAAAGGAGAGAATGTGACTACTTGTTCAAACCAGGTCACAGTAGGCTATATTTTCAGAAAAAAAAATCAGGAAAGCAGAGAGAATGTACATTAGAGTTCTTTTAATGAAAGCTAAAGTAGTGCAGATGATTGAAGGATTGAAGTTAAGCAATAACACAAAAAAAGCAGACTGATTGGAATGTGGGGAGAAGGAAATCACTGAGGGATGCTGAAGAATGGAGTGAGTGCAGGGGGAGACAAGGAGAGTAGCTGTGAAGGTGGAAGTAGTAAAGCAGGGTGGCAGGTGTGAGGGTTGGTGATGCGCTAAGAAGATAAACATAAATATCTTCAATATGTAAGCAGATGCATACAAAAGCAACAGCCAACTTATACAGTCTTGTATAGGCATCTGGGAGAGGGATTATTGCTTCAGCAAACTCCAGCAGTGTCCCAGTTTGTTAAATGATGCATTAATGCCTTTTTTTCCATCAGAGTTATTCACAAAAACATTAGAAATATGAAAATAGCTGAAGTACACCACCGATACCAATATACCCACTGAGAGAGGAAGGAATGGAATATAAGGGTTGATATCTAGCTGGCTGAGCTTGTTAATGATGTCTGAGTGGGGGATAGTGTCAAATGCCTTGGCTATGTCTAGGTAGGATGTATGTATAGATTTCCCCTTTCCAGGGCCTTGGTGACTGTCTCAAAGAAATCCACAATGTTTTACAGGCATTATCTCCCTTTGACAAATCCAACCTGAGTAGAGGCAAGTGTTTGGAGCTTACCTCTATCTTTGTTGATAAGGTCCATGATGATTTGCTCTATGGCTCTGCATATAAGGCTAGTCAGGTGAATAGGTTTATATTTCCTGGGGTCATTGGAAGCATCACCTTTATGCAAGGGAACAACAAAGGTAATTTTCCATTCATCTGGGATGAAGCCAGTTTTTAGACTATGATTGGAAGGAATACTCAATGGTGTTGCTAATTCTTGTTGAAGCCCATGAAGGATGCAGCCTGGGACGTTATCAGGTCCCATAGATGCTGTGGTTTTGGCTTTAGAGAGGGCATTTTGGCTTGCAGATTAGAGATAAAAGACAGTGGACATGTGGTAGGGATGTTATAGGGTACATGTAGCAGGGACAGGGGAGTGAAGATTTCACAGAACTTGTCAGATAACAGGTTAGTTATGTTCACAGGCTCAGTGCTTGTGGTATTGTTAACTACCAGTTCAACACAAATCTGGGCCTGTCTTTTTAGGTAACAGATGTAAATAAAGAATGTCGTATGGCTGTTCTTAGTCGAGGAATCTAAATTGGATTGATAGTTTGCTTTTGATGACTTCACAAGCAGTCTTTTTGGCTTGTTTAAGCTGAGTAAGGCATGTTTCAAGTTTAGGGCTCCCTCCGTCTTACTCTTAGACAGCAATTTCTTCCTTTTATTGTAAAGCCTGTTAATGGCAGTTGTCCACCAGGCAGGTTTGCTCTTCCTCGTGGAGCTTGTTTTACTCCTGTCAGGTAAACCTGTGTCAATGCAGTTAAACAGGTGTTTGTGTAAAGCATTGGTGTAGAACTTGGCATAATTGCCAGTTACATCTGAGGGGGGAGGTGCAGTACATCTATTTATACCATCCTGTAACAGGTAATAATGTGCTTTAGAGAAGTGTTTTAGTTTCTTTGCTTGGGGGTGTGTGATAGTTACTTTGAATGAGACTGATTTGTGGTCAGATCTCACAAGGGAGGACCCCACAATGGGGTTGCTACAGTCACCCCCTATATTGGTAAGCACCAGATCCAGGATGTTGGCACCCTCTGTGGGTGTGTCAACCAGCAGGTCAAGTGCATTGGAGTTAACGAAGTCCAGGAACCTTTGGGCAAGTGAGTTACAGCATGACTAATTTACCTGGTCAATGGATGGGTAGTTAAATTCACCCAAAGGCAGGGTGTTTGGATGTATCTTGATAGACTCAAGTAGATCCAAACAGGCAGAGTGGTTGTCATTCATGGAGGGGTCTTGTAGCTGGCAATGACTTGAATAGCTGTCCTACCAACAGTTAATTGAACCTGAAGTATTTTCCAGAGACTCCTACTGTTTAACCAATCTGGAGGTGTATTTATCTGTAATGAATATTGAATATTGATATGCAGCGTCCTTTAGTTTTCATGCCTTCAGTTTGTGGTCTGAATGTGTGGAAGGAGGTGTAGCCCAATATTGTTGGGTTGCTCTCCACAGCTGTGAAGCAGGTCTCCATGACTGCACAAATGTGTAAGTCTTCCAAGGTGAGGACTGCTTCCAGTGAGTGCAGTTTCATGTTAAGACACCTAGCGTTTAGTAGCATAACCTCGAGGTTGTTTTTATATGGAGTTTTCACATCTGGAATTTTGCCCTTGAGACATTGCCTAAAAAGAGCACTATGTGGGTGTCAAGAGCCTTAACCAGTAGCCAAATTCCCAGGGGTGACAGATGAAGACCATCAATGGCAAAGCATAGAAGTCTGTTGATCATGTCATCCCAGGCTGACAGATACTGTATCCCCTTAGAATGACACTAGAAACTAAGCTAATTTTTTAGGTCAATTATTTTCTGTTTGTATTGAGGCATCATCCTAGGTGAAGGTAAAATGCCACATAAGGCTAGGGACATACCTCCCTGAGACACATAATCTGAGAGTTCAGTCTTGTCTCTCTTCATATAGTCCAGAGAGGTGCATATGAAGTCATTCAAACCAACATGGACAATGACAGAATCACAACAGTACCTGTTTTGGGGATACATGACTGCATGTGTGGTATGGTGGATCCTGGCACCTGAAACATAGCTGAAAGTGACCATCTCCTTATCCAGACTGGTGAGAGGGACATCTGTATGTCTCACAATGGATTTACCTATGACTAATATATTTTTTTAGTGTTTTGCTTTAAGGGCTTGACAGGTGAGACACTGGTGTGACAGCTATTATGTGCGCTATGTTCTGCAGTGGACGTATTATGTGTAGTGTGCTTGTGTTTGTATTTGGGAGGTCTCCGGTGCTTATGTATGTTTTTGGTGAGCACCTCCACATATGTAGGTATGTGTGATGTGGGCTCGGGTGAAGTGGTAGGTGAGGTGTGCATGGTGACAACCTACTCATTGTCATATGTACTGCCTTGTGTGTGAGAGAGTATGTATTCAAGGCTGTTAATATAGTTACATCTCTGACATATTGAGTTTGTGTTACTTGTGGTTCAATGACATGACTGCATGCATAATGTAGTGGATCCTAGCCTCTGGTAAGCTACTGATTGTGCCTTTCCCCTTACTTAGCTTGGTGAGAGGGTCATCAGTATGTCTCACAATGGAGTCTCCAATGACTAGAATGTTGGATTGTGTGATGGCTTGTCTTAAGGGTTTATATGTTGAGCCTCCATGAGTTGTAGCTCTATGTGTTGATATGGGTGTTGTTTTCACAGAGTGCATTTGGGACTGCTAAGGGTATTTGTTATCTGTACTTGTCTATGAGGTCTTTGTTATTTATGAAGGTTACATTTCTATGCCTCATCATATGTCTGCTTTGAATTGTGTGTGATGGGTGTGGTGTGTGTACTACTGACTACCGTATTGACATTAGGAGTACTTTTATGTTATTCTGATGTTAGAAACAAATCAAGCAGTGCTTACTGAAAACAAAAAAAAAAACCTCGTCAAGAATGCTGAAAAGAGGGGAGTCACATGAATGGATACTGCCTGGCTACTACTACTGCTGATCTCACCAGAGCATCCCTCTGTTGGTTCTTTTTCTCTCACCAGAAGCAAAACATTAGCACCAATCCCAAGATAAGAAGCAGGCCACAGCCTGTTTGTTGAGCCACACTTGTCCCAGATGATGCAGTGGTTTGTAGGCTTGATGTAGCCTTTTTCAGGTAGATGCCTTGAAGAGCAATCAGACCAATTGGTTCAGTTTTATGTCTTGGGTTCCGAGGTTCATAGGATTTGACTAGGGTACTGACATGGTGGTGATTAGGAGCATAGCTCCTGCCTCACAATATAATGTTCAATGTCAGGTGACATAGATGTCCAAGGTTGGTCTAACCAGGTCCACAGCAGCAGTGATCCATGTTAGGTAACAGTTTCACAGCAATTCATGCAGCCTTCCCTTCAACAGGGTAATGGAGGTGATCTTCTTGACATGGATGTGAGGTTGACTGCAGCATTTCCTAGGTATGTCATACTATACATTTAGATTCCCAGAACACAAAACTGTAGTTTCATATTATTTTTCTTACAACATCCATTTGCTGTGTAGTTGTTTGACAGGTATTGTAACCCTGCAAGGCCAAAGTATTTACTGCAACATTGAACAAGTTTTCTGTGCATGCCCAGACAACATCTTCACTGCAAAGAGTGCCTGCAGACAGTGTGTTTAAGGCTGTGACCCAAAGGATGTAACAGCATGACCCTTACTTTGCTGGAGTCATACACTGTCACATGTGTAGGTATGCTCTTGCGACCATCCCTAATAACAGGGTTATGGTTCAGGCAAGTGCCATATTCCCGGCAATGCAGCATACTCAATCCACCATGTTATCCCACACTGTCAGGTACTGTTTTACCTTAGAATGACACCATACAGTTAATAACATCTTACATTTAAGCATCTGTCAGGCACTGCCTAACCATGGCCTGTTTTGATGGATACACAAGCAATAATCTATTGCTAATGGCATTAGCAGTCTCTGTTGAAGAGATGTGGTCAGCATCCCATATGCTGTTGTAAAATGCTCTGACTAATGTCCACACACACCAAGTTAACTGCAGTGGGAATAATACCAGTAGCTATCTACATTTACAGAACTCTACACTAACTACATAACACAGTAGTTAATGCGTGTGCCTCAGCTTAAGTCTGACATTAGCTTGGCTTTAGGTAATCTTATAGTAGATGACATCAGCAGGCCTTGTGGAGGACAAGAGTTTGTAAGCCTGCATCACCTGCATGGCCCAAAACAGTGTAAAATAATGCTAATTTGGAAGTCAGTGTGGAATTCATGTTCTTTTGGTAGGGAGATGCACACACACACACACACACACACACACACACACACACACACACACACACACACACACACACGCACACACATACACACCAAGTGAGATTGAGTGAGATTAGTATCCCTACTTATCTAATATTGTATGCTACCTAACAGAGTACTTAATGTACACACCACAGCTGAAGTGTGGCATTACCTTGGCTTTAGGTACGCTTATGGTAGATGACATTAGCAAGCCTTGTGGAGGATAAGAGTTTGGAGGTCTGCATCAATTGCAAGGTCTGTAAAGTGCATAAAATGCAAACACATGCCAGTTTAGTCAGTGAGGGAGTCATAATTGCTCTTTGGGACATATACACACCATGTGGCCAGGAGTAAGATTAGAACCCCCACCTATCTAATTTTACACACTACAAATGACACTACTTAACACATGCACCATGGCTCAAGTCTGACTTTAACATGGCTTTAGGCAATCTTATGATAGATGATTTCAGCAGGACAACAGCATGGAGGCCTGCATCAAGTGCAAGAGTAAAAAAGTACAAACTTACTCCAGTTTGGAATTTATACTTGCTCTATGGTGAAATATACACATACACACCATGTGGGATGGAGTGAGACAAAACTCCTACCTATCCAGTTTTACACACTACAAATCACAGTACTTTACATACACTCCATGGCTGAAGTCTGACATTAACATGGCTTTAGGTAATCTTATGGTAGATGACATCAGCAGGCTTGGTGGAGGATAAGAGTTTGGAAGCCTGCATTAACTGCAAGAGCCAAAAAGTGTAAACCCATGCCAGTTTGGAATTCACACTTGCTTTTTGTGAACTATATATGCACACACATACACAGTGTTGGTTGGAGTGAGATTAGAGCCCCTACCTATCTAGTTTTACATACTACTAAAATCATAGCACTTAACACATGTGCCACAGTTCAATTCTGATTTATAAATGAGTGCAGGTGAACTAATCCTAGAGAACATATACAAGCCCTGTGTTGAACAGCTTGGGAGGCCTGCAGAGTCACATTGCTTCTTACTGTCATCTGCATCTAGTAGCCTAGCAGTCAGATAACTGTTTTGTAGCCTGGCTATGTGTACTTATTTTGGGCATATGTGTCTGTTTGCATTTGGATGGGCAAGCGTGTGGTCAAATTCAATTTGCCCTGTTGATGAGTGAGCACATAACATTATACATTGCACAACTTGTTCAGTTGATGTGTGTGTAGTGAAATCCAGCAGACACAGGAGGATGTAGTGAATGTGGGTGTTGTTGACGGGTAGATACAAACATATGGCTTCCCAATATATGTACATATTCATATACTGTGCCATACATTTTCAAGGTTTCCACATACTGTTTTATGGAGATGTGATTTGATTCTGCACTGTCCAGATGTTTGCAGCAACTACACGTTTCACACATATTTATTTTCACATTAAATTGTGGTATTCTGTCAAATGTGGCATCATTTAAGCATGATGTGAGAGAAGATTGCCAGAAATCTGAACTTCAGATGTCCCAATAGTCCTCCAAATGCAACAGATATTATTCTATGCACTTCCACATTTTGTAAGTGCATTATCTAATGCTGAGCCCTTACGTTTCATCCTTTGTCCAACATTATATGCATTGTAGTACAGTTTTACTCTCCGTGATCTTGCTATGTAGGGCAATAGACACATACACACACACACACACACACACACACACACACACGTCTGTGTATGTGCACACACACTCACACACACACACACACACACACACACACACACACACACACACACACACACACACACACACACACACACATATATATATATATATATATATATATATATATATATATATATATATATATATATAGGGTCTATATTAGAACACCGAATGTTCAAAATTTCAAGTGTTCTAATATCGACCCATTTTCAGCGAATGCGGAAAATATCGAAGAAACAGAAAACCAAATATTTTCCTAGGGAAATAATTTTGTTGTCCGTTTCTGTTGCTTCGGTATTTTCAGCGCTGTGGTGGAAAGTTACGGGTCGGGTTCAGGTAAGTGTGTGATTGTGTGGAAGTGAGGGTTAGGGCGGGTTAGGTTAGTTAGGGTTAGGGCATGGGTCAGGTAAGTGTGTGATTGTGTGGACGTGAGGGTTAGGGTGGGGTAGGTGAGTTAGGGTTAGGGTGCAGGTGAGGTGACTGCGGGATAGTGACAGACATTAGGGTTAGGTTTTGGGTTAAGGTAATTGGATAGTTAGTGGTGTATGTATAGTTTAGTGTAGGGTTAGGTGTAACAGTTTAGGAGTATGTGTGTGGATTGCTGTTTGTTTGGTGTGCTTGTGTTGTGTGTATGTGTTTTGGAACAGCAAATGTTTTCCCTAGGAAAAGATTAGCTGTTCTGAATAGTTGATGTTTTGAATTTTCGATTCATAGGGTTCGATATTAGAACACTCTACATTTTGAATGTTTGGTGTTCTAATATAGACCCATATATATATATATATATATATATATATATATATATATATATATATATATGTATATATATATATATATATATATATATATATATATATATATATATATATATATATATAGATACTTACATATATATATATATATATATATATATATATATATATATATATATATATATATATATATATATATATATATATATATATATATATATATATATATATATATATATATATATATATATATATATATATATATATATATATATATAAACATAGATATAGATATATGTATATATAGGAAGAGACAGAGATGTATATGCGCTGCTAAGTGGTGCAAAATAGGAGCCACATTGCTTACATCAGAGACTTACTTTCCCATAAACTGACTTCAGCCCACAACTAGCTGTACTCCATGCCACAATTGCATTTGTTACATGGTGTTACTTCTAAACCTACTTCTGCGCTTCATGCAAACTGGCTAAGATTTTTTTAAATAGGTCATAGGTATGCGGTGCAGCATGCAAATGTTTATTTAACTTGTGAAAGTGGTTAATACTAGTATAACACACACACATCTGGATATTGCTGGATTAGTACCCTGGGCACCATTGCATAAGCTCACTGCCTTTATCTTTTGAGCCACAGAAGCTCCTTGACAGAAAGAGGATCATTCATCATACAATAATCTGCATAAATATGTACATTGTTATTCCTCAGTTACCTAAAACATACATTGTAAGATCAAATTCTATATTACTGTCTTGTGACTGTGTGGCATACTAACTGTGTTTAATGCTCATATAACATAGAGGAGTCACTGTTATGGCAGTTACAAGGGGACACTGCTGTTTTGAGAGGTGGGGGAACAAAACCAGCATTCTGCTAGGAAACACCTAGTCTGACTAACATTTAATGTCACTTTCTAACCTAACATCTCCCTTGAACGATGTACCAGTAATCTGTTGCAGTAGGACCATATGACTATTCCATGCATGAGGCCTACTGATTACAAGTGGAGGCATAATAGTGGAATGGGTGTCTGTTGCCCCACATGGATGTAATTTCTGTCCAAATAGCCAATTATAGTTACTTGCATAATGTACCAGGTCCATAGCTACAATGACATATCATAATAATCCACTAGAATACTGTATAGGTTATGGACTTACCTTGCAAATGCAGCAGTTGACACAACTTTTGTTCAAGGCTGACTCTCTCTGATGCAAGCAGTACACAGCCAATACATGGATATGTACAGGATGTGTCAGCTGACTGCCATCAATTTTAATATATGTTTGTGAGTAGGAGTAAGGTGCTAATCCCTGGATCCCTATGTTGTCAGTGATTGTGCTATGAGTTGTCTCTTAGCCAAAGGAAGGGTGTACAGAGCATGCCTATGTCTGCCTAGAGGGACACCAGCATGGGGTTCTCTTCCGAGTCCTCCTGTGACTGTGGCTGCAGTAACCTAGGCACTGGTGGGGGACTGTGTATCTCTTCCCTTTGCTGATCCAACTGCAACTGGTTCCACAAGATCAGATTGTGTAGCATAGCACATACTGTGAGTATCTGTGCACATGTGCATGGAGTATACTGCAGGGTTCTACCAGATATATCGTGGCTCCAGGACCATGACTTCAGAATTTCAAACACATGCTCTATGATGTTTCTAATTTGTGCGAGTGCCTCATTACGACATTCTTCCATGGATTTGTGTGCATTTCTGATGGGTGTCATCATCCATGGTTCCAAGGAGTAGCCAGCATCCCCCACTAAATGGGCCTGTGGGATGTCACACATAGCAAACATCTGGCATAGCTGTGATGTGTACCAGATTTGGAAGTCATGATAACTGCCAGATTTGCCAGCATACAAATTCATGATAATTCCCTGGGCATTGCACATGACTTGGGAGTTGATGTAGTGGTATCCCTTACAGTTAATGTAGATTCTACACTGCTCACCAGACAGTGTCTTGATGTGTACATGAGTGCAGTCTATGGCACCCAGTACTTCAGTGCAGTGTGCTACATGATAGAATTGTTGCATATTGTTGGTCCTCACTTCAGGGGAAAGTGTAAAAGTCATGTGCTCACTGGCATGTGGGAGCATAACATCCAGAAATTGGTGGTGTCCTGGATACAGATGCCTGTGATACCCCCATCATGTCCACGATTGGTCTTTGGAAAGTACTTGTAGCTAGTATCCTAAGGGCTACACATACCTTAGTTTCCACTGGGATGTGTTCTTCTCTGTTAGCTCTGGCTCTGAGTTGAAGGTGGCAGAACTCACAGAGTTCTTGTAATATGTCACTGACCACCCGGTAGGACTCTACAATCTTCAGCCCATGTAGATCCTGGAAGATTACTCTGCACCTGAACATTCTTCTCCTTGTCGTCCTTGGCATATTGTCAGCAGCATGAGCAGCATTGACTTCAGCATCTAGCACATACAAATGTAGAATAGCTGCAGCAGCCCCTAGCATTATCTCAGTAAAAACTTGCACATCTCTACTACAATGGTTCAGAGTATTGAGGGAAAATCAGAATGTAGGATGTATGCATACTTTACACAGTTCTGGTATAGGTCCATTATGTGGGATTAGCTAATTATGATGCAATTCACCTGCTTAGGATATAACTGACATGATTTAAAAACCCTGCTTTATTGCACAGCATAGCTTATTCAAAACTGTATGTTATTAATTTAATATATCCGGTTTCCATTTATAGCTGCCTACGTCATGACAGGTCATGGGTGATCTGGCCACGTGAACATGCTAAGTTATGCTCAAACCATTTGCAGCAAGTGGCATGCTGCAGAAACATGTGCACTGAGCATAAGATATCTTAAAAGTGATATGACATACCCCCCTGATGCCATCCACACCATGTAGGAGCCTACAGGAAATGGATATGTGTATGTGGTTGCTCCCTTAGCAATTCAATACATCCACAGGATTTACCCATTATTTGCATAATATTCATGCTGACAGCTAGGAAACTACATAGTTCATAGCTGTGTAAGCTGGATAACGGCACAAATGCATGATTCTAAAGACCTGATGCAAGGTCTTACATTACATTTGTCTAGAGTACATTATAAGTGTTATTTTACAAATTTGTATTTTATTTTTATTAAAATCCAAAACACCAAAAACAAGGAACAATGCTATGAAAGAGACACCTGGTTGACAAGACTTCACAATTTATTGAGTGGTTTTATCAGTGAGTGCACGTAGACTTCTTCAGAAGAAGTCTATGTGCACTCACTGATAAAAGCATTCAATAAATTGTGAAGTCTTGTCAATCAGGTGTCTATTTTATTTTTTATGTTAAGCATGTTTGTGCAATGTGGAGCATAGTGCAAACATGCGGAAATTAAAAAAAATATATTAATTTCACATATTCCCTGCTGTTTTCAGACATCCACAATGTATGTTTTGAACATTTATGCATGTGACCTTAATTTGTCAGGGGAATTATTTCCATATTTGTGGACTTTTACATTCCCTTCTTTCACTGCAGACTCCTGTATGTGGAAAATTTCCACATACACTACTAACACAGACATGGAGTTTACATAGAGGCATTATGGCTTGTTGGATCATTCCACCTGGTTAATCTGCATACTATCCAGCTAATTAAGACAGAATTTGCATTGTACGAAAGGTTTCTGAGCTGTGCGTGCATGCTCGTCACTATACGGAATTACCTGAATCTAAAACTGTTCATGCCCGTGATACGCACACATTAAAAAGTTTTGTGTTAGCTTTGTTGAATTTCCCTGTTTGTCTAAATCAAGACTAATGATAGAAAGTTATTTTTTATTTTCATGTGCATAGTTCATTACTGTATGTTTGATCATTGTTAATTATTTTTGGTATTACTAGATTAATTCTGTTTGCTAAAATAGAAATTGACATCTTATAGTCAACATTTAGGAGTGAATGGGTATAGCACTTTGTTGGATCTTTGTCTTGCTTTAGAACAGGTGAGATAAGGAAATATTTCCATGATGGGGAACCTCTGAAGTAGTTTTTATTTCCCTGAAAGCTTTTTCTAGTATAAAGACTACATTATCTGGCAATAGTTTTTATAGTTCAGGTATAAGACCATCTAAACCAGGAGCCTTATTATTTTTTAACTTTTTAATTTGATCGTTTATTTCTTTTAAACTAAAGAGATTCTCAATTGTATTTAGTTTTTCATTTGTTAATGTATTCTTTATATTTTCCTTTAGAAACGTTTCTTATGTCTCATCATTGACTATGCTATTTGAATTTTTATTTATATTTTCATAGAATATTCATAGAATATTTTAAAATACTCAATAATACCCTTAATATCTGTTTTCCTTTCTGTTTTATTTGTATTGCAATTTCTTTAAAGTGATCTAGTTTATTTTTTTAGATCTAATAGCAAGATTATATAAGCTTGATGGGTTCACTGAATACGTTTGGAATTTTAGTTTTTTCAGGTTTATTGACACTTTATGATTTAGAATTTCACCATATTGTGTCTTCAATTTTTTAACTCTGACTGACTAATACTGTTATTTGGTTTTAGGTCTTACTTTATTTTATCTATTTTAGTCTATAATATGTTTAATTCTTTATCCCACTCTTTGTTTTACTTATATACAGCATGTAATTCTATCATTTAAGTAAGCCTTTAGTGATTCACAAAGGTTAATATAATTTACTCTACTTTTTTTATTTTCTATAAAGTTCTTGATCTCATTTAAATACCAGTCCTTAAATCCTTTTATTTTAGCAATGTATGCTGGTAGTCCTTTATGATATATTAAGATATTTAAAATAATGTTAAATACATTGGCACTGGGATCTGATAATGGATACAAACTTCTCTTATATTTGAAATCAAATTGCCTGTAACAAAAACCTTATCAATGTTTGTCAGAGTTCCATAGCTATAAGAATAATGGGTGTATTGATGCAAATTTATTTTTCTTAGTTCATGTATATCCTTTCAGTTCATAAGGTTTACAAAACTTGATAAGTGTTTAGCTGATGATGTGATTCTAGGTTACTTATTAGCAGTGGTGTTCTTATTAGATAAGATACTGTTAAATTCAGCAGCCATTATGATATCACCTTTCATATAGCAGGTTATAGTGTTTAGATATTTTTTTTTTACATCTTTATCTCCAATTTTAGGAATCCAATATGAGCTTAAACAAGTGTATATTTTCCTATTCTAGCCAATTACAGCAACTCTTACCATACCATTTTTATCGACATAAGTATCCATTACATTAGGCATAACTAGCGATTTCTTCAACAGAATGAGTGTGCCTCTTCTTTTAGATCTAAAACCAGCGCCTGGCAGGATTAAATAATTATTTAATGTAAATTTATTAACATCCTTATTGAGTAAATGTGTTTCTTGCAAAAATATTATTTGAACTTTATGTGACTTCAGCTATTTCAGCAGGCTTCTCCTATTTACTGGACTATTTAATCCATTAATATTAGTAGATAAACATTTAAAATGAGACATTTATCAGAGAACATGTTACTAAAATAAATTTATGTAAAGAACTATTGTATACTTCATAGATAATGATAAACAACATTCAGTTATGGACAACATTTTGAAACAATTAGAATATTATCTAACAACATAACATTAAGACATACGGCCATGGAATAACAAATTCCTAGTTTGTTGATAAAATCAAAAAACTGCATCTTATCCTCCCCATCAGACTAAGTACATTTAGGTCATGCTTCTGCTTCATGCATCTATGTCCCCTATCGTAATACGAATCATTTTTATGAAAGCCCTTCTATATGTTATTAAGAAGGAGCGAGAAGGCTACTTAGGTCCCATTTGACTTGGCTACTTAGGTAGCATTTGACTTTAAATTAGCCAGATTAGTTATCACTGTTCCAATCTTCCCTTATAACCTCTTCTTGCTCCTCAGACTACAATAAGAAGGTTATCAGACATTATTTTCCCACTCTACAGTGAATAACATCATTTATTTAACAATCTACAAACTATATGCATGTCTATTTGTCATTATCTCTTTCCTGTTTATTCTATCCATCTTATACTATTTACTATTTGCATGAGCTCCAGACTAAATAAGAATCCACATTCACTATGCTGCTTGTATAAACAAATATACCATCCCTTATATATCAGGAAATTATTTTAGTTCCTTCTTTTTATTATTATATACTTTTATTTCTTGCAATTAGTCTGCTATCTTATTTATGTATTTTATCAGTGGGAATTTGAACTAACATCAAATATTTTATAAACAAAATCTATCAAATATAATCTATCTGTGATTTTTAAAACAAATACCAGGGAATATAATTATATTTGTCATACAAGAAGTGCCTTATTATAAAACGTAGAGTGTTCCATCTATTATGTAACAAACCATCAAGCTGTTAATGTATAACAAGCAATCAAAACTACAAACCAATTATTATTGGTTTTAAAACTCATTTTTTACCTTTGATTTATTATATTATATGAGTTTTGTATATTCCTTACATATTATTTAATACAATGTGTTTGAATTTCTAGATATAAATGTGTTTAAGTTAATTTATAGGTTCATAGTTTTATAGGAGGTCACTAGGCTAGTGGCCCTAGAGCCATGTTTATCTGAAGTATCCCCATTTGTTCATTTTTGGGTAGTTCACGGAATTAATTTACGAACAGAGCAGGTCTGTGTTCAACACTGGCTACCCTGTCCAAGACATGGGTGCCACCCCAGGGGTGACTTTATGGTCTCACATCCAATTATCTAGGCTGTGTTTGAATAGGGTCAGTGATTAGCTCTGTTTTACGTGAATACAGAGTCTATTCTAGAGACTTGACAGTCTCTAGGAGATGTATCTGTCTCTCTAGCATGATCTGCTAATGTCACAAACTAATAAAAAACACAAAAGCAAAGATGATTTCCAAAACTTTATATTAGCACTTTCATTTAGTTTTCATACATGACTTCTTGGTCTGAAGAAGTTCATGTATGAAAACTGAACGAAAGCACTAACATAAAGTTTTGGAAATCACCCTTACCTTTGTGGTTTTTATTAGTTTGTCAGATTTCAAGTTGGATTTGAATGTCACAAGCTAGGTTGAGATCCAGAGAGTGAGTGGCTCTTGAGTCATTTGACTTGTGGATGTGCAACATTTCCATTAGGGCAGGGTTGGTGATCGCACTATAGGCCAGGCACAAGTCACATCTCAGCAGCCTATAAGATACAGAGTAAAGTGACAAGGCTTTCAAACTGTCCACTTATGGAATGGTTTGGAGCCCCTGTATTTTTTCAGTGACGAAACCTCTGAAGTTTCTCCAGCTGCTGCAGGTATCTGGTGAGGTATATGACAAAGGGTGCATTATACACTATTACTGGTCTGATGAGGTTCAAGTACAGTGGAGTTATAATATCCCTTGACCTGGACGCTATGCCCTTGCATATGAGGTGTGCTATGTAGAAGGCATTCCTTACCACTGTGGAAATTTGGTGGTCAAAGTTCAGATTGCTATCAACCTGTGTGCCTAAGTATCAGACCACTGGGGTGGAACTCAGGACAGTGCTGTCAGTATTGTAATTTGTTGAGAACTCCATTTTGCCAAAGGGAATAATAACACATTTTTTTTGCATTTAGTTTTAGACCATGGCTTTGGCTTCAAGCATTTGTTTGTGTTAGGCCTATGATTCCTCCCAGTTTGCAATCATCAGCAAACCTGGTGAGCCAAAGGCTGTCTACTCTGGTGAGGACTTCTGAGAAATAGATGCCAAACAGTAAGGGGCCCAGCCCAGACTCTTGTTGTATTCCACTGGTGACGGGTCTACTAGTGGAGGTGAAGTCACCAATTTTGACAGAGTGTGTTCTCTCAGTGAGCCAGTTGGCTACCCATCTAGTAACATAAGGGTTAATCCCTATCTGGGAGAGTTCTTCAATGATGCCAGAGTAGGGAATTGTGTTGAAACCCTTGACAATGTCAAGATAGGCTGTGTGCATTGTCTTACCCTTGTGCATGGCTTTGGTGACATTCTGAAAGAAGTATACCAGGTTTAATAAGCATGAGCTACTCTTAATGAAGCCAAACTAGGGTGAGTCCAGCATTTGTAGGTTGCCTATGTCCTTGTTCATAAGGTCTATGACAATTCTTTACATGTCCTTGCAGATGACACAGGTTAGACATATGAGTCTGTAGATCCCAAGGTCAGTTGCTGGCCCCCCTTTATGCAGGTGTCCATTCTGCAGGAACATAGCCAGTTCTCAAGCTCTGATTAAAGAGAACACCAAGTGGGTCCACTAGGTCTTGTTTTAGATTGTTTACTAAGCAACCTGGAGTAATGTCTGGCCCTAACTGAGGCTGTGTTTTTGGCTTTGGCAAGGGAGAGATGCCCTGTTATCTAGAGATACTAGGCAGATGGTTGGTGTCAGGTATGCTTTGGTATATGGTTGGTGGGGATAGGGGGCTGAAGTTTGAATTGAAACTGTCAGCTAGCAGGTTGCCGATATCTTCTGATGTAGTATGAGTGATCATATCTACTACCAGTTTGGCACATAGCTGGCCATTCCATTTTAGACTTCGAAAGTAGTTAAAGAATATCTTATGATTATCATTGGTTAGGGATGCGATTTAAGTTTTGTAATTTGCTTTAGAAAACGTTACAAGATTTCTGATTTTTTTGTTTAGTCTTAGGAGGGAACTCTTCTTCTGCAGAGTGATATCCCTGTTGCTTTTGGATAACAGTTTTTTTTTTCTTGTTATATAATCTGTTTATACTTGAAGTCCACCATGGTGGCTTGTTTTTATGGGAAGACCTGGTTTTGATCTGGTCAGGTACAGCACAGTTTATGCAGTTGGTTAAGTGTTTGTACAGCGCATTTGTGTACACTGCTGCGTAGTGATCACTGGTATCTGTGATTGTGGGTGGTAAGATGCTTTTTATACCACCACTTAGTATGCTGTAGTTAGCTGTGGTGAATTTTTTTATAATTTTTATTCCTGTGAAGGTGTCAATTCCGGTAGTTATTTCAAATGAGACTGATTTGTGGTCGAACCTAACCAGGGAGGGCATCATGCATGGGGAAGTACAGTGAATCCAGCCCTATTTTGGTGAATGCTATGTCCAGAACATTAGAGCCCTTAGTGAGGGTGCAGACTATCTGTTCTAGACCATTTGTGTTAACAAAGTCCAGGAAACTCTGCATGAGCATGCTTTTGCTCATGTATGACCCCCACTCTATGGAAGAATAATTGAAATCTCTTATGACTAAGGTGTTGGGCTGTATGAAGAGGGATTCCAGTAAATATAGGTAGGTGGTGTGCTTATCCTGGTTCATGGTGGGGGATGTATAACTAGCACTGATGTGGTATGGTACTGTCCCAACAGTTGATTGGACACAGAGTAATTCTATAGAGTCTTGCTGTTTGATCAGTCTTGAAGTGTATTTTGTTTTAATGAAGGTGGATGCACCTCAATCTTTTGTTGCTTCACACTTATTTTGAGGTCTGAACATGTGGAAGGCATTGCAGTTTTGCACGGTCGGGGTGCTCTCAGCAGCATCGAACCATGTCTTGGTAACTGCACAGATGTCAGCATCCTCCAAGGTGAGGAGTGCTTCCAGAGAGTACAGGTTTGTGTTTAAACTCCTAGCATTAAGCAGCACAACTCTGAGTTTGTTTTGATTAGATGTTGTTACATTGGAAAATTTGTTGTTTTGACATTGCCTAAAAAAGGCACTATGTGGGAGGTAAGGGCCTTTGCAAGTATCCAAAAGTCTAGGGAGGGACAGGGACAGACCATCTCCAGTGAAGCAGCAAGGGCTGTTTACCATATACCCCTAGGCTGACAGATACTGGATCCCCCCTTGACTGACACCAGAAGCTAAGCCAATTGTTGAAGTCAATCTTCTTTTGTTCATATTATGGCATCATCCTGGGTGAGGGTAGGATACTGCTAAGGGGTAGGGACATACCTGTCTGGGACAAATAATCAGAGAATTCTGTCATGTCTTTCTTCATGTAGTCCAGAGAGGGGTATCTATCAAGTCATTAACTCCAACGTGGATTATAGCAGAGTCATAATGGTACTTGTTGTTGAGTGACTTGAGTGCATGCGTGGTTTGTCAGATCCTGGCACTTGATAGGCAGCTGACATTGACTTTCTCCATCTCCAGTCTGGTATGGGGTACATCTGTGTGCTTCATTATGGAGTCACCTATGACCAAGACATTTGATGTGTGTTTGCTTCAGAATCTTATTTGTTGAGACACGGATGTGTGTGTTGATTTGTGTAGTGGTTTCTTTATGCTTAGTGGTGAGTGTGGGTGGTGTGCATTTTGGAGGTTTTTGTTCTTTGGTAGGATTTTAGTGAGTACCTTCACATATGTGGGTTTATGTATCATGACCTTATTTTGTGTGAGAGGTGAGGTTTACGTGAGAGGTTAACAGTTTGTAGTGATAAACTCTTTGATGTCTAGTTTGTTTTCATGCGAGAGAACTAACTTCAGTTCGACAAAGTATTTACATCTCTCACATTGGGTGTTAGTTTGCTTTAGGAGTAAATGCTTCTCAGTATACATGAAGCAGTTGCTACATTGCCTCAAGATGTCCATATCAATCAAGCTTGCAGGAGAAATTATGGGACACTGACTGTCCATTGTGGCAGGATTTTTCTGAATGTGGTATTTGGGAAGGCAGTGGGATAGCTGGACAGATTCGCAAACAGCAAAAATGAAGCAGCAACTCAAATACAGTTAAGAGTGCTGGCTTAAAATATACTTATCTTTCCTTTTTTTTTTCAGTGGCTCCCTTAGATTTTAATGCAGGTGCACTCCATACCTCTGGCCAAAGTTGCCAAATGAAGAGCAGCTTTGGCAAACTAAGCACAAACACAAGACCTATATACAGGCAAATTTAAACAGTTTTAACACAACTACCAATGGACAAGCCCTAAACTGAGCCTTTTTAAGCAATTCCCAACTCAGATGGTCCCTGAGCTACACACTTCTTAATGTAAGAAGGCTGTTTTAAGATCAGAGTATTTATCGGTATTAATACTTAAAAGCACATTGCATTTCCTTTTTTAACATTCTAATACATCACTTCTGGTTCAGAGGGTAAGTTGAAAGGTCAGCTTTCACTTTAAGGAAAGAGAAGAATGTAAGAATAACAACTCGTAGAACATTTTAAAGCTTATAAAACCTCCCAAAAGTGCATGTGCCACTGTATAGCTTCTTTTCAAGATGAATTAATGTTAAAGGCATGAAAATAGTTAATTTAGCTCTACTTGTATTCACATAAACACTCCTCTAGCATTCACAAGTGAATTTAAACATGTCAACATTAAATATTAGCACTTCAAAGCCATTTAATCAAGAAAAAAATGAAATACTTTAAACTTTCAAATGCTTCCCCAAATACAGATAATCTTTTCATAAACTTGGCATGTACAGATAAACTTGCAACAATTGCA
Organism: Protopterus annectens; assembly: GCF_019279795.1. Taxonomy (NCBI): domain Eukaryota; kingdom Metazoa; phylum Chordata; order Ceratodontiformes; family Protopteridae; genus Protopterus; species Protopterus annectens. Next base: position 545,281,763 of record NC_056735.1, read on the forward strand.
AGTGTTCATTTTTAACCTTTATTTTAAAATAAAGGTTTAGAAAGTTAAATTTAATCAGTAAATAACTACTAAATATTATAAAAACACATTAACAAAAAAATATTATTAGAGATAAAACAATGACTCTAAAATTTCAAATGCAGATGCTTTCTCAGGTTTTCATGTATTATTTTATATGAAGCTTTCCATCAATCTTTAAAGGAAACCTAACAATAAAACTTGTGTTGAAAGAATGCCAGTATTATGTGATAAGAATTTGGCTTATATAAATGTAATAATGTGCAAATTGTTTATTGACATTCCAGTATTTTCTTTTGTGTATGTAAAACAGCCACTTATGCAAATTAGGATGCAACTTAGCATACTTTTTTGCTGTCATGTTATAATCCAAGTGCTGTGTTTAGCAGCTTAACAGAAAACCATACTGTGAACTTAAAATGTTTGTTTCTTTACATAAACATTATCATATTGATATTTTTAGTGATAGGTATAGTATGACTGATTAAGCTCTATTTGGAATTAATTAGTATCATGCACACTCACACACACACACACACACATATATATATATATATATATATATATATATATATATATATATATATATATATATATATATATATATTTTTTTTTTTTAAGAAAATCATTTGAAATAAGAAATAAAATTATTTTCCCTTTAGAAAATGGTATTCTTATTTGATCCTTATTATTCATACACTTCTTTGTTACAGAACAGATATAAGGAGAATGAATTAATTTTTCACTTATCTTTCAGTTTTAGTTTTTTTTTACTGTTTTTGTCTTTAACTGAACATCCATTCCTTATTGCATTCCTTTTGAGAAATGTAGCCAAACTCCAGTCCATTTATTCCATTTTTCCAGATTTTTATTCCTCTGTATAAACTCCAGAGTGTCTTCCAAAGTGTTAAAAGATCTCTGTCATTCTGTAAGATTAATCTTTCGTTAAAATTCAATAAAGCCCACATGATTTTCTTTTCATGTATGCATTGCTGTATGGGTATGCTCTGCAATGTGTACAGGAGCACAAACAATTATAGATTCAGTAAATGTCGCTTAGTGGCATGCAAGCACATGCAAACAGGGAAGCTTCTGTGCAATGCAAATGTCTGCTTAAGCAGGTGAATATTATGCAAATGAGGCAGGTAGAGCGATCCAACAAGGTGAACGGCATCCGTGCAGACTCCATGTACGTGGTTGTAGTGTACAAGGAAATTTTCCATGTGCAGGAGTCTACACGGACAGAAGGGGATGTAAAAGGCCAAAAATATGGACATAACTCCCCTAAAAATAGTAGATCACATACATACATGTGCAAAACATACATGGTAGATGTTTGCAAAAGGAAGAGTATATTTAAGATTAATAATAATTTTGTTTAATAATTTTGGTATGTTTGTGCTATGTGCTGCATTGAGAAAATATGGTTAACAGAAAAAAAAAATTAAAATAACATATATAATGTACTTTACACAAATGTATTGTAAGACCCTGCATTGGGTCTGTACACTGGTTCACCTTTGCTGTTACCCAGCTTACATGGCTGAGAACCCTGTAGTTTCCAGGCTGCTAGCACAAATATGTATGCAAACAAGATTCCTTGGTTGAATTGCTGAAAGGAACAACTGTGTCCGCATATCCCATTCTTGTAGGCTCCTACACAGTTCTGATGTTCTTACTGTGTTACTATTAGGATTTTTTAGTGTTCAGTGTGCTGGTTTGCATGGCACGTTGCATAGCTTAGTGGGTTTGCACAAACAGACTACCCACATGACAGTGATGATGTGGGCATTTGTCAAAGGAAAACTGGATATATTAAATTAATAATATATTTTTGTATAAGCTATGCTGTGCGACGCTGTGCTCAGTGCTGTGCTGTACACTAAAGTAAGGACTTTAAATCAGATCAATTACATCCTAGGCAGGTAAAATGCATAAAAATTAGCCAATCCTACATGGTGGATCTACAGCAGAACTGTATAAAGTATGCATACACCCTACATTCTGACTTTCCATCAATATTCTGAACCATTGAAGTAGAGACTTGGAAATTTTAACTGAGATAATGCTGCTGCAGCTTTCCTACATCTTTGCATGCTAAATGCTGAAGTCAGTGCTGCTGGTGCTGCTGACAATAGGCCTAGGTCGAGAAGGAGAAGAGTGTTCAGGCCAGGGGTAAACCTCCAGGAGCTACAAAAGCTGGAAATTGTAGAGCACAACAGGGTGGACAGGAACATATTACAAGAGCTCAGCTAGCTCTGCTGCTCACAACTCCGAGCCAGACCTAACAGAGGGGAACCCATCCCAGTGGAAACTAAAGTATGTGTAGGATACTAGCTACAGGTACCTTTCAAACACCAACTGGAGACATGATATTAGTGTCACAGGCATTGGCATCTACATCCAGGATACTTCACCAATTCCTGGATGCTATGCTTCCACATGCCAGTGAGCACATACTTTTTCCCCTAGACCCTGAGGTGAGGGCCATCAATATGCAACACTTCTACCATATGGCACACTACCCTGAAATAGTGGGTGCTATAGATTGCACTCATGTGCAGATAAAGGCACCACCTGGTGAGCAGGGTGGACTCTACGTTAACTGCAAGGGATACCACTCCATCAACTGCCAAGTCATGTGCAATGCCCAAGAGATTACCTTACATGTGTGTGCTGGCAACCCTGGCAGTTATCATGACTCCCATATCTGGCACACATCACAGCTGTACAGGATGTTTTCTAGGGTAGACATTCCATAGGGCCATTTACTGGGGGATGCTGGCTATGCCCTTGAACTGTGGATGATGACATCCATCAGAAATGCACACACACCCATGGAAGAACACTATAATGAGGCACACGCACAACCTAGGAACATCATAGAGTGTGTGTTCGGGCTTGTGAAGTCACATTTCTGGTGCCTCAATATATCTGGAGGAGCCCTGCAGTATACCCCAGCCACATGTGCATAGATATTCACAGTATGTGCTATTATATACAATCTGATCCTGCAGAAATAGCTACAGCAGGATCAGGAAAGTGAAGGCATACACAGCCCTCCAACAGTGCCTAGGTCACCACAGCCACAGTCACAGAAGTCGGAGAAGCAACCTCCTGCTGATGTCCCTGTAGGCAGATGTAGGTGTGCTTAGTATGTCCTGGCTTTGGTTAAGAGAAAATGCATAGCGCATGCACTGACAACCTAGGGACCTAAGGACTAACACCTTACTCCTACTCAGATACAGATATGAAAATTGATGCCAGCCAAATCACACTTCCTCTACCTATCCGTGTATTGCCTTTGGACTGCTTGCATCAGACAGAGTCAGCCCTGAACTACAGTTATATCAACTGCTGTACTTAGGAGGTAAATCCATAACCTACATAGTAGTATAGTGGATTGTTATGTTATGTCATTGTAGCTATGGACCGAGTAAATTATGCAGGCAACTATACTGGGCTGTTTGGACAGAAGTTACATCCACATGGAACAACAGATTCCCATTCCACTGACATGTCACCATTTGTAGTCAGTAGGCCTCATACATGTAATATTCATGCAGTCCTGCTGCATCAGATTACTGATACTTCATTCAAGGGACATGTAAGATAGTGAGGTCAAATGACAGACAGACTATTGTGTGTTCTAGCAGAACATGGACATTTTTCCAACACCCCTGAAAACAGCAGTGTCCCCTTGTAACTGCCATTACAATAAATCATGTATGCTGTATGAATATTTCACAAATTTAGTATGTCACACAGGATCAGGACAGTAATGTACTATTTGAACTTACCTATTATTTGTTAGTTAACTGATAATAGCAAAGTACATATTTATGCAGGTGATGGTGTGATGAATGATTCCTTCTCTATAAAGCAGCCTCTGTGGCTCAAAGCACTAAGACAGGTAGCTTGTGTAATGGTATTCAGGGAGATATTTGGCATATTAAGGAGTAATAGGTATTGTTTTACAAAATGTGACTGTGTGTGTGCTATACTAGTATTAACCTATTGCACATATCACTTACACATTTGCATCTGCGCCGCACATCCAAGACCTATTTAAAAAGTGATAGGTAATATTGGATTAGTCAGTATCAGAACTGTAAAGGTTGGGACTTGAAATCATATATCAGCATGCATATGCTGAAAATAGATCCAAGCTCCACCTGCAACATGATGTACGATGACAATATAACAGCAATGAATAAAAAATTGTGCTGTGATGTAATTTATAAAGATTTGTCAGGACCATACACAAAACACTAATCAATAAACTAGAGCAACTAGGTAATGATGCACTCTTGATAAGATGTATAGCTGCATGACTTATATATAGGACATGGCGAGTATCCTACAGCAATTGGGCAAGTGGAATAATTGGTTACAGCCAGGGTGTCCAACAGGGCTCTGTCTTACATCCAAACTTGTTCTGATTTCTCTTTAGATCTATTGTCTTTATTTGAGTTGTTCTACAGTCTGTATGCAGATGACTTTAAATTGGGTATACTGATTACATGTGTTACACATGGGACTTCTCTGCTAAATTACTGACTAAATTGACCATTTGGTCACAGGAGTATAATATGTGGATAAATATATAATAAATTAAGCATATGAGATTTGGAAGATGTAAATAGAAAGGTGAATATTAAATATAGCACACAGTGATTGAAAGTGTAGATTCAAGTATGGATCTGAGCATATAGATCCAGCTTTGAGTGTTTCAAATCATACCATAATCCTGGCCTGGAGTACAGGTAGTTGTGGACTGGAGTCAGTTTATGAAAGAGTAAGTTTCTGCTGTAAGCAATGTGCTGCCTATTTGCACACTGTTTAGCAATGCACAAGAAAGCTGAAAATGTCACTGCCCATGCCCATACACTTAGTTAAGCAGAGCGCAAATCTGTAGCTCCTCGTGCAATTTATTTTAAAAACTGATATATATTAATATATATATAAATATATATATATATATATATATATATATATATATATATATATATATATATATAATATTATATTATATTTATATACATTTATATGTATATGTGCATGTGTATATCTGCATTGCCCTACATACCCAGATCAGGGAGAGTAAAGCTGCACTATGACACGTATGATGTTGGATGAAGAATTAAAAGGAAGGCTCAACATTAGATAATCCACTTATAAGAATGTGGAAGTGCGTAGAATAGCATGTGTTGCACTAGGAGGACTATTGGAATATTTGATGTTCAGAGTTATGGCAGTCTTCTCTCACTTCATGTGTAAATGATACATTTGACAGTAAACAACAATTGTGTGTGAAGCACACATAAATATGAGTCAAACCTGTGTACTTGCTGCAGACACCTGGACAGTGGTGAGTCATACTATGTCTCCCTATTACAGCATGTGGAAACCTTGAAAATGTATGGCATCATATATGAATACTTAAATATATTGTCAGGCCATATGTTTTTATCTATGGCAGCAACAACCCCCACATTCACTACAGCCCCCTGTGTCTGTTGGATTTCAACACACATACATCAACAACTGAACAAGGTATATACTGTATTATGTTGTGTGTGCACTCACTGGCAGGGCTAATTTAGCTTTGCCACAGGCTTGCCTATCAAAATGCAATGCAAACAGACATATATGCCCAAAACAGGTGTTGTTGTCACATAGCAAGGCTACAAAATAGTTTTCTGATTGTTAGGCTACTAGCTGGAGATGACAGTAGGAAGCAACATGATTCTGCAGACCTCTCAAGCTGTTTAACACAAGCCTTGTTTATGTTCTCAAGGATTACTTCACCTGCAGTCAATTAATAAGCAGATTTGAGCCATGGCACATGCATTTAGTACTGTGATCTTTAGTCTGTAAAACTAGATAGCTAGGGGTTCTAACCTCACTTCCACCCACTTGCTGTGTGTGTGTGTGTCTGTGTGTGTGTGTGTGTGTGTGTGTGTGTGTGTGTGTGTGTGTGTGTGTGTGTGTGTATATATATATATATATATATATATATATATATATATATATATATATATATATATATATATATATATATATATATATATCCCTCCCAAAGAGCAAGTGCTCATACCACACTGACTTCAAAGCTGGAATTGTTTTGCAATTTGTGGCTCAAGCAAATGATGCAGGCCTCCAAACACTCATCCTCTACAAGGTCTACTGATGTCATCTACCATACAACAGCCTAAAGCCATGTTAATAACACGCTTAAGCTGTGGCACATGCATTAAGTAATATGCTCTGTAGTGTGTAAGACTATATAGGTAGGGGTTCTTATTTCAGGGCAGCCAACTTGGTGTGTGTGTGTGTGTGTATGTGCAGTGTTCTGCATAAATAAGCAGTGGTACTATTCTCATTGCAGCCAAGTTTGTGTGCATGTGAGAGTATTTTTATCTGCCTATGGGATCAGAGGCTCATTGGAATTTAATTAGCTAATGGCCTTAGTGCCCTTAGAATCATTGCCAAATTGTTACCCTTATGTACACTATCAGCTCCTATTGCCCCTATCCAAGAGGGACCCAGCTGGGACTGCCATGGTAAAATTATGGTCATCTATAAAATCATACTGATTGCATCTAAAGAGGTCCAGTGATGTGCTTTGTTTGACATGATCTGGGTGTCAGTTTCAAAGGTGTGTTAAACTGTGGTAGACAATTGTCTTCCTCCAACAGGTTGTCTTAATGTCACATGCCAGGTTAAGGTCTGTACAGTGATTAAGCTTTGCACCATTTGACTTACAAATATAGGATCATAAGATCATAGGAGGTTACTAGGCTAATGGCTCTAGAGCTCTTACAAGCATAGTCAAGAGATTATCCCCAAAAAAGAAACCTCTGTCAGCACCTGCCACCCCTGTCAGTGAGGGACAAAGGCGGAACCCCTGGGATAACTTTGTGGTTTCCCATCCACTCATCAAGGTTGAGCTTGAAGAGGGTTAGTGAGGTACTCTGTTTGACATGTATGGAAGGTCTATTCAAGAGACAGGGCAGCCTCTGGGAGACAAATCTGTCTCTCCAGCAGCTTTTGTTGATGTTGCATATTAGATGTAGGCCTATCGAGTGGGTAATGCAAGAGGATTTAGACTTACAGATATAGACCATCTCTAGTAGGGCAGGGTTCGAGATTGCCTTGTAGGCGAGACACAGGTCACCTATGAGCAATCTGTGTGATACCAAGTAGAGTGATAGTGATTTCAGCCTGTCCACATAGGACAGGTGTTGGAGACCATGGACTCTCTTTGTGAGGTATTTCTGTGGCCTTTCCAGTTGGTGCAGGTGTTTGGAGAGGTACATACCAAGCGGCTAGTTACATTCAATTACAGGTCTAAAAGGGGAGGAGTACAGAGAGGTAAAAACCTCCTTTTTTCTGGATACAGTCCCTTTACTTATGAGAAGAACCAAGTAAAAGGCTTTTCTGACTACTGCCACCACATGATGGTCGAATGTGTGGTTGTTGTCAACCTGCGTATCCAGGATCCTCACCACAGTTTGAGTGTTTAGGGGGTTGCCATTGATGTGGTAATCAGCAGGGGCCGTGTTTTTGCTGAATGATATAATAATAATTTTTTGCATTTAACTTAAGGCCATTACTTTGGCACTAGTTATTTGTAGCTGTGAGTCCCTGTTGAAGTATGTTAACATAATTTGGGGAGTCAATGACAGCACTCAACTTGCAGTCATCTGCAAACTTGGTCAGCCACAGGCCCTTAGTCTTTGCCTGGACCTCTGAGAAGTAGATGTCAAACAGTAGGGGTCCCAGGACAGATCCCTTGGGAACACCATTAGTGACAGGTCTGCTGTCAAAGGTGATGGCACCTATTTTGATTTTCTGGGTCCTATCTGTCAGCCAGTTGGTCACCCATCTGATGAGATAGGGATTAAAACCAAGTTGTGTTAGCTTTTTGATGATGCCTGAGTGGGGGATTGTGTCATAGGCCTTGGCCAGGTCAAGGTAAGCTATATGTACTGACTTTCCCTCATCCAGGGCCTTGGTGACAGTCTCAAAGAAGTTAACTAGGTTCAATAGGCAAGATCTGCCTCTGATGAATATGCAGCATTTCCAGTACAGCAGGGTCAGAATTTACCTTGTATGCAAGCCAGAGATCACTTCTGAGTATTCTGTATGTCACACACTAAAGTGGCAGTGATATCAGATGATCGACATTGACAAATGCTGAAGACCTGACTTCCTCTTGAGAGGAAACTATGTGGTCTCTCCAATTGCTGTAAGTGTTTGGAAAGCTACATACCAAAAGAGCCGTTGCACTCAACTATTGGTTTGCAGAGGGAAGAGGACATGGAGATTATGACGTCTACTATTTCTGGAGACAATGTCCTCATTTATTACATGAGCATGATAGTATGCCCTTTTTACCATTGCGGAGACATGGTGATCTATGGTAAGTTAGCTGTCAACCTCTGTGCCCAGGTCTCCCACCCTTGAGTATGTGTGTCAGGTTTTGATATTAATGTGGTATTTAGCAGGAACATCACTGTTAACAAAAGCAACAATAATACATATATTTACATTACTTCTAAGGCCATGACTTTGGCAACAATCATTTGTCCAAGTAAGACCCTCATGTAGGATGTTGACATACTTTGGAGAGTATATGACTGCTCCCAGTTTGCAGGCATCAGCAAACCTTGTCAGCCACAGACATGTACTTTGTGCCTGTACTTTGTAGAAATGGATTCCAAACAGTACAGGACCCATGACTAAACCATGTGGAACACCACTGGTTAGATCTCACCTACTGAGGTGGATTCCCCTATTTTTACTATATGACCACTATCACTGAGGCAATAAATCAACCTGTAATTATATAAAGGTTGATGCTTAGTAGGTGCATTTGTCAGTGATGGCTGAGTGGGGGATAGTGTCAAATGCTTTGGCTAAGTGTGTGATGTTATCATGTCATATAGATGCTGTGTTTTTGTCCACTGAGATGCCATTTACATCCTGCTCTTTACAGATTTAAGGCAGGGGACAGATGGTAGGGATGTCATGGGGTACAAATGGTGGAGACAGGGGAGTGATGGTTTCACAGAACCTGTCTGCCAACATGTTAGCTATGTTGACAGGCTCTATATGTGAGGTATCATTAACCATTAATTCGGCACACATGTGGGCCTTTCCTTCTGGGTTACAGATGTAACTATAGAATGCATTGTGTCTGTCCTTTGTGGAAGAGGCTAATTTGGACCCATACTTTGTTTTGGAGGACTTCACAACAGCTAGTTTAAGCTGAAGAGGGAGTGTTTCCAGTTTAGGGAGCTCTGTCCCTCCTACTTTTAGACAGCAATGTCTTCCTATTTTTGTAAAGCCTGTTACTGGCAGCTGTCCACCAGGCAGGTTTGCTTCACCAGGAGGAGCTTGTTGTGCTCATGTCAGGTACAGCCAAGTCAATGCAGTCATATAGGTGTTTGTATAATGCATTGGTGTAGATCTCGCCAAAGTTACCAGTTACATCTGAAGAAGGAAGTGAAGTGAAGCTATATATACCAACCCAAGGGGGTTATAATCTGCATCGGTGAATCTCTTTAGTGTATATTCTGCAAGGGGGGATGTCAGGTGTGATACCTACTTTGACTAAGACTGATTTGATATCAAATCTCACCAGGGAGGACCTCATCGTGAGGGTGCTACAGTAGTGGCCCATAATGGTAAGCATCCAATCAAGTATGTTAGCTCCCCGTGTGGGCGTGTCAACAAGCTGGTCCAGGCCATTAGAGATGATGAAGTCAAGTAACCTTTGGGTAAGTGAGTTGAGTACGACTAATCTATGCAGTCAGTGGGTAGTAAAAGTAACCCCAAACTATGGTATCCAGATGTATCTTGAAAGACTCATGTAGATCCAAATAAGCAGAGTGGATGTTCTGATTCATGGAGGGGCCCCTGTAGCTGACAATGACTTGAATAGGTGCCCCACAAACAGTCAATAGCACCTGAAGTGTATCCATGGAATAATAATATGTAACCAAAGTGGGTGTGTATGTATCCTTAATGAATATTTATATACTGCCAACATTAGCCTGCATGACTTCAGTTTGAGGTCTGCACGTGTGAAAGGAGGTGTAGCCTGATATGACTGTGGTGCTCACCATAGCCTTGAACCAGTTGTCTGTGACTGCACAAAGGTCTGTGTTTTCCAAGATGAGGACAGCTTCCAGTGAGTGCGGTTTCCTGTTGACACTCCTAGTGTTTAGCAGCATAACCTTGAGGTTGTTTGTACATGGGGTGTTTATATTGGAAAATGTATCCTTGAGACACCATCTAAAAAGGGTACTATATGGGGTGGCAATAGCCTTGGCCAGTATCCCAAATCCCAGGGGTGAAAGATGAAGAACATCTGTGGCAAACCATCAAGGTCTGTTGAGCATGTCATCCCAGGCTGACAGTTAGTGGATCCCCTTAGACTGACACCAGATGGTAAGCCTATTATTGAAGTCAGTCATGTTCCGTTTGTAATGAGGTATCATACAAGCTGAAGGTAAAATGCAGCTGACAGCCAAGGGCATACCTACCTGAGACACATAGTCCAGAGAGGTATGTGTTAAGTCTTACACAACAACAGGAACTATGATGTAGTCATAACAGTACTTGTTTTTGACAGATATGGCTGGATGTGAAATATTCTGTATCCAGACACCTCACAGATAGCTGGCTATGACCTTACCTTATCTGTTCTGGTGAGTGGACATCAATGTGACTCATGATGTAATCACCTGTGACTAATATGTTTGCATTTGTGTTTTGCGGTTTGGGCTCAAACAGTGAGACAGTGGCGCATTAGCTATTATGTGTACTCTGCTCTGCAGAGGTACTATTATGTGTAGTGTGCTTGTGTTTATGTTTGTGAGGAGTCTGATGATTAGCTATTATTTGGTATGGACCTCTGCATATATAGGTATGTGTGATGTGGGTTTGGGTTGAAAAGGAGGTGAGGCGGGCATGTTGGCACCACGCTCATTGTCATATGTACTGCCAGGTGTGTGAGAAAGCATGGATACAAGGTTTTTAATGTAGATGCATCTCACACAGGCTCTGTTTGTGTGGAGTAGGAGTAGAGGTTTGGAGATGCTGTCCATATCTCTGCAACAGTCAGGAAGAATGCCATTGGCAATAGATTATTCCTTGTGTATACGTCACAACAGGCCATGGTTAGGCAGTGGCCTGACAGATGCTTACATGTAGCATGTTATTACATTTATGGTGTCATCCTAAGGAAAAACTGTACCTGACAGTGTGGGATGGCATTATAGATTGAGTACACTGCTTTGCCAGGCTTGTGGCAGTGGCACTTAAATGTACCATAATCCTGTTATTAGGCATGGTCGGAAAAGCATACCTACAAATGCGACAATGTACAACTCCAACAAACTAAGGGTCATGCTGCTATATCTTTGGGGTTCACAGCCTCAAACATGTTATCTGTAGGCACTCTTTACAGTGATGATGAGCATGTCTGTGCATGCAAAGAATACTTGTCCAACCTTGCTGTCATTACTTTAGCCTTGCAAGTTTACAATGTCTGTCAAACAACCAGACAGCAAATGTACGTTGTGTGAAATGATGTGGGAACATAGTTTAGTGTTCTGGGAACATAAATGTACAGTATGACATACCTAGAACATGTGGGATGGACAGAGACATTGTCCAAATGTGGCCACCTGTCCACAGTAGGCCTCACATCCTTGTCTCCGAGATCATCACCATCACGCAGGCCACACTGCATGAATTGCTGTGAAACTGTCACCTAACATGGATCACTGCCACTGTGGAGCTTGATGGAGCAACCTTGAACATCTTTGTCACCTTAGACATAACCTTACATTGTGATGCAGAAGCTGTGCTCCTAATCACCATCAGGTTGGCACCCTTGTCAGATGCTACAAGCCTCGGAAGCCAAGACATAATACATGCAAGCGTCAAATGATTTGTCTGGCTGCTAATTAAGGCATCTACCTTGAAAAGGCTACAACAAGCCTAAAGAGCCCTGCATCATGTGTGACAAGTGTGTGGATCAACAAACAGGTTGTGGCCCACTTCATATATTGAGCTTGGTGCTAACATTCTGCTTCTGGTGAGAGACAAAGAATAGAAGCTTTGTATCCCACCACCATGAGGTTGAGTTGAGACCAGTGGTAGTAGTAAACAGACAGCAACAATTCAGGCAACTTCCCTCTTTTCAGCAGCCTTCATAAGGTAAATGTTCTTTGCCAGTATGCACTGCTTCATTAATGTGTAACTTCAGAATAACTGCCTAAATATGCTATCCTTAACTTTACAGGATGTATGTATTACTTTACCCTCCAGTATTTGGCAGTGTTCTGTGCAGGACCAGACACACTGGGTGACATTTTACTTAGTAATCATGATGGCATTACTCCAATACTGACTTGCACACAGGACAACCAGCATGCACTGTTAAGCATTGTCCCCATAGTTGCAGAACAGATGCTTATGACATTGAATGATATGTTCAATACAACTAAGTAATTGTTAATAAAGGATCTTTTGCCATGGATATGAGGATTCCCACTGTGACCTTTACCACTCTGTTGGATAATGGCATCTTGAGGCACTGTAGAAATTGCAACATGTTTACCGACAACCACTTCATTATCAACAAAGTGATATGGTATGTGAGAAATGTATATATACAATGTCACTGGAGTCAAAGTTGTCACATAAAAGTACTCCTAATGTCATAAGGTAGTTAGTGGCACACAATCTTCAGCCATCATACGAAATCCAAAGCAGACTTGAGCTGAGGCACTGATGTAACCAACATAAATCACAAAAACCTCATAGAGAAAGTTTAGATAACAAATGCCCTCAGCAGCCCCATATGTACTCTGTGAAAACAACACATATATCAACATATAGAGCAACATGTAATGGAGGAACAACCTATAAGCCCATAAGTGAAGCCGACACACAATCCAACATTTTAGTAATCACTGACTTCATGCAAATGAGGAGCTGTCATTGAATCCCACACTGACACTAATGTTCTCTAGGAGGGGCTGACACATACATACAACTGTCATCAGAGTCATGAGCTAACACTACAGTTAACCGAGTAGTCAGTGACTTATGGACACTGATAGTGATCTATCCTTTGCCTGTCTTGTGTCTGTAATATTGTGGACATTATTCTATGTTGCTCAAATCTAAACAAAGGTAAGGCATGTAAACAAAGGAAGCCATTGCTCCAAAGTAATACAACAGACCTATGCTTGGTGCAATGCCATAATGCCATCTTTGATATGTAACCAGCCAGGCATATCCAAAAACTGTAACTTCCACAGAGGTTCCTCAGTAAAGCACTACATAGTGTATGTAACATGTCCTGTGCAGACCACGTAAAGGCCCTACCCATGTAGTCTGTCTCCTACATGCTTTGGAAAGGTGGTGTATACCTGCCATAGAGGGTGGTGTCAGACCCCACTGTGGACCTCTTGCATATCCATGAAACAAGTAGCAACAAAAATACCTGATCTACAGACCTGCATCTTGTCAGTGGTATATACAGGACATGCTGCAGAGACAGGTATATAACCCAGAGGCTACACCCTATATGAAACAGGCTCCTCATCCATGTGAAGCACATTTTTACCCTAACACAAATCAACTGAAAATTACACAATTGGATGGGGAACAGGAAAATCATACCTGCTTGTGGACCAATGTCTAGAATGGATACAAGGAAACTGTGGATGGTTCACTCATACTCCCCAGACTTTAGATGTTTCAGCTCACAAAACCCTACTTACACTTATCAGTGGTATCATACCTTGGCAGTATATAGGGATGCATGGCTAGGTTAAAGGAGCCCTTGTGTTCATTAGCATATTAAACACACATGAACCTATGATCACCGGAACATATACTGTGTTACCTTTCTGACAACATTTGCCTTGTGTGCTGACATTCAGTTATGTGCACTGACATTGACGGGTTGATTGTAGATGTGTACCCATAGGTGTGTCCTAGACAATCCTGAAAGTGAGTCATAAACATTTCCATGTGACACCTGTCACTGTGTGAGTATACAACCATTACCTTTGGGAGGACAGGGGCGTGAAGTTTGCGCTGAACTTATCTGCTAGCAGGTTGGCTAAGTCAACAGGATCAGTGCAAGTGGTACTGTTAAGAACTAATTCAGAACATATATTATATCTATTATATATATGTGTATGTATATATAGATAAATAGATATGTGGTATATATACAAATATGGATGGATAGAAATGTCTGCACTTTGAACCTAGTAGCACTGATACAAAACTGATTAAAACTACAATAATCACAAAAGCAAAATAACCAAAATGTGATGGCTTTACAGTACTGAACTAACAGCCAAACAGTCACTGCATAGAAGAGTACCATGGACAACACAGGGGTTAACACACAGTCCACACTTTTAATGAATAAATAATAAAACATAGTTAAGGGCTTTTATCCCAAAACAATAACTAGGGACTTCCTGAGGTCACATAGTTTATTGAATTGCTTACACTGACAGGATGAAGTAAGCAAACCTTAGCTTTCAGTGCTTCTGGTGTCATTTCTAAGATGATTGGTAATGGAGACAGAATGAATTATGTTAAGATGTCACAGGCACAAATTTCAGATGATTTTATTGATGTTCTGCATCTGGAGTTTGTCCTAAGGCAGAGATGGTGAACCTATGACATGCATGTCAAAGGTGACACACCATGACATTTTGGGTGGTACACCAGCGTTCACCAACACCTGACTTACCAAAGAAACTGAATAAACAAAAATACAAGAAATATGTGACCCTGCACTTATCTATTAAAACTCAGCAACAAAAAGGTCATTAACTGATGATCAAATCAAATGCAACCTGTTCCATATTTTTTTAAGTTCAATTCAAAATTAGTATTCAAATTAGGGTAATTTTTTGCTGCACTATTTTTAAGCACAATTATCAGTGAGCATATCATTTTCTCTGTTGTAAGTCACTGTTTTTCTTTTAATTTTATAATACATAGTAGCACACATGATTGGACTGTATTTTTTTAAAATAATTGAATATATAAGAAATGGTTTCTCTTTTGTTCGGGGAGGGGTGACATGCCAGCAGACTCATGATAGGCATTTTCCAAATTTTTGACCCATGGAGCCCAAAAGGTTCACCATCCCTGTCCTAAGGTATTTGACCAGCAAGTGAAAGTACTTATGGAAGGTACCCATAATTTATTTAATTCTGGACAATTTAGTTTTAATATGACACAGAAACAATGTTTTTACACTAAGACCTACACTTGTGACAACTTAGACTCTAATTTAAACTATAGTTCAAGCATTAATGATTTCAATGCTTGGCTTAACAAAATATTTGAACTTGAGACTCTTTTTCTCATTTGAGAAGATATCCAAACACAAGATTCTCTGAGTTTAAGGAATTTAATTTTTACCCTTGAAGAATGTTTCACTATATTAAGGAGTCTACAAATGGAGGATGTGTATTTTGAAGAATGTATAAAACTTAAAATAGTCCCTCAAGGTTTTAACAATTTTCAAATTTCATAACTGTACAGAGACAAATTTAGATTTGTATAATGAATGAATGCTTCTATTTGGTCAACATGGTTTTGATTTAATGAAATGCTTATTATTAAGTACAGCAATGGTAAGATTAAAGGTATGGCAGAAATAGATATATCGAACAAATATTTACTGATGATTTGATTTTTGACTGTTTTAAGGAAACATACCAGCAGATGTTAAATAGAATTGACAAACATGCTAAAGTGGTTCATAACAGGAAGACACACAGACTTATTAGAGACCAACAGCAGTACAAAATAAAACATCATACCTTGCACCTAAGATACCAAGTCATTTTAGAGGACAGAAGAACACAAATCAAACTACTCATGAAGGTAATATTTCAACCAATAAGGAAGATTTTTGCCTTTAGTGACACTAACATACTCCTAGGATCTGACATTAATATAGAGGATGAAGTTGCAGCTGATTTCAGTTTGGACCCTTTAGAATACCACCCCATTTTCATAGGTTCGAGAGGTTGGCCAAACAAAATGGATCTGCGAAGAAAAGCAACTGGCAGACATTTTATCATCAACAGGAGTGTTGGAAGAACACTGGCCAGCAATGGTATTAGCCAGGCAAAAAAAGGAGAAAGAGGGGGGTGAGGGTTACAAAGATAGCATTGAGAGATACACGTAAAAATGAGGGTGACACACAAAAACTCATTCTGCAAGAAGGAAATGAGTTTGCACAAAATGGGTTACACATATTTAACTTCAATCATCTTGAGATTATACCATAATTGATTTTTTCTTATTTGAAAAAGGTTTTACCTTTTTACTTAGAAGGGGGTTTAATGTGGTAGATTCTACCATCAAATTAAAGCTATTCAATAGAAAGTAAAAAATGGCACATTATTTCAGGAACACAATGGTAATAAAGCATTAGAAAGTTATAACAGTATCAAGAGGAAAGTATATTTACCCCGCCCATGCACCCTGTTATTCAGGTCTTTAAAATGTTTGTATGAATGAGTTATACATGGTGGGAGCAAAATTTAAACAAGGTAGACAAGTGAACCTTAATGAGGAAGAAAATATTGTTTTACAAAGGTTAAAGGGAGACAAATCTTTGAAGATCATGAAACTCGACAAAAGAGAGAGAATTGTGATAATCGACTCCATTGGCTATTCTAGCACCATATTCCAAATTTTGCATGATTAACAAACTTATCAGGATGTGTCACAAACAGAAATTAATATCAGTTTTAGGAAAGTGGCTTTATTTTTAGAAGATTGGTTAACACAAGGACTGATTGCTGTAGATATCTACACATTTTTTCACAACCCTTGTTTTGTTATTCCTTGATTTTTGAGATACCAAAAAATCCACAAAACATAGACAATCCACCTTTTCAAGTAATAGTAGCTGCCCTAGGTTATAAAACCTGTCCATTGGCAGTTTACATAGACAGATTATTAAAACCAACTTTTTCCTTTATTGGCGATTTGCTGAAACACTCCTAGGATTTTTTAGGGAGACTCCAAAAAGACTTGAATGTGGATTTCATTTGTTTCATAACCATATATGTCATTGATCTTTTCACATGTATTCCCCTAAGACATGGAGTTGACTTATGTCTTAATGCCCTAGTGTATTTGAGTTCCGTTTCTAATAAAATGTCACTATAATAACGTAATGTATAGAAGTTATATTAGACAACAACTTTATTTATTTTGAGGGGAAAACATATAAACAAATTAAGGGGGTTGCTATGGGTGCAGCACACACCCACATTTTTGCAAAATTGGTTATGCAGTCATGGGCAAAAAGATATTTTAAAATCAGAATTTCTCTGTTTCTCTGTTTTTGGTCCCTGCATGTGATGTACCTGGATGATATATTTATTCTATGGACAGGACCTGTGGAAGAAATAGAAAAGTTTATTCATTACTTGCATCATATTACCAACTTTTTGAAATGTAGTCATTATCACAACTTTGATCAAATGAGGAAGTTTTTTTTTTATATAACATTTTAGAAAACTAGCCTTTAGTAATATTTATTTACATTTTGATAGTTTTCACACTTTTAAAATTAAGAAAGGGTTGCTAAAAGGACAATTTATACATCTCACTAGAATGATATCTGATGACAAAATATTTGAGGATGGGTGTGATAAATGAATAGAATGTTTATGGATAGACGGTACACTAAAAATCTTATAATAGACAGCTCTAAGGAAATTTGGGACAGGAGAGCGACTGGTTTTATACCCCTTATCGGAATAGGGCTTTAAGAATGTACCATATTAGAAGAAAAAAACACCAGAAGGTAAAACTGTGTTTAAGCCATTCAATGCAGCATTGGTGGTAGAATACAACACAGGAAGCAAGCATGTTAAAGATATTATAACAAAAAACTGGGGTATATTTCAATCACATGGCAGAGTAGCCCATGTTTTGTATACAAGATTGTGAGAAACATCAAAAATATTTTAGAGTATTGTGATAGTGGGTTCAAAACATCAAGGGGGAGGGGGGAGACAGGACCCAACCACATGTTTTTTATAGACAATGTGCATATATTTTTATTGGCAATAGACGCAAGAGAGGTAACAACAATGAATTAGGTATTACACCTAAACAAGGTAACTGCCACAGTAGGGAGTATTTTATTTGGCTATTTGCTCATCTAGTCCAGCATATTATGTAGGAAAGACCAAAAGTTATTTGTGCAGAAGAATTTATGAACACTATTATGACATCAAAAATAGAAACAAAAAGAATGCTCTATGTAAGTACTCTTCAGTTTGGGCTGTCCGTAGTCCTCCTATATGCAGTGAGTGGCCATTTACTAATCAAAAAAGGAAAACAATGGCTTTCCTTTTGTGATTAATAAAGTAAAACAAAAATTCTAAAGACTAACAGTTCCTTCAGATGTACTTTGTCTGAATAGTGATGCTGTTAATAAAAAGTTTTTTCACAATGTGCTATGTATGGCTGTGATTTTGGGCAGTGGTACTGTGAGTGCATATGAGTAAGGATGAACATGTGGTTTTGCCCATAGGGTTATTATATACTAGTAAGTTTGCATGAACATAAAGGACACCCAGTGAAAGCTAACCTTGCATTAAAGACATGGCAATAAATACATCAAATTTATACATAATAGCCATGTAAACATTCATTTAAACAGGGTCGCAGTATAAAACCTGAAGATGCCAAAACATGTCTTACAGATTACATTTACCCAGTCAGTGCAACACCAATGAAAATTGGCAAAAACTGGCCACCCCATCTTTCCTATCAGCTTAGCAGCAGTTTAGCCAGAAACATTGATGCTATATGCCTTATATAAGGGACAAAGATAACCAACTCCCCATATATCTAACACTTCCAAACAAAAAAAAAAATCACTTAATCAAGCAGGTTAAGTAATCAACATATAGAGCAACATGTAATGGAGGAACAACCTATAAGCCCATAAGTGAAGCCAACACAAAATCCAACATTTTAGTCATCACTGACTTCATACAAATGAGGAGCTGTCATTGAATCCCACACTGACACTAATGTTCTCTAGGAGGGGCAGACACATACATACAGCTGTCATCAGAGTCATGAGCTAACACTACAGTTAACCGAGTAGTCAGTGACTTATGGACACTGATAGTGATCTATCCTTTGCCTGTCTTGTGTCTGTAATATTGTGGACATTATTCTATGTTGCTCAACATGTAAACAAAGGTAAGGCATGTAAACAAAGGAAGCCATTGTTCCAAAGTAATACAACAGACCTATGCTTGGTGCAATGCCATCTTTGATATGTAACCAGCCAGGCATATCCGAAAACTGTAACTTCCACAGAGGTTCCTCAGTAAAGCACTACATAGTGTATGTAACATGTCCTGTGCAGACCACGTAAAGGCCCTACCCATGTAGTCTGTCTCCTACATGCTTTGGAAAGGTGGTGTATACCTGCCATAGAGGGCAGTGTCAGACCCCACTGTGGACCTCTTGCATATCCATGAAACAAGTAGCAACAAAAATACCTGATCTACAGACAAAATTGGCAAAAGCTGGCCACCCCATCTTTCCTATCAGCTTAACAGACAGTTTAGCCAGAAACATTGATGCTACATGCCTTATATAAGGGACAAAGATAACCAACTCCCCATATATCTAACACTTCCAAACAAAAAAAAAATCACTTAATCAAGCAGGTTAAGTAAGTTCAGTAAAACTAAAATGAATGTCATCATAATAGTCAGAGCCATAAATGGTCAAATTTGCCCAGTATTAAACTTGCTGTTTAGCACATGTTGGAATAGCTGGTCAGTGGAGAAAATTAAACTGACAAATCAAAATGGGGCTTTTTGGTACACAACAGGCTGTTAGAGTCACTTTGAAATGAATGTGGATTACTTTTTAGAAGAATATGTCCACATCCCTCCTAGAGATACCGTACTTCATATAATGATAGAAGCAGGTGCCTTATCAACATCAGTAGTTCTTAATCAACAGAGTGGCATCCTTCTGTGTGACAACAGCATGTCTCTTAGATTGAAATCATTGCAAGGCAGCTAAAAGGGCTCACTGCAATTATAGGTTGCTAACTATTACAGTGAAGTGCATCTGCTTGCAAAACTTTACTGGATTGAAAATGGTAACCACAATTCTCTTGTCTATTCACAGGTCTTTCAGTGACAGAAATTCCCTACATCAGAAAGGTATAAATCATGATCAAATTGATACATTATTTCTTATGCAGCTCTGATTTTCCTGGAGAATACTCCTTGATTAAAATCATACTTTTTTAAAAATAGTTCATTGACTACACAATAAAATCTTAAATGAGTGCCATTAGCTGAAGGGTCTGAATACTTCTGTATGTGCACATCATATGGCCGTAGGTGCTAGGCATAATTTAAGCAGCATGCCCCATCACAAAGAGTGATAGTTCCACAATAAATTCGGATCTTTAAATATTGTTCTTCAAATTACATAGTGTATAGTCAAAGTTTCAGACTCCCTTTAGAAGGATTGGCAGTATGATGTCATGTAAACAAAGGTAAGGCATGTAAACAAAGGAAGCCATTGTTCCAAAGTAATACAACAGACCTATGCTTGGTGCAATGCCATCTTTGATATGTAACCAGCCAGGCATATCCAAAAACTGTAATTTCCACAGAGGTTCATCAGTAAAGCACTACATAGTATATGTAACATGTCCTGTGCAGACCACGTAAAGGCCCTACCCATGTAGTCTATCTATTTGTGTATATTTATTTTAAATTAATGTGTCTATTTGTCATAAAGCTGAAGAATGAATGGTATTCCTATTTTTTTAGTATGGATTTCATAATTTCTTGATCCAATCTGTATTATTGTCTCAAATTACATAGTAAAACAATAATTCCAGTGACAGAATTTAGTAGAATAAAGCAATTCAAATTCATTGGTGAACTGTGGTTTATTAGTAGCATGGACACCTGCTGTAGCTGGCCGAAATGGAAAAGGAATAAGAAGACATTGTCTGCTCACCTGTGCCAGGGACAGAGAGAATGAGGCTTCAGAAAGCCTGCTGGAGATGCATGGGCAATAGCAACAGTTGTTGCTTTTGCATGGAGGGATGTGCAAAAGTGAAGAACTTCACAAAGTAATTGGCGTGGGATGTCCCTAAAGACAGCAATGCACACATCCTGAGAAATATAGCCAAGCAGGTCAGATGGACGTAGGGCTTAAACAAAAAACATTGAGAGCTACAGTATCCTAAGATGTATGATGAAAAGAAATTAGATAATGTACAGCTACTAACTAGCAGTAGATACTGCATTCCAAAGACATTTACAGAGCGGGTCAATCCAGGGTGCATCCACAGTATGGAAAACTCCAAGGGATAACAGTACATGGCATATGGCCAATGATATGAAAGAGGATTAAAAATATTTTTAAAAAAATCAATGGTTTCATCAACATTATGGATAATCTGAAATGCTGAAATTTGCAATATCTAAATCTAAGCTCCAGGAGGGAACTCTTCAACTTCTTCCCAGCACCCCTACCTGTTTTTTGTTTATATTTTAGCTCAGCATTCAAGCATTCATTGACAGGGAGAAATGTATGTATATCTTGCATCAATACAGATTCTGTGGGCACATTGTGAATTCAGGTTTGACCTAGACCTTCAGAAAGAACAGTGCATGATGGAATCTCTGCCCCAAAAGATGCTGTAACTTGAAAAACTTAGAATAAAACATGCTGTTGTACAAGGGTACAGTAATTTGATAAACTAAGAATAAAACTAGTCATCTACCAATAATTTTCCTTTTATCAAAGTTTTATTGATACAATTAAATTAAATGTGGAATTTAGTGTCCCGGAGAGAAAGAGAATACCCTCATATGAAAGCCCTCATATCTCTGTGTGGTTGGAAATTTCCATCTGCTACTTAAATGTCCCATCTACACTTTTCCCATTTCACATGTTGATAACAGCACTCTTACTAGTTTGTCAAATAAAATGTATACATCAACTACAAATAATTCAAATTCAGATAGTTCATCTTATTGAAAAGACATAGAATGCTGTACTTATGTCTCAGAAATGTTATAAAATGTATACAGCTGGAGATAACTTTGCCATCATGTTTCTTTTAATGAACTGTTTTAGACGGCATCACTTTGTTTATATTTAATGCATTAAGTAACCACAATGGAGACGTGGACCTCTTGTGTTTTACTTCCATGGTGTGTAGTTGAGATTCCCTATTTTTCTAGTTAATGTGCTGCCTCAATCAGTTCTGTACTATACTGACAACCATGACTTAGTGCTAATTTTTTATGGAAGAATCAGAAATACATGAGTTGAGGCAAGTACTTCAAAATGTTATGGCATGAGGCAAACTGCAAAAATGCATAATGAAGATGTGTTATGTATCAGATTGCAAAATGCAGTTATTTGGCTAGAAATATGCTCCTCATGTCTCTTTAGTTGCCTATGTTGCATTCAATGAAAGCAAAACAGAAGTGCAGTGCTATTGTAGATAATATTACTGATATCTGGCAGAATTTTGCATTTATTTTAAACACAGAAACTGTTCAAACTGGAGTGTGTGTGTGTGTGTGTGTGTGTGTGTGTGTGTGTGTGTGTGTGTGTGTGTGTGTGTGTGTGTGTGTCTTTATCTGTGCATGCATCATAGGGGAGGGCATGGCTTAACTCTTATGCACAAAGATTACTCAGTTTGTGCGTAAGGGCAAAATAAAAATAACAAAATATTTGGCCTCTACTCTGTCTTTGCTTTAGACATGGCATTGATGTAATATTACAGCTTTGCTCAATAACTAGATAGCAGTAGCTTATCAGCACGTAAATCCTTTTCAACAGACACAGATAGCTGTGGATTGTAGAGTACTTCCCTTAGAATTGTTTATGGTGACAAAATTGCCAACATGAGAGTCAGCAAAAGGATCAGTTGTGATATCATACAGTGTGATTGTACTCCAGACTGCCAGGCAAGAAACTGCAAAAAAGTATCTACTCCAGCATGACTTAGGTAAGTTGTACCATATGTGGGGTCTTTGTATAAGACGTGCTCCTCTTTTCTTAGGCTTGATATTCAGGCCTGAAATTATGACATGATAATGCAGGCAGAGGGCAATGCACAAGGAGTCTATTTGCTATTCAGAAAAAAAAAACTACAGGATTTATCCATGTCTGGCATCCTGATTCTGCTGCAGTGCATTTTCTCTATATGCTCTTCAGTCTCCCACCTGAATAAGTCCTTGTGGAACACAGTGTAATTACTGCTAGAGCTCATTTTTGCTTGTACCATCCAGAGCATCCTTTTAAGTATAAGAAGATAAGCATTGCTTCACTGTCCTCATTTAAATAATGAGACTCTGACAACCACCTACGGAAACAGGTCATTAAATTTTAACCAGCAGGAATCGAATAGCTGTAGTCATGCATAGTTTTGCAGTGGTATTACTGTCTGAAACTGATTGCACACAGCAGCAGTAGTAGACAATTGTACTCCTTATTTGAAAATATAGACTCTCTCCATGCTGTAAAAATAAAAAAAAGCATTTACAACCGTTTCCTGTTTATTTTATATGAAGCATCTCTCCTCATTAAGCAAGTGTTGATTTATTTCCCATGCCATTTAGAATGTGTGTGTGTTCTCCTCATTTAAAGGAATAATACCAGAAGGGAAGGTATGTCCGACCATTGTTTTGTATAAATGTGTCATATGCCTCACTTCATCAGCTGTTTATTATGAAGAATGAAGCATCATTACTGTAACTTGGAATTAATACCAGGAACACTATTAAAAAAAGGGTCAAAATGTTGTTTTGCTATACACAGAGCCTGTGTTAATAACTATACATTCTAAGCTGTGTAGTGCAGCTTGACAAAATATAAACTGTCACCCACTTCCCATCTGCCCAGTTTGCAAATATACACCCTAATTTTTAATTATTTAATCTGAGAAACGTTTACTTGTAGAATGTGTAATGCAAGTTTATACATCTGCATCCTAGATGTTATACATTAAGGCAGAGTACACCACTGTCATTAAGTTTTAGATTTCATGTCACTGTTGACTACATTTTCTTGCAATTGCTAAAATGTTCCTCCTAGCCCATGAAGTGTGATAGTTGCACGCCGCTCAGTGTCACCTTCAGGACATATGTTTGGTATGAATGCATGTTTTCTTAGACTGTTTTTTTCTTTATTTTGCATTTAGCACTTGGATACAAGAAGACAGAGCAGGAACACTTCAGTGTAATTAGTCTCCACTGTGCAAAATCGGCATATCTTGTGACTGAATGTCATGTGACTGACTTATTTCTGCTTAAATAAGCAAGAATGTATAAGAATTATTTTCACAATATTTTAATATTGGTTGTTCAATGCAGCTGAGCATTTTTAAATATGCAACTTTTAATTCATATTATTATTATTTTTGTTTTATCTTAAGACAAACCGCACATTTTTGTGGCCAGTTTTATTGTGTTGTACTGTGAAAAATACAATTCCTTGCTAAGTAAACATAAATGAAACAGAATTCAAATGATATAACAGCCATTGCTTTGTTAAACATTTGTAAATATTATGATGTATTTTTTATTCACAAATAATTATTTAAGCCATATATGTCCTTTGATTACTGACAGAACTCTTACTACCCATTGATTTCTCATTTGAAGGTAATTTCTTGTATCATTGAACACACACATGAAAATATAATTGACACCAAAATCCACTTTTTTCTGGTATTACCTACATGAATGAGAGAGCATTAGACTCTGAATTTGGTACTTGAGACCTTATCATTTGGAAGTCCCATATCAAAATGATTCCTTGACAGTTTCACTGAGACTTGTATTTGGTCATGTGGCAAAGGAAAAGTCATTTTTTTTTAAGTTGCATTTAGATAAGTTACGTACCATTCATCTGAAACAGAACTCAGTCAAAATACAAGTTACTAACATCTTCAACCTACTGTAAGAAGTTTTGACCCCATACCTCTTACCTCACCTTTATATCTATGCAGTACAGAAATTAATCACAAAACATCTAGAACACTTAAATGGAGCTGTTAATCTCCCTGCCAGTAAGGTTTCAAGTATGGTAACTGGTCTATGTTCAGCAGTCACCTTTTCAATGAACGACTATTTGTTATACTTAAAACATTTCAACTGTGATCCTGAAGAAACCAATTGGATGTGTACTTTGTAAGTAATAACTGCCAGACTCAAACCTCCAATTTATTGGAAACAATATCAATAACATTTTCTAGTTATACTCGCATTTGACAGCAGTTGGGTGGCTGGATCCTTGGCAGTCCAATTTAGAACAAAGCACAGCATAGAGACTGCAGTCATTGCAATACCCGATGACTTTTAATGGTAAAAGATTAATATTATTCCATCTTGGTCTTACTTGATATGTCTGCTGCCTTTGGCAAATTGGACCATAGAATCCTGATCTAGTGTCTGATGTGGATCTGTGGATTACTGCCTACTGTCCTGAGTGGTTTGTCTATTACCTATCAAGGTGTGTCTAAAATATTTCAGCTGGTCTCAATTTTTTCAGGCTCCCAACAAACAGAATGTGATGCTGCTCACAGTTTGGTTTTGCCAGCATTTTAGTTCACTGTGTACATGTTGCCTTTTAGGGAGGTCATAATTAGGAGAGGTTTTATTTATCAGTCTTCTGTATCTGTATCATAGTCCCTCACATGAGGTAGCAGGGTGTGTGTCCACCTGCAAAAACACATTTGTTAATGTTTCATGGATTGTTCAACTAGTCCATTTTCAATCAGTTTTTTTTTTATGAAATGTACTTTGAACAGATTGCTGTTCGGGGATATGTCATGTACCCCTAGTATCAAAGTTATTCTGGTGTATGGCACCATTTGACCATCTTGACTTCAACTGTCATTGCTGATTACATTTGGGGTGAAGCAGATGGATTTTTGTCTCTTACGTTCATGATCTAGACTTTATCCTTTATTTTGCATTAACATTAAAGCACCAGCTGCTAACTGTTATTAGGACTTCTTACTTCTACCTGAAGAATAAACTCTGGATCAAATAATGCATCCCAGCATTGAGCTGGGGATAATGATCTGAGATCTGTTATTGCTCTTCTTGAGTTATTGAAATGCTCTGGACCTCCATCTCTGACACTTATCTGACCCATCTGTAGTGACCATAACATTCTGCAATCATTCTAGCACTGTGTTATTTATGCTGGTTCCTAGTTATGGCTAGCTGTGCTTTTAAAATGTTGACTGATATTTAATGTCATTTATGATCTGAGTCATATTTATTTGAATGAACTACTGTTCCCATATACGCCTGCCCAGAAGTCTAGGTCATCAGATAAGGGGCTTTTGCCTGATCCAGGGTTAAGAAATGAGACTTCCTGTAGGATTATATTTAGTTGTCTTGCAGCAGTCCTTTGGAATCAGTTGTTTTCCTGAGGTCCGTGTGTACAATGGAGCCCTCCTTTAGGCAGTCCCTAGGTTACCATCTTTTTTGGAGAGTCTGTTGTGACTCTAATAAGGGATATGCCATTTTGCAGAGTTTATTCTGAGCCTGATAAGGGATCTGATCTTTTCTTTGGGATTTTGAATATTTGAAATAGTATTTTTAGTTTAAAACAGTGTTTTAAGACTACTTGCTGTGTTGATTAAATAGATAGACAATAACATTTACTGTTAATGATAGCTGCTTATTTTATTTATGATATATGTTTATGTATTTAAACTTTTAAATAAAATGCAATACATGACAGTTTTGCTCCTGAGATTAATCTAAGCAATAATTGTATATAGAGAAAACATATACATTTTTAATCAGTCCAGCACAGCATGACACATAACAGGTAATTAATTCACCTGATGAACAGGTAAGTAGACTTCCTCAGCTAACCCATTCCAGGCGTGATCCGGAATAAGTACTGTACAAATTTTAGATCACTGTAAGGAGACTGACAAACATTAGATAAGCATTAACCTGTTGAAGTTAAATACTGCTATATATATATAAATTAACATCTGATAAGAGGTCATCTGATCCACTACTATAGCATATACATAATATGACATACAGTCAGAAATTAGAGCTGTATAATATACTTTGTAGGTTCCCATTTTTGCTCAGCCATCTCACTTCTAACACTTACTTTTGCTACCCTCACCACCTTTGTTTGCCTCCATCTCCTCACCACTATTTTCTGTCTTCTTTCTAAATCCTTCTTTTGCCCTAATTGCTATCCTCACTTTCCCATATATTGCTACTGGCCTTCTCTTTCTGCCATTTTAATTTTCTTCACTCTGTTGATCATAGTCCTGAATACCCCATTCCTGATTAGTTTGGTTCCACTTTTCTACCTCATTCTTGATCATCTCTACAGGACAATATAATTCTCCCACAGAAATCCTTTACCATCACCTTTGTTGTCATATTTGGGCCTGCTTCACTATACCAAATTTTCACTTAACCGAAAATCAAAAAAAAAAAAAAAAAGACGAGAAGAGCGAAATTGCACAACACCGAACCATTACATTGCCAATATTCAGAAAAACAAAACACCGGCTGCTCCAAGTCAACACAAAAATCAACCTTTTGTTACATTTTTGCAGGGGGCAAAACCGCTTCCACCCTGACAACCCCTGCAAATTTTATATATCAACTCTGAGACTGCACTACAGTGAGGAAAAGAGTAAATTTCCTGATCCTCACTGTACCGCAATCTCCATTCAGAAGTTACGAGTGGTGTGTGACATGACAGCTGGTGTTTCATTGATCTGAATTTCATTAATGTAAAGGTTTGGTGTTGTCTGACTTTATTCTTCTCATCTTGATCTTTTGATTTTTGGTTATGTGAAAATTTGGTGCAGTGAAGTAGACCCTCATGTTCTTAACTTTGTCTCAGTACTCAAAACCATACAGTGGCCTTATCATTGTTATCTAATGGTGTCCTAACCTGCATATCAAAACACCTTTGTTGCTTAGGACCACATCATGAATGTTGTCATTTCTTATACAGGCCTACTCCTATTGGCTACATACCCCATGATCCTAGACCTTAGTCAACTCTTGTTTTTTTTTTTTTTTACTACCCTGGAGTACAGAAGTTGTCATTTGGTTCATGGGAGGTTTGGATCTCCCATGAAATGTTCCCTGTTCCTCCTACCTCACTCTTTCATTCTCATCCCTGTCAGTCATCCTCCTCAAGCAATTTGCTTGACAAATGATTCAGTACTTCAGCCCTCCAGGTTCCCGCTTCTTCTTCTTCTATATATTTGAGAGTATTTAACCTAGTTTGTGACCCTGCTGACTGACGTCAAATTTTTGAATTTCTGGATTCATGTTCTTCCTCTTGTCTGACCTCACATCTGATGCATTTCATTTATAGATTGCAATTTCAATTGCTTTTTGTCCTTCTCTGTCATTCCTAAAAATATATTGTCAGTCTTCTTCATTTGACCATATTTCAGTGATTCCAGAAATGCGCTCCCCATCCTGCATTGCCAATACTTCTTCCCAGACTCCTTTGTAACACAGCCATGTTCTGTATCTCTTTTTTATGTTTTATCTACTGCCATTATGTCTGTCACCATCTTCTACATCTGTGACACTTCCGTCTATGCTTGTCTTAATGTAAAGTGCAGTACGTAGTTATGTATCTTTCCAACAAAGCTTGAAGCATTACTGTTCCTTTGTATGTCATGCCTTTTCTTTAGTGTAGCTTATGAAAATTTTTCTGAAGCTTTGTAGGTATATATAAATATTTTTGCTACCTGCTTTAATTATAAATATGGAAATTGTTATTACAGAAATGGAGAAGGAATATTATAATTCCCAAATGCAGTTAATGACTGTGGACTTCTTTCTAATTTTAGGGATAGGAAATAGCTTTCTCTCTGTCGAAAGCAATAGGCTGCCCAGGAACTTATAATGTCTTTCATTTTTCAGGAGAAAACTCACGGCATTTAACATAAAAAAGAAATGTGCGAATGTGTGCTGTGTGTGTGCATGTGTTTGTGTGTGTGTGTGTGTGTGTGTGTGTGTGCATGTGTGTGTGTCTGTGTGCATGCACATATGTGTGTATATTGTGTTTATTTTTGTGGGAAGAGAAGTTTGTATGTCACTTCTAGCACAAGGTAGTACATTTTATAACATTGCACTAAGCTACACTGATTCAAGCAATATTATTAGGAAGCGGTTCACTCCAGCTATTGTAACTTCCCTTTCTATAATTTTCGTGGCAATACAGCTGAGGAAATGGTAACTGCAATATTTTATGATTCTATTGCATCTTAATGGTATTCATTTCTGTGCATTATGCTATGCAATATACAATAGGCTTTAGTTGCATCTCAGTAACAACAGTTTAGGTGATAATGGAGACAACTGCTCTGCAATAGTGTATCTGCATGCAGGATGAAATGTTAAGGCAGAAGCTTAGTTTGATAGCTGCTTGCTGCTGCTGTAAAATTCTAAACATTATTTGCAACAAGTGAAATATTATTTTGCTGGGTCCCTCATATGTTCATAGGTGTATACTTGGTTAACCACCACTAGGGTCCTTATAAGCCTTGCCATGCAACCCATTTTAATTAAAACTTTATGATTTGATCTTTAAGTATGCCTCTACCCTATACCAGGGTATAATGTTTAGTAACAAATCAGTTCACAGGTCCTAAGTACAAGGCTAGCTGCCCTTGCTGTTTTAAGCCTAGCCAATTTTACTTTGAAGTTGGGAATCAAACCCCATACTTTGTGTATTTGAGGAAAACACCATAACCATCACCAAAAATACTAAAACAATTAATAGTAAAGTGCTATTGTTACGAAACCACAGTATATTCTTTTAACTTATTTTTGTTGTTAACTTCATGTGTGCCCAAGATGTGCTATAATTTTATAACCACAGTAAATGATACAACACTTATAATGTCATTATTAAAGAATGACTGGCATAAAGAAATGGTTAATTGAAAAATAATATTTATTTCACACAGGTTCATAGGTGTTTACTAGGCTAACCACCACAAGGGTCTTTTTAAGCCTAGGCATACATTTCAAATCTCTGACAAGTTCTGATACCCTTGATAAGTGTTAGCATGGGCATGGGAAATGAACCATTTACAGGTTAACGCTGTCCATTAGAGGCATAGGTGCCAAACCAGGGATGAATTTCCACTTTCCCATCCAATTGTCCAAGTTGCACTTGAATTGGGTTAGGGAGGAACTCTGCTTCACATTCCATAGATGGGGTAGTCTCTGGGATACATACCTACTTCTCCAACAGGTTCTTTTTATATCACAGGCAAGGATTAAGTCTTTAGAATGGGTAATTATGGTACTGTTTGTTATGTTAATATGCAAGAGGTCCATCAGAGTGGGCATAGATCTCCCTTCAAAATCATGTAGGAGACTGGATACAGAGACAGGGCCTTGAGATAGTCTGCATAGGACATATTCTTATGCCCTGTATTCTTTTAGTGAGGAACATCTGTGGACATTCCAATTGTTGGATATGCCTGGTTGGGTACATACCAAAGGGGGCATTATACTCAATGATAGGTTTAATGCATGCCAAATGCAGTAGAACAATGACTTCCTTGGAGTTAGACACCATACCTTTGTTTATAAGTTGGGCAACATAGAATGAATTTCGCACCTCTGTAGACATGTGATAATCAAAGGCTAGATTACTGTCTATATGTGTCTCAAAATCCCTCACTGCTGGGTCAACGCTAAGGGGTGTGTTGTTAATATGATAGTTAACAGGGATGGTTGACTTCCGAAAGGATACTATCATGCATTTCTTAGCATTTAGTTTTAGTCCATGACTGTAACACCAGGTGTTTGTCTGTGTCAGCCCCTCCTGGAGAACATTTGTGCAGTGTGAGACTAAATGACAGCTCCTAATTTGCAATTGTCTGCAAATTTAGTCAGCCAGAGACCATTGACATTGGCCTTGACTTCTGAGAAGTAAATGCCAAAAAGGAGCAGTCCAAGGACTGATCACTGAGGGACTCCACTTATGACTGGCCTCTTTGTAGAGGTGGGCTACCCAATTCTAACTTCCTAGGTCCTGTCTGTGAACCATATATACTACTATAATAGTAGAGAGACACATTGGATAGTATTCATAGTTCCTGGTTTCACATTTCTGTAGTGGTTATTCATGAATAGAGATGATACTCCTGTATGCTAACATGGTAACAGCAGGTAATTCATGCTGAGTGAATTTGAATGTGTTTTAAGAAGCATGCCCACTTACAGCAAAAGCATAAAGTATCAGAAGTTAATCATTAAATATATGTAAAATACTAAGTGAAACCCTTAGGCTTTGTTTGATTTGGTACATGCTCAGATATTGTGGATGATCATGGCTATGTGCAGTCAAGCTTGAAAGAATTAAGGCAAGCAGCAGATAACATAGATTTTATTGATATTATTTTTTTTTAAATAAAGGGGTTTCATTTGTTTTCTAAAGGGGTGTCTTTGTGTGGACACCCTGTTGCTTGCTTTAAAGGATAGAAGGGGGGAGAGTGAAAAGACTGACAAGAGAAGACATAACATAGATGGGAACACAAAAGGAAAACATCAAGAATATTGTGCTGGAGGAGGTGCAAGAGGTGGGGTGGGGAACTATGTTTTTGTCATGGGATAGATCCTCTATTTCATTTTCAATTTTTTATATAAGAGGGCATTATGGGTGGGACGTAGGTAAGCGGGTGTAGGAGAGATTATAACAGAAGGAATGGGATCAGGAAAATTCCAGGCCAAAATATGTTCCCAGTCCATAAGACTTTACACTTTTCCACTCATTGGTGATGTTGAGTAAGAGGGGGCCTGTGGTGTCATGGCAGTCAGTGCTCATTGGTACAGTGACTCCTCTACTTGCTGAGGATAACCAGCAACTGGCTGAAGATGTCCTTCCATGACCAGCTCCATCACATGCTCAAACAAGTCCCAAACCCCATGTTCAGTGAGGTTTGCCAGGCTGCTAAGTCAGGGTGTCTACAGGACCAAAGCCACCATTCCCATCCAGTGAGGAAGTCCATGGATGAACAGAGGATGAGCACTTCTTAATCAGAGAGGTACAGAGCTGTGCTGCTCCTAAGTGTTGTGGACATGGAGAAAATTAGAAAAAAAAAAAAAAAAACGGGAGAGAAAAAAAAAAGAAATAATAAAGGAATGCATAATTAGAATAAGAAAAAAGAGAGATGTAGGGGACAGAGAAGAAATATACACAATAAATTCACACATGATATTACACATTATTCAAAGCTTTATTTAATGAATATTTTATGAAATTACTAAATGTTTAATTTCTTTATTGAACTATAACAAAATGTGTGGGAAACGCTTGTGCATGTATGGAAAGAATGGGTGGTGGCTTTTATATTTGCAGCCTACCAATGCTAATGAGATATGCTGTAAATGTGAAATTTTTGTCTGATATGGATTTGGTTGCAGTAGTATACTGAAAGCACTTTAGTCCTTCTATTATCTTAGTTATGTAACAAAATCAGTTAAAAACAAGCAAACAAACATAACAGTATTTATTACTTGGGATTTCTTTTTGAAAACATTAATATTTTTAATTCCTTCTTACCAGCACCCTCAGTCAACCTCACCAATCTCCTGTACTAATGAATAGTCTTATACTGGCTCTCCTCCTCAGCTTCCCAGAGAACACATAAAAGCCTTGTTGTGTACCTGTCACTTTTTTCCTTAATATTTCAGACACAACTACAATTACTACTTTGCAAGGGATTGCAGTTACCAGTTCACTTGCATTGTATATGTACTTATTTCTTTAAATATTATTCATTTGATCTGAAATATAAAACACATAGATTGTCATACTTGCTAATAATTTCTTTAATACAATTTGAAAGAGTAGGAGTGTATCTTTCTTCAGTCTGTTACACGTTTATATATATGTGCACAACTTGTCTGTTTGGGGAAGAGGTTTTGTCTGGAATCTTACCACACAATTTTAGTGTTGGTTCTGCGTTCGGCTATTAGGGTTTACTGACATCAGTCACAGTTTTAAGTAACACATCATAAATGTTCTTTAGGCAGAGGTAGAAGCTCTACAAACATGGACAAATTCAACTTTCCATAAATAAAACATATTTACTGTTACAGATGGATGCAGTACATGTACTTCATGACAATAATTTGTGCTTTGATGATTTTGAGCTTAATAAGAGTACGCATAAAAAGAAGATTGTTTAGAAATGCAAGCAGAAGCAATGCATCTGGTCATCTCTCACTAAATCATGTGCTAAGCATTCACTTGACACTGCAACCTCCACCCCCCCCCAACCACCAATCTCACTAAAGTGTAACAAATTATTTAGTTCGGCCATCTTGCATGTGAAGTTGATATGTTTGTGCTTTTTATGCATTATAATTAGATATAGATACTGTACATATTTACAGTTTTATATATATATATATATATATATATATATATATATATATATATATATATATATATATATATGTATATATGTATATATATATATATATATCTTGTAGCATCTACTTTCATTAATGCAACTGTCTTATAGTTTATTTTTAAACCTACATTTGATATTGTAAACAAGGGTATGTAGCTCAGTGGTAGAGTGCATGCTTTGCATCATCATGAATTCAAACATTGATACTCTAGAGCAATTGGGGGTTGTCATCATGGTTAAGGCTTTTACCTTTCAAACAAAAGGGATAGGGTGTGATTCTCACTTTGAACAGCTGGTACAATAGTAAAGGTATTTACCATATAAACACATAGTACAGGGTTTGATTGTTACTTTATGAAGGGAAATTGGCTAGGCTTAAAATGGTCCACAGAGGCAGCTAGCCTAGTAATTACCTATGATTAACATACTATTTGGGTTGGGGTTTGTGATAGTAGTTAAAGCCTTCACCTCACAGATACAAAGTACATGATTTGATTCTCAACTTTAGGAAAGTGGCTAGGCTTAGAATGGCCTGTAAGAGCAATTCCTCTTGTACTTTCCTATATACCTATATGATTAAATAAAATAAGAACAAATACTTACTATAGATCTCTGGCCTTCTTGCCATCACCTGATTTAACTGCTCAGCCAGTTGGTCAGGCCTACTCTTATGTAAGTCATCGTACCTTTGTCACCAGTGGGGCCAGATCCAGTGATCCCTGTCAGGGGTGACAAGGCTCAACCAGCTTCTGCCAGTCAAACCCCTTTACACATGTCTGGATCTTATCCAGGTATGAAACACTCAGAAGTATTTGTATGCAATGTCCTGGAGCTTTTCGCCTTGGGTATCCACTGAAAACGGGCTTCTAGCTCAGTTGGACCAATCCAGTTAACAAATGAATAATAAAATAAAATAAAATAAAAAGTTAGAAAATTATCTTGGTTTCTTAGTTACTCCAGCCTGGAGTGTGGTCTCATGCCTTCACAGCTGCTGACATCAGTAGAAGTGCCAGTCCCAGAATGAAGAAAGTATGAGTAGGCCTGTGGTTCATAAGTTTAATACTGCTCCTCTGGGGTGTGACATTACTCTAACCAAATCCTGTTAAGTTGGGTCATTAGACTTGGTACTGTTAATATCGTCAAGTATGGGTTTACCAAAAATGCTTTGCCATTTGCATTACATGTTTTTTAAAGGAATATATTCTCATTTCATTTATATGGTGGATAAATATCACTAATTAAATCATCAGCTTTGTTTGCTCTTTTTTATCTTACTTATACCTGCTACTCCTGCTGTGTCTTACTTTTGTTAGCTTTTTGGAGTATTACATCTGAATTTCAAGAAGGAATAGTTTGTTTATACATTCCTGCTGTAGTATAGCAACATTATTATTAAAATGTGCCTGTGTATATCAGAATCAACTTCCAGTAACTGCTGATATGAAGTGATAAGGTATGCCACATGATGTTGGATGGGCAGGGATTATTGTTCATGGTTGTGGAGACACAGATGGATATGACTCCATTTTGCCTTTTCTAAATATTGTTAACTTAGAAAATATCTGATGTTATTCACACATTCTCACATCATTCTGGGGAATGCTGGGGACTGCATACAGACTCTGCTGCTATCTCTAAAGTATTTAAGTGACCACAAGGCCATGTTCATAACTGTCCAAAACCTAGCTATGTGGATAATTTGCCCAACATGTTTGTGTATTACTTTATTAACAAATAAAAATCATCGGAACCAAGGCAACTGAGAATAAAACTTTTAATACACAACACTCCAGCTTCATCAGGCATACAAACAGCAGTCAAATCAACTTATATACTATAAAATCATAATCACATGATGTCATTACAAACAATTAAGTAATTAAACATTCTGCTGTAAATCCTTTAACAATGGTTTTAAAGAGACAGTACCATTCAAGCCAGGCAGGAAATTCTTCTTCTTTTGGTTGCTCCCATTAAGGGTCACCACAGCAGATCATCTGTTTCTATTTCTTCCTGTCCTCTACATCCTGCTCTGTCACAGCAACCACCTGCATGTCCTCTCTCACCACATCCATAAACCTTATCTTAGGCCTTCCTCTTTTCCGGTTACTTGGCAGCTTCAACCTTAGCATCTTTTTCCCAATATACTCTGCATCCCTCCTCAGCACATGCCCAAAACAATGAAAACTTGCCTCTCTGGCTTTGTCTCTAAACCTTCCAACCTGGGCTGACCCTCTAATTATCTTATTCCTCATCCTATCTACCCTCATCACACCCAGTGCAAATCTTAACATCTTTAACTCTGCCATGTCCAGCTCTGACTCCTGCCTTTTTGTCAATGCCACTGTCGCCAACCCATATAATATAGCTGGTCTCACTACCCTCTTGTAGACCTTCCCTTTCACTCTTACTGGTACTCATCTGTCACAAATCACTCCTGACTCTCTTCTCCACCCACTCCATCCTGCCTGTGCTCTCTTCTTCACCTCTCTTCCACACTTACCTTAACTCTGAACTGTTGATTCCAAGTATTTAAGCTCATCCACCTTTGCCACCTCTACTCCCTGCATACTCACCATTCCTCTATACTCCCTCTCATTCACATGCATATATTCTGTCTTAGTCCTGCTGACCTTCATTCCTCTTCTCTCTAGAGCATATCTGCACATCTCCAGGGTCTCCGCCACCTGTTCCCAACTCTCACTACAGATCACAATATCATCTGCAAACATCATAGTCCACGGTGACTCCTGTCTGATCTCATCTGAAATATCAACCTGTCCATCACCATTGCTAAAAAAATGGCTCGGAGATGATCCTTGATGTAATCCCACCTCCACCTTAAACGCATCCGTCACTCCCACCATAGACCTCACCGCTGTCACACTACCCTCGTACATATCCTGTACCACTCTTACATACGTCTCTGACAGTCCCGACTTCCTCATACAATGCCACAACTCCTCTCTAGTAACCCTGTCATATGTTTTCTCTAAGTCCACAAAGACACAATGCAACTCCTTCTGAGCTCATCTGTACTTCTCTATCAACAGTCTCAAAGCAAACATCACATCTGTAGTGCTCTTTCCTGGCATGAAACCATACTGCTGATCACTAAACATCACCTCCCTTCTTAACCTAGCTTCCACTACTCTTTCCCATAACTTCATGCTGTGACTGATCAATTTATTCCCTCTGTAGTTACTACAGTTCTGCACATCACCCTTATTCTTAAAAATCGGTACCAAAACACTTTCTCCATTCCTCAGGCATCCTCTCACTTTCCAAAATTTCATTAAACAATCTGGTTAAAAACTCCACTGCCATTTCACCTAAACACCTCCATGCTTCCATAGGTATGTCATCTGGACCAACAGCCTTTCCATTCTTCATCCTCTTCATAGCTATCCTTACTTCCTTCTTACTAATCAATTGCACTTCATGGTTCACTATCCGCACATCATCCAACCTTCTCTCCCTCTCATTTTCTTCATTCATCAGCCCCTCAAAATACTCTTTCCATCTGCTCAACACACTCTTCTTGCTTGTTAGTACATTTCCCTCATTATCCTTTATCACCCTTTTCTGCTGCACACCTTTACTAGCTCGCTCCCTCTGTCTAGCCAATTGGTACAGGTCCTTTTCTCCCTCCTTAGTGTCCAACCTTTCATACAACTCATCATACTCCTTATCCTTAGCCTTTGCCACCTCTCTCTTTGCCATGCACCTCATCTTCTTATACTCCTGTCTACTTTCTTCATCTCTCTGACAATATACTCTTTTGTACTTCCTCATTCCACCACCAGGTCTCCTTGTCCTCCTTCCTCTTTCCAGATGTCACACCAAGCACCTTTCTAGCCATCTCCCTTACTAGCTCTACTATAGTTACCCAGCTATTCGGTAACTCTTCACTGCCACGCAGTGCCTGTCTTAACTCTTCCATGAGCTCCACCTCACAATTACCCTTTTTCAATTTCCACCATTTGATCCTTGGTGCTGCCCTCACACTCCTCCTTCTCTTCTTGATCACCAGTGTCATCCTACAAACCACCATCCTATGCTGCCTAAACTACACTTTCCCCTGCCATCACTTTACAGTTCAGTACACTTTACAGTACTTTACAAGTCTGGCAGCAAATTAAGTGGATTTAAAGGCTAAGGGCTCGTATCTTAATTGCATATCTGCAAGTAATATGCCAGTCAGGAATTTCATGACTATTCATTAGTCGATGGATATCTTCTAGAACTCCCCCCACTTCAGCAAATGGAGGCTGTAGAAACATTACAAGGCATTGAATCCATTCAAATGAATGATTTGCTAGTGCAGTATAAAATTAGTCTGGAACTTTTTGAGCAGAAGATGCAGTTTTTCAAGCATTTGCAATGACAGTGCTTGAGTAAGATATTCCTTAGAGGTCTATGAATTTTAAAAATGTTGACCTATAAGGACAGATATCCAGATTTACTAAGGAGCTGGCAAGCATTTGACTTAACTTGTTCACTTCAATATATGCAAATGATGAATAATTTTTTTCAACCTGTTGAAATGAATTTGCGTAACAAAGTTGAAATGTTTTATTCAGAACTGGTCTATAATACTGAGATTAAGGCACATTCAAGTTTGCTATATGAAGCGATTGATCGGATAAATGCATTTGAAAACAGACTAATTGAAACAAAAAAAAAAAGAAAGTTAAAAAGAGATGTTAATGACTTTAAACTTGGCAAGATTTTTAATTAGAGAAACAGATTTGCCCATACATTATGAAGGTTAGCGAAAGGAAGCTACTCTGTAGGAGGTGAAAGAGAAACCATTTGCACAACAGGTGCCTGCAGTAGTTGATCCTAACATCATTACTGCATTGGATCCAGTGAATTTTACTCAACTCAAAGAGTTACCCCTACATAACCGCATCAGAGAAGGAAGAGCTACAGGAATGACACTCAAGGAAAGAAAGCGAACCATCACCCAATTACAAGAAGTCAGACCAAGGTATAAATTGGATGAATGGACAAGTGTTTAATTTGTCTAAATATGAACTAAATGTGAATGAATTATCTGTATTAAGTAAAGGTCTTACTTTTGTACCTGCTCAATGTTGGATGTAGCACACATGTTATCTGAATTTAAGTGCGTCAAACAGTCCCTGAATTTAAGTATTTTGTTTAGTACACAAGAAGATTTATCTGATACTTCACTTAATAGGAGAAGTAAGTTTATACCAAATAGTCGTTCTACTATACAGGCTTTTGAAGAAGCAGGTGAGTGTGGTGTTTATAAATTATATTGATGTAAAAATAAGCAATCTTTTTGTAACTTGACATTAGAACTGTATCATGCTCTTGATTCATTAATTAGCAGTGATCAAATTGTTATAAACAATGCTGACAAAGGTGGCAGTTTAGTGGTACTTGGATGATGAATATTATTTTATAACTATGCAACAAATGCTTGATTCTGATGATTATGGAAAAATTACTAAGCATGAGCGTAATGTTATTATTAGAACTATTACAGATTGCATGAAATGTATAGGGATAAGTAAACAGATTTTGAATTAACTATTTAATTACTGTGTCATGGAGAACACCATTTATTTATGCAATACCTAAATTACATAAGTGTATGGTTATGCCACAAATGAGGCCAATGGTGTCAGCGAGAGGATGGGTAATGGAGCCCATCTCAAAATACATTGATTTGCAGCTAAATAAATGTTTGAATCAAGAGCATACCATTATAAAGGACTTTTCACATTTTTTAAATCAGCGTTATGAGTGGTCGAAGGATAAGGTTGTTGAAAATTATTATTTCACTACATTAGATATAGATTCACTTTTTATTCATATACCAAATCAGGTTGGTGTGAGCATGCTAAGGAATATCTGTTTTTTTCAGAGCTTAGTCAATTAATGATTGGCAATGTATGTGATTTACTGCATACTGTATTGCAAAATAATATTTTCTTGTTCCATAGACAGTTATATAAGCAACATAGAGTTGTTGCAATGGGCACTCCCAGTGCTAATACCTACGCAAACATTGTCATGTTTATTTGGGAGAGGAGCTATATTCTATCACAAACAGATGTATTCCATATTATGCAAATGTATTTTTTATCATAGATTTTTTTATATGCTCTCTTTCTGTTATGGGACGGTACACCAGAAGAGTTTGAATGTTTCTGTGATTACCTGAATAATACTACACAATTTTTGAGTTTGAAGAAGGAGATCTCTTTTATTTCAATTAATTTTTTAGATATAACTCTAATTAAGAATGATGTGGATAGGATAGATATTACCTTATTTAGGAAAGAAGTTAAAAGAAGCACTTATCTTCATAGAACAGGTGTGCACCCACCATTCATTTTTAATGTTATCAGAAATCAAATGCTTCATTTACACTAAACTTAACATATTGAAAATAATATAATGACACAGTTACAGACCACATGTTAAGAGTTCATTGATAGAGGTTATAAAGTTAATGATGTTCCTAATATAAAGTATGACACTGTTTGAAACAGTGATATGGAAGCAAAGTTAATATTTTCTGAACAGGTTATTAATAAAGATAGAATAGATAGATGTAAAAAAGGAATAAGAAGAGATGTATGTTTACATTCAATCAACATACTTATGCAGTAAAATCAATAAAAATAAATATTGGTAAATGATTACTGATATTCCAGAGTTGAGAAATGTAATAGGAGATAAACCTGTGTTTGTTTATAAATAATGTAATAATTTAAAGAATCACTTGTGTTATAAAGAGCAACCTAAACATCACATTGTTTACCACATATACATTCAGCACTTTAAGTGTAGTAAATGTGTACATTGTATGGACATCTACACTGATAAGTTTTTGATACACCCTATAACTGGTAGAGAGTCTAGACTATATGTATATGGGAATTGTGATACCCATAATCTTGTCTATATGGTGAAATGTAGAACATGTACTGTTTGTTATGCTGGTATGACTAACAGGAATTTAAAGGAAAGAAAACATTTATCTGATATAAATATAAAAAGTAATACTAATGCACTTTATAGACATATAGTGGAGAATGATGAATCTTATACATTTACTTTTATGACTTTATCAAAAATTTCTGAGCCTTTGCATGGAGGGGATCTAACACATTTAACAGAAACTGAGGAATT
This sequence comes from Protopterus annectens, assembly GCF_019279795.1. Taxonomy (NCBI): domain Eukaryota; kingdom Metazoa; phylum Chordata; order Ceratodontiformes; family Protopteridae; genus Protopterus; species Protopterus annectens. Next base: position 545,322,522 of record NC_056735.1, read on the forward strand.
TAAGTGGATTTTAAGGCTATGAGCTCATATCTTGCCAGGCTTGAATGGTACCATCTTTTTAAAACCCTTATTAAAGGTTTTACAACAGAAGGTTTAATTCCTTCATTGATTGTAATGATATCACATGATTATGATTTTATAGTATATAAGTTCTTTTTTAACTGCTGTTTGTATGCCTGATGAAGCTGGAGAGTGAATCTTTTTAAAATTGAGTAACGAAAGGTTTATTCACAGTTGCCTTGGTTCTGGTGATTTTTATTTGTTAATATATTTTATTGCATGTGATTATAGCTGGACTTATTGCCAGACTACAGTCTTCTTTCTTCATGTTTGTGAATTGCTGTGACTTATACGTATAAATGTAAAAGAGGCTAATTTGCATACAAAACATGTAAATGAACCTGAACTTAAATGAATAAGTTTAACACTGCCATGCTATCTTCCAATCACTCAAGTTAGGCTGAAAATAGTTTAGGGAACTGCAAACTTTTTAAAGTAAGCAAAGATGATACAAATAATGAAATTAATATGAAACAGTTCAAAACTATGCACGATTACTGAGTTTACTTATAGAAATGTTTTCTTTACTGATATGATGGGTGTATTAGAATGACAAGTGAATACTGTAAAACTGGCATTTGTAAATGGAAATTCATTACAGCAGCAGTGGGAATGCATAGTGATCACTGAGAAAGATAAGGTTATCATTGAGTGAATGTGTAAACATGGTAGAAATACAATGGTTTAATTGTGAAGTACTGACGTATTAAGGATATTTTGTGGGTACAGCATACATGTGTCTTTACCAGGAGATCTGTGAGTGTCACTGTTAAATGAAAAGTGATAATAGCATGAATACAAGAAGGTGGGAGGGAAAGGATGGGCCTGTCAACAGACTACTTGCCTTACTAATGTAAATATATTCATGATGGTGCAAACATTAGTTTAACACAACCTTACTTGGCTGGATTGAGATTCTACATGTTTAAATAATTATGGGGTTTGTGTCAGCTAATTTTTTGTGATGATGGCAGGCATGCACTCATTGTTGTGCTGTTTGACTAATGATCACATCAACATTTTTTGTGTATGACTGCAACATATTGTTTAAGGTGCGGTAATGATGCAAAACCAGGATCAAGGCAGTGAAAGGATAACTTTATAGCCCTTACAACATATATCGGACATCTTTTTTGAAAAGGGGCCCAAATAAGTTACGAGGGCAATGATCTGGAATCAAGTAATTAAAGATTTAAATGCAGTCATTGGAAGGAAATGCACATTAACATGGTGCAAGAAGAGGGCAAATTCAGTTGTAGTTGTAGGATGTGTTAGAGCCAAGGCAAGACAGAATGCAATTGCCTGTAACAGTACTTGGTAGGATGGTACTCCAGCACTTATTCTTTGAGCACCCGATGAGGAATACCTACTCACCTTTCAGGGGGATGACTATATCACAGAAGCTGATGGGACTGAAATAATAAGAAGTGGTGTAGACACTATTTCCAATGTGTGTAGCAGCAACACATCTGCTCAGGAAGTATTTAAAACAGTAACATATATTTATATAAAGAACTGAATGCTAACATGGAATGATTACATTAAACACATGACAATTACTATTGCCAGGTGAACCCTCCTTATCTGCACTGTATGATAATGGAGGCAGTATGCATGCTGGGTGTCCCCCACACCTCCTTAGTCAATGTACACTAATATTGTCTTCTTTATTGATATTTATTTATCTACTGGTATTTAGTTGTAGCTACTTCTTTATTGGTGATGCTATCAAATTATTTTTTACAGGGTCAGTTGGTGATGCTATCAAATTATTTTTTACAGGGTCAGAATCAGAAACAAACAGTTCCACTACACCAATAAAGTTGTGGATATCAGCAGCAGGATGACTGTTGAAAATGGTGATGATGACATTATCATATTTTTGAATCAGCGTGTTGAATGTGGCACACATTCCCCAAGTTTAATGGCAGGATATCACATCCCACAACGTGGTAGTAACTCTCCAGGATGCGACAGTGCATCACAATGTCAAGCACATGCTGAAATTACACTCATGTCTTTAAAGGAAGAAAACCATGCACCTCTCCACCAGTATCTCCAAACCCATACTAACTCTTTCAGGATGATGGCAGAAATTCAGAGTTAACAATGTCCGCAGTGATACCTTTACAAAGGGGTGCCAAGTGCAGGACTTTGTCACAACTACTACAGAAAACATATAAAGCATTAACTGCACAGCAAATGTGGATTTGTTACACCTTACAGTACTGCCACACAGAACCAGATGGAAATGGTCAGAGCCCACCAGGGTATATATGAGGATATCCAGCACTACATGGAAATGACAAAGAGTAGGGGTAATGTCATGATCACAATGATGCATAGTAAAATGGAACACCAAGCATCAGTAGCTACCAACATTCATTCACTAGTTAGGACTTACCAGACTCAAGTAGAGTCTTGGTAGGAGGGAGAGGATGGAATACTGTCCAAACATATGGGTGCAGCTCACATGATACTGTAAGTGCTTCTCAAGAAAGTACTGTAACTACTGGGAGGGGGGTTCAAGCACAGCAGATTTCATGCAGGCCATGTCAGTGTTCATCTGCACCTAGCAGAACCTCTCATTTGAGGACTTGGTTCTGGTCCTGCAGCACTGTCACTTCAGTGTCTGCAGGATCACCAGCATCAAGTAGATCAAAGCATTAGACCAACTCATCTTCCAGTTCTCATGACAACTCCTCTTCAAAATCACTTGCATCATCACCTAGGAAATGTGTATGACATATCTGACCTTGACCTACAATCTGATCTTCAAAAACACAGGTCAATGTTTAACTCAAATGGGAATAAGTTATGAAAACAGAGTTGGGAGACTAAAAACATTTTTCAAATGTATGCATTTCATTCCTCTAATGGTACTGCTAAAAAACTTCATGGAACTGTGGGAAGAAAGCTGTGTATGTCATATAATATAAGACTGCTGTGGTTAGAACCATTAATGCTCTATGTATTATCATTGCTACAGCTGACAAATACCCATAAATTAAAAGCAGTATTACATAAATATTCAGGGAAACAATAATAAGAAAATTAAAGATGAAAACGAGTATCTAGACCATTTAAACAAAACACAAGCTGCCACTTCACTCTCTGCACTGCATAAATGATTATGATGTTTTTGTCTCTGAAACCACAAATTACTGTGTATGACAAAATGAAAATCTGATTCACGGTACTTTAACAGACAACAGTGTTCAAACTGAGGAAACATTGCATAATATAAAAAGCAACATGTTATGTTTTCATTCACTTGCAAAGTATGAACACATTAAAAACTGAAGTAACACTTTTTCTAATTGTACTACTTCATGACATTCAGTATGTGCATATTTAGGTACACCACCTCACTACATGAAAAATAGTTAAAAATGTAATTATTCTTGATATGATGCCTTATGACATCACTAAACAAGAGTCCATGAGCACCCAGACATAATGTTTACAAACAATAATATGAATATGTATTCTAAAATAAAAAGAAAACATATCATGTAATAATAAGTAGGAATGTCTGATGAACAGTGGCAGTAGACTATGCATCTCACAGTATAGCCCACAGATATCACTGCATGAATCAGTTATACTCTATGTGTTTTTTACAAGAATGGAAACACTAACCTAAATGTCACAGTACATAGTTCTGGACAAGATGCCAACTCTTTACCTGCACAGCTGTACACTGTGCACAAACCCGCTGCGTGAGGTCCCTTACTTCTGCTGCTGGCTGGTTACCGTTAGTCACTGTAGATCTGGAACTGGGGGATGCAGTGACAGCATGGATTACTTCACCACCAAACCAGTGCATGATGATGTAGTGCAGAATGCAACATGTAGTAAATGTCCTGGGCCATACTGAAGGGCATCCCAGACTAGTCCATGCCCCTAAAATGACTCTTCAAGTGGCCAAACACCCTGTCAATGACAATATGAGTCTGGGAAAGTGCTGTGTTGTAATGTTCTTCAGCAGCTCCATTAGGATTTCTCACAGGTGTCATGACTCATGTCTGCAGTAGATATCAAGTACAACCTGAATGGAAAAAATAAAGACAGAAGAGTGACTGGGACAAAACAAAGAATATGTGGTTTATTACTCATCAATTCATTTTACCATGAATAACTACATTAGCAAAATAGAAAAAAAGAAAAAGAAATGTGTTTTTCCAATTACCAGAAACATCACTACTGTGCATCCTACCATGCAGGAGGAGGTGGTAGAGTGGGGTAGTTTGCAGATATGGGAATTGTGTGCTGCCACTACGCTGGGCAGAGACATTAGTGATGCATCCCATGCATCACACACTACCTGGCAACTGATGGAATGGTAGCCCTACCTATTGCACCTTCCTCTCTACAGACCTCTCTATTGACTGCATATACCATAGGAGATAACAATGGAGGGTTTCACAAATAACTAACATCAATGTATAAAGTAAGAAAGGAGTTACAAATATAATGGCAAAAATTTGTTTTTTTTCAGAATGCTGAAAAGGGACTTTGCATCTTACTACACACAGCTATGAGCAGTGCAATATCAGTGCTTCTTTGCCAAGGAAATTGTTTCCATTATGTAGTGCACACACGTTTACAGATTAGAACCTCATTCTATCTGTGCAGGTATGCTACACAAACCAGTCCTCAATGCATGTGCCATAGGGGACACTCACAGCACAACATGCCTGATTAACTGTTTCACTGTCATGCAATCACATGTGATCATATATCACTGTCCAACATAAAAATGGATATGAATAACTAGATACGATGCTTTTTGTGTAACAACAGTATATTCATACAATATTGCCCTCTTCAGGAATTGAACAGTAAGCTATGTAAGTCTACTGACTAATGACATGTGTATTAAACACAAGCACCACAGTGTATGTATTAGCACACGTGTAACACTCCACCTATGCTAATGTATAACATCATATGTATGTGTCATAAATAATATCTTTGAAATAAAGATGATAGGGAGGCTTATCCTACTGTAAATGTACACATAATAAGTAACTGGTGGATGTCATTCAAGCATTACAGTGACCACACAATGCTAACAGTCACTGAATGTGGATGTTGAACCCCTGAGCACTTGACAACAGAAAATACATGATATTGTAGAGAATGAATACACCACAGTAGATGGGTCACTACAATTGTGAGATATATTGATATTTTAAGGCATTACATCATGTTATTGCTGCAATGGATATGTGTGCCTATAATTGCTGTAGTAAGGCAACAACATACATAATATGTCTTATTCTCTACTGCCAGAGGAGAACACTTATAACAAATGTTATGTAAGAAAAATGTAATCCCATATCATCACTACTCTGAACAAAAGGATTGCTATGTGAAAAATGGTCATAGCTTTTTGTAAGAGGAATTAACGTGTATACATGTACACAGCAAATGCTTATGACAGTGGTGTTAATGACATGCACAGTTACAATAAGATTGACATGTACAGTTACAATACAACTGACACATGGTAGTCTGAGCAGTAATTGCTGACTCTATAGCCCCCCACACCCAAGTTCACCACCGTGAGATATGAACACCCTACCTATCTAGTTACATTATCTAAAGGATGTTACATGAAGCACATGCACCACTGTAGAAGTCTGACTCCAAGTGAAATATAATGCATCTTTTAGAGGATGGCATCACCACTTCATTGTAGAAGCACTGCTGTGGTTAAAACTCAATATACTGATGATGGATTATGGTACTAGGCAAAACATGTTACTTGAGTAGAATGCTGCACATTGCAAGTGTGAGGGAAAGCATTCCAATCTATTATGAGGTTTACCCATTTTTTGAATGTTTTGTTTGACTCCTTTGGCTTTAAATTCAAGTACCACAGGAGAAGTCTTACTTCCATAGTGTGAGTGTGTACTTCACAAAAAATAACCTCATCAGTGTGTTGCAGAGAAGATTTTGTTGTGAAAGGAGTGATAAGGGGATGATGGTATCCTCTAGCAGTTTAAAACATTTCTCCAGAGTGGAAGTTGATTGAGCACAGCTGTGATGGAGAACATGCTCATCTGACTCTGTACAGCCCCCATCACAGATACATACTCACATACACAAGTGTCCCATGCTGAGCATTGAATCGCCTACCTGTCTACGTACACAATCTAAGACCACAATGTTATTTGCATGTTTCACAGGAAAAGACTGACACTTAATGGGAGAGAGTGAACTTTTGACAGAATGACCTTATCACTGTGTTGAAGAGAGGATGTTTCTGTTAAAAGTAGGATAAGGAAGCTGTGTGCAAGGTTATATGTATTCTCTCCAGGGGACGTGGACACATCACCAGCATTACACACAAACGTATACACAGAAACATGCAAGTTTCCCGCATTGACCATGAGCCTCCTGCTTATTTACTTACACACACTCACACACATGTCCCAGGTTGTACGTTGAACCTTCTACCTATCTAGTTACACAATCTAGAGAACACAGTGTTATTTGAAAGTACCACAGGAGAAGTCTGAGTTTAATAATGTGAAAAAGCACAGCTGTAACTGGTAAAAAGCACTGTTTGGAACAGATAGTGTGCATCACAGATTTTAGGACAAATGCATATGCATGCACAGGACAGTGTAACAGCAATGGAATTGTCCCATGTAATGACATACTTCTATACTAAGATTTATATACTGTCCTTCATGAACTTTGCATTACTGAGAGGGACATGTACCTGTTTCACAGTATGGGATGCCAAAGAATATCACAGTTGTAAACCAGTGGATTATCAGTTAAACTTTCCTGCCACTTAATTCCTGGATGATTGCACAGTTGCCTTCATGCGTGTAAAATGTGCACTTACAAGATAAATATACACTTCCTACATTGGACAGTGCACTGCAGAAAAACAGTAATGGGTTATGTGTGAATAGGTCAACCAACATTGTAAGACAGTTGCAAGTGTCACCACTGGACAGCAGACATGGATTAACTAACTGAATTAATTGAATCAATATTACTCTGAAATCAAGATAACGTATTCTCAAAATTCAGTACAGATATACAGATGTTGTGCAACATAAACAAAACTATTTGTTGTCTTTTTTATTTGTTTTACTCTCTGCTAGAAGGGAAGTACTGCCATGCTCAAGAAGCACTATATGCATACAGCCATATGAACCTGCTAGAATACAGAACAGATATGTGTTATGGTCATGTTTATGCTTCATGATGTATTTGTTATGGCAGTTTCATTTAACCAATCCTTATATGAATGCTACAGGTGTATTATGAATCATCTGAGGGACCAGATTTTATTGGTTGTGAAAATATCTTCTGGAAAACTTTTTGAATCAAACATTTTTATTGGATGACACAGAAGTGGTGGGAAGAAGTTGGTGATAGGAATACACAATGCAAGCATAATAACACATTACTGTATGCTTCATTAAACACAAATTTATGCTGCATTACTGTTTGCATTATCAGAACAATTATTCAGGCAAGACCTGTACAAAACAGGGTTCAAAATAAGAAGCAGGCACATAAATATAGCATCCGGATAATGGTCTGTTAATGTTATGTATGGCCAACATTTACAGCCAAAGGAGTCATACAAAACATACAATCATTTTTGCATACATCTGGATTTGAACCTTGAGAGCATTCCAAATAAAAAAAAATACCTGAGTATTATCTAACCACACCACATAGGAAGTCATACTTCACAAAGTTCTCATGTGACAGAAAATTGTAGAAAATAAGAATGTATGTATTCGTTACTATCTTGAAACCATGAGCCATACATTCAGCTCTTCATCTTGTTGAAAAATAGATTAAACTGACTATACATAGCTGTTCACAACAACACAAAGGGCACCAGAGTATTTTAGCTGAAGACAAAAACTCACAATATATTGTTATAAGCTGAGTAGTTCCATTTAGCTTTAGTTGCATTGATGCTCTGTGCCAGACATTGTGCAAATGCAGAGGTGGAAGACTGATGACATGGAAGGGAGAAGACACAAAGAAAGAGAGTGTGAGGCAGGGGCAAAGTAGCTTATGACAGAAGCAGGATAATATTGGCTCATAACAATATGTAGCAAACTGCTACAGATAAAATAGTGCAGTAAAATCAGTCAGTAACACTTAGCTAATGTCTGGATTACAGCCACTGAAAGTAGTCATACCATCTATCCATACATATGAGCATTATCCCATCGTTGTCACAAAGGATTTATTACATCCCACTCTTTAAATAACACACTTGTAGCACAGTGACAACTTACTGAAGCAGAATGTGTGAACAGAGAGCCACAGAGACAGAAGGAGAGAGGAATAGCTTTTTTATATGACATGTAGGACCATCTGTATGGTGTGTTATACTTACTTATTACCTCATTATTATGCTATAGGGAGAAAAAAGGGGTAGGAGAGTGCAAACAGTATTAGCACATAAGCAAGATAGGGTTGGCATACTACATCTCCCTGTTGAGGTTGCAAAGTATTTTCAGATGATGTCTTGCCACACTATTCAAATGGGATGTTAATTAAGTTTTGTAAATAGAGAGAAATGGAGATGTTTGTAGGAATATAAAATGTCATGAAATATAACTTGTCCTACAGCTGTAATCGAACCCATGACAGCATGCAAAAACATAAATCTATAAACAGGAGAATTATCTCAACACCACATAGAAACATCTATTTTATTACATCCATCAGCTGAAGAACTGTTACAGTAACTATTTCAAAGTACTGTTTTTGGTCTGTATTCCCATAGTGCAGCTTATTTATACACATTTGCATGAAAGTAGCCAGACTGCTGCAGGTGAAATTTAAATCTTCAGCTTTTGACATAGGAAATTAAGCAACAGTCACCATCACTTAGCATTGATGTACTATGACAACCTTTGCAAAAATGCTGAGAACAAAAAAGTGAAAGCTTATCCATGGGCCATTTCTGGCCACATGTCCTGTGTGTGGTCACAGTTTTTGACCATATTAAATATGTGAAAAGTGGTTTATAGGACAGTGGTGAAAATGGGTTTGAGAAGCAGGGCACAGGGGAAAGAACACAGGAATTGGAAGAAGGGTGGTGGGAAAGCACTATAGCTATCCACTTCTTCAGAAAATAAGTGTAGCATTGTACAAATAATTCATGCCTCCGGTGAGTCACCCACCACAGTTGGCTGACAGCAACAGAATAATGTTATATAGCCAATTGGATCAAATCAAAGGTGTCAATAAGACACATAGGTGAAGTGGAGAGCTATGTATGAGGAGTAATGTTTTTTGTGGGATAGATGCCCATTTCTTATACTTTTCTATAAAGAGAGGAATGGTGAGGAAAGGACTTATGAATGCCAGGTTTAGTTTGGAAATGTGGGCTAGGAAGCAGGGGTAGACATGCAGGATATATGAGACCGCCAACAATGATGACACCATGATTGGGAGTAGATAGGGGACATCAGAGGTTCACCCATGTCCAGCTTGAGAACAGTAAGAATTGAGTCCACATCCAAATAGCTGTCATCACTGTCTCCTGTGTCAGCTGCCTGGGTCAGTGCCAGATGTGGCACAGTTTTTGCAATCCGATGCAGGACCTTTTCATCCCTGCTGATTAGGGTGAGACTCCTCTCAGCTATATCCTCCACCAGCAATATCAGGTCCTGCTCCTGCTGGGTGACAAAATCTCCACCTCCACTCATACTGCTCCAGGAAGGCACCACTGCACCAGCAGCCAGGGCAGAGCTACATGATGCAGGTGGTGTAGGTAGGGCAGGGGTTATGGAAACAACACTGACATGTTGTGAACCCAAAGTGCTGAGTGTCTGTGATGCCATGTGAGTTGGCCATATATATGTAAACCTTAGCTCAATATGATCATCAATGGTAAAGTGACATCCTGATCCCTTGCACAAATTGAAAAAAAAGGGGGTGTGGCTTGAGGGATAGATTTCTAAAATATTAACAAAAAATATATAAATAAAATATACAAAAAATCCAGGGCTCACAAACACCCCATCATTATGCTCTAAATTTAGCATAATTCTCTCCATCACTAGCCATGTCTGCAGAAGTCATGCTAACATATATATATATATATATATATATATATATATATATATATATATATATACATACACACAATTGGATCTCACTCACGAGTAATAGGTTGTGCACAAGTATGCACAGCCTTGCCAAATGCATTTGTGCAATTGTAAGCATATTGATTCCCTGGTATGCACTTTGGCAGAACTTACATCAAATAGCAGTAAAGGTGTGAAAAATGGCAGCGGGATTTGCCATGTGTCATGCTCAAACTATTGATACATGTTTTGGTCCTCTGCTATGAAATGCTTAATGGTTTGACTTGTAATCCATATTGTTTGGAAGGATAAATAGCATAGACTGTGAAAAATGTTCATGTCAAGAATTATGTACTGTTAAAGTTGTGTTTTACCAGCTCAGTATTGAACTCATGAGGTAAATGATGTAAAAATTGAAGCTTATTAATTTTCATTGCACAAGGAAAACTTTCTTTTAAGCATGGTAATTAGAGATACAATAAATCTAGAATAAATGGAGATATACTTCAGTGGGACCAGTATGTGTTTGACTTTACGATGCCCTAGGAATGCATTCCTATGTAAAATGCAATATTTCTGTTTGTAAATGTATTTTAAATGGATGACCTTTGTAGTACAGTTTGGTATATGTTACATACTTCACAATACATACTGTCCTAAACATTAAGTTAAGATACATTATAAGTTATGATGATTATAGCAAAACTGTGCAAGTACATTTTAATTTAAATATCATCATTTTCATGTTTAAGAAATTGTACACATATTACCTTGAGGTTATATGTGAGGCATTAATGATAAATTCAAAATAAAAAAAGTTTAGTTATGCAAACATTACTGATACATTGCTTACAATAAGCATGTTTATCATTCTCATTTGCCTTTAGTTTTACATTCCTAACCAAAATGTTGTGAGAAATGGGACTACTACCACTCTTTATAAAAGTATATTTTAGCTGAATTTGAACCATTAGTAACCTGTGTTATTTATCTAAAGTCACTGCACTTTTACCTTATGCCACAGACATAGATACATGAGGGACATATTTTCTCTACTCAGTACTATCCATAGTGATGTCAGCAACTCAATACTGCCAGGCTTGTTTGCACTACATATGGCAGTCTACACTAAATTCTTCACTTTTTTTCCTGAACTGTGTTTCAACACTGTCAACTGGACAGCAAATGAAAAAGACATTAGAAAAATGTATATGAGAAAGAAAAAAAAGTCGACAGTGAAATAAATTCAGTGAGTAAATATATGTACAGACTACCGTCTGTTAAAAGTATCAGCTAAGTCAATTTGAAACCTGCATCAGTTGTCTTTAAACTCATTGCAGTTATACCTTGTGCCACAGTGAAAGTTACCTAACAGGTGCATTTTGTTCACTGAGTACTATCCATAGTGATGAGGGCTGCACAATGCTGTCAGGCTTAGTTGTGCTACACAAGGCAGCCTAAACCCATTTTTTCACTTTTTTTATTTAGGCAATGAGCCATATTTGTGCTATGCTGAGAAGACAGTAAATGCAATAGGCATTAGGAAAAATATACAAGATATAAAAAAGCTGACAGTAGAATGAATTCAATCAATGGGTATATCTAGCAATGACCAGAGCAAGATGTGCATTTGAATGACATATTCATCCTTCTTATATCTCCTTGCAACATCAGAAATGTATTTGTGGAACACATTATCAGACTTGTAGTTAATGACAAATAGTGTGAAAGTGGACAGACAACAGGTCACATGCGGCTAGCAATACTAAGAAAACTTGAGTTTTACACAACACAGTAATAAAAATACGTGTATAAATATGTATTCACACCATCCTCTGTAAAATTAATAATAAACTGTATTCATATCATGCATACCCTGTCTTATTTCTGTTGGTTCACATCACTGCATGTAGTGCCACAGATATAGTTATCTGAGACGTTGAATTTATTTACTCAGTATTATCCAGACTGCCGATGTCCCTGCACAATTGCCAGACTTGTTTACACTTCATAACACAACCTAAGCTATTTTTTTTACTTTTTTCCTTCTGTAGTGATCCCTAGTTACACACTATCGAGCAACACACAATTGCAAATACAAATTAAAAACAATACATATTGAGAATAATTGAAATATGATCTCTAATCAGGATTCAAACACTGCATCATCTGTCTTATTTTCTATCAATTCACTTAATCTACACCTTGTTCCACAGAGCTGGGCATCTGTCAAGTGCGCATACCTGTCAACCTCTTAGCACAGGAAATCTGGACAAAGTCCATAATAAAGGAAGGAAAAAGGCCCAAAAATAGAGACAGATTTCAAATATTGCTCTTATAAACTTGGAAAGCTGCTAGAATAACAGGATTTGCATTAGAATATTTTTTTGAAGTATATGAAGTCTGAAACTGAAATGTATGCCATTATTTAGTGACTTTAATTGTCAGTGATTTGCCAATAAAATACAAATTTTATGAGGAACAGACACAAAATATGGGGCAAAAATATAGGCATTCTGTGAAAATCTGAATAGTTGAGAGGTATATAGGTGCATTCTCTGCAGTCATTACTATTCAGGGTACTGATGGTCATGAACTAAAGCCAGGCTTATTTATGCTATGGAAGGCAAGCCAAATGACTTTTTTTAAATGTTTTCCTTAAACCCTGAAATTTAATTGCACACTGTCAAATGGTAGACAATTGCAGAAGTCAATATTAAATAAAAAAATACAAATATTGCTTTGGGCAATAACTTAAGGGAACATAGATTCATAGGTTTATAGGAGGATACTAGGCTATTAGCCCTAGGGCCTATATAAGCCTAGCCAAAAAGGTACCCTGGCTTTCGCCACCCAAGAAAATTATTTTCCTGTGCCCCTGTCGAGCAGAGCCACAGAAGTGATCCCTGGGGTGAATTTCCTATTTCCTATACAATCATCAAGATTTTGAAATGAATCAAAGTTTGTACATAGCAATGAGCAGAGCTACTAGTGTATTACAATGACAAAATCAGCATTCTCACATATCCTTGTCACATCGCTACTATAATTTATGTCTCCCAATATTAGGACTGTAGGTAGTGCCACAGGAATGGAAAAGGGGACAGATAACAGATTAAATGCTTTCATTTTTCACACAGCTCACAAAATTAAGTGACATCATTTCAAATGATAAATCTGTCAGTTTTACTCAGTACTCATACACCAAAATAAGTGTCAATATTTATTTTTACGTCCTTTAACAAAATGTTCTGTAGACAGGTTTTGAAACCCACATCACCTGTACTGTTTCTCTAAGCTTGCTTATGTACACTTTATGCCACAGAGATAGATGTGAGAGTTTGAATTTTTTCAACCTGTGCTGTCCAGAGTGCTGAGGAAAGTGCAACAATGACACTCTCAAGTGTGCTACTGATGGTATTCTTAATTAAGTTTGCTAGTTTTAACATTGGGAAGTAAACTTCTGTTCACTGTGACTGACTAATGCCAGTCAACAGAGTGCAATGCCAAATATCACACAAAGGATAAAGGAGAAAAAAATACATATTTTGTAACAAGCACTTTAAAAGAGCATTTCTGATGTTTCTTCAAATTTATTATCTTGCAAAAATAGCCTGCATGAATATCATCGTTCAAACCAGAGTATGAAGAACACTCATTTCAGATTATTTCCCATATTTTACACAGATAACGACATATACTAGCAAGGAGAAAACTGATTAGATGTACTTAAAATGTGACATTGTATCATGTCACATTGAAAGCACAACAGAAACAAGTTATGTAAGTTGCCCTTTCTTATTTACCATTAAATGTCATGATGATTGGGATATTGGCAACAGTTAGGATACCGATGTAGTCACACAATATTACAAAAGAGCGCAAACACTTCAGCTGTATTCCTTTCTTTATTTATGGTGTCTCGTTCCCTTATTTATGACACTATCTCATTTTTATTGCATGTGGTATCTGTATCAATGAGTAATTCACTGCCTTGAATATGCACAACATTTCTTAGAAAGAGGCAGTAACTGTGGTCATTAAGACAGCATTTAAATGTTAGGAATGTTGCTTTCCTAACTTAACTAATGTACTTTTAGACTTTTTAGTAAGGCTTCTCCCTGACACATCCTCAGTAATTTATACATCAAAAAGGGGGCCTGTGAAACACTAGTTGTCTCTGCAGTCAGACTGATTGTTGATGCTTATAAGCCTTTTAAATGGCTGTACTTCTCAATACTCAGTCTTTCAATGTTAGGGTGTGTACCTGTGATTGTGTATCTCCTGTCACCATGTTTACCATCCCTGTACTTAGGGCAGATTGTGGTATTTAGGAATACTAAAGATTTAACACCACATTTGACTACTCACAATGCTCAGAGGGCTAAATCAGCACTATAGAAATGTTAATCAGGAAGCTAAGTAACTTGTATTATAATGGAGAGACTAGGTCAAGAGAGCTTGATACTGCTAAATACACTTTGATGAGATTTATCTACTTTATAAACTGCTTTCTTCAAAAGGTATGTTATTATTGTTTACAGTATGATTTTAGTTTAACATTAAAGATGGATTGCAATGGCCAGTACAACAACTGTTTTATCTGTCTGCATTTTCTTTATCATTTGCCATTGGCCTAGCCCATGTATATCAATTATTTGTATGCATTGCAAAGTTTGGTAAAAAATGCTACCTGACACAGTTCTGTAGGTCTTATTTTCTATGAATGTGAACAGATATTTCAGAAGAGAGTAGTATAACTTCATAGCAAGGTCAGGTATTTTTACATGTGTAGACCAAATAATGTGTTAAGGTTGTGATATCTGCCTGGCTGCCCTCCACGCTAGTGGAGATATCACTAAAATAGTTTTCTCCATTTCTATGTGTATGTTATTATTATTATTTTTTATTATTATTATGTTATTATTATTATTATTATTATTATTATTATTTTACATTTGTTGACTGGGGTAGTCCGATTGGATGCATATCCATTTACAGTATATGCACAAACATATTGTATTAAAATACAAGTTACAGTCTCACATTTCAAGCCTATGAAGAATACAGTTTATATTCAGAAATATATACACATGTTACAGTTTCTCTTATAAAACCTATATGTGCAGCTATATACAGAGTATCTGCAAAGATGATACAGTTTCTCTTTTCAAACCTTTTAGTGTAAGAGGTAAGTCGCTGTGAATAAAAAATACATGGATATGGAAGTAGATGAGGCTTTAGTCAGGGTTAGAGCAAGGACATAACCAATGAGTTTTAAAATACTGGGTTAGATTTTTTGTAACTGATTAAGGGGTTCAGAGTAAGGTCAGATGGGAGTGAATTCTAGGTTTTGCTGACTGAATTTACAAACAAAGATTCTCCAGATAGGTTGTTATCTTTAACAGATTGAACAAAAGGTTTTGTAGTGGAACGAAGTGGCCTAGCATTTTTGTAGGGATGGATAATGTTTTAAGGGAGGGCATTTTTTCTGGATGGTTAATAACCTTGAATGCTACAGTAAGTTGAGTATATTGAATTAACCTGGGGAGGTCTTGCCATCCTAAGAGGTTTAGGTTTTGACAATGGTGTGTCCTGTAGGGAGTTCCTGTGACAAACCTGGCAAATTGATTGTAGCAGTAGAGAGTTTGCTGAGATCAGGTTTGTTCAAGTTAGTGAGTATTGGTGAGGTTCAGAGTACAATTGAAAGCAGATGGGTACAGGCAATGGCAGTCCTAACTAGAGGGGTGAGAAAAAGTTTGTTTTTTGTATAGGGAGGCACATTTTTTATTAGAGGTTTTAATAGTTTTGTTTCTATGCATATCATATTTCAGGTTGTTGTCTATTATAACATGCAGGAGTTTGGTTTCCTCTCTGTTTTTACTGGCTTGTGTGAGTAAGTACAAAATTATCATTTTGTGAAATCACTCCCCTTCAGTTATTTACATTTATTGACCATCCTACTGTATTCCATAGTACCAGAATACAAAAGTGACCACCCCCTTTTAATCTATCTTGCTGTTTTAAAAATAGTGACTCTCCACTAAAACGTAACTTTTTAGACAGGTAAAACGTAAGTTACCTACTTTCACATCTAACTCCTCTAGTGCACACTGCAGCGTTTAGGATAAACCATTTATTTTTTCATCTTACCTTTAAGCATCCCTGTGACTAGCACTTGCCTTAAAACCTGCTGGAAAGCACTAGGAAGTCTTAAACTGATACAAACACTCAACTCTCCTTGTTAATAAGGAGAAATTTATCGTAGACACTAAACAGCCTATAAGTGCAAAGTACCTCACTAAGGTAAGGGAAAACAGCTCTTGAACTTTACAAAAAAAAAAAATCACCAAACCAGGCATGTCCAAGGGTCAGCTTCCAGTGATTTCTCCTGTCCACCTGTTGAATCTGGGCATACTGGGGCAATGCAGCAATTGCCTCATGTACACAGACAACCCTCTCCTCCTACCACCCAACACTACAACCTGTGAGAGATGCACTTACATAGTCAAATTGGAAGCAAAGTTCTCTCCACCCAAGATTGTGGTAGACAGTGAAGAGGAGAAGGTTAACACCCGCACTACACCTCAAGCAACACATAGCCCTTCTTAACCCACACCACCAACACCCACACATAGCAACACTAAACCCACATATGTGCAGGCCCTTAATAGTTACCTGCCCAAGCAACAAGGACCTCCGAAGCTGAAACACAAACAAACACCAGTCACAACCAAAGTGTCACATAGCTCACAACACCAGTGTGCCCCCCAACAACATCCCTTAAGGCAAGACAACGTACCCAACACTTTAGCCATATGTGACTCTATAGTCAGGCATACTGATGTCCCACTCACCAGGCTGAACAAGGAGAAAAACACAGTCAGCTGCATGTCGGGTGCCAGGATCCATCACATAACACATTCACTCAAGTCACTCCACAACAAGTACAAATATGACTCTGTCATTGTCCATGTTG
This sequence comes from Protopterus annectens, assembly GCF_019279795.1. Taxonomy (NCBI): domain Eukaryota; kingdom Metazoa; phylum Chordata; order Ceratodontiformes; family Protopteridae; genus Protopterus; species Protopterus annectens. Next base: position 545,339,655 of record NC_056735.1, read on the forward strand.
GAGTGAATGACTTGAGATGCACATCCCTGGACTACATGAAAATAGACATGGAAGAGCTCTTGGATCATATGGCCCAGGCAGGTATGACCCTAGCCCTGAGTAGCATCCTGCCTTTGCCCAGAATGATACCACAGTATAAGGACAAAATGATTGACTTCAACAATTGGCTAAGCTTCTGGTGTCATTCAAAGGGGAACCAGAATCTGTCTGCCTGGGATGACATGATTGACAAACCACAATGATTTGCCAGAAATGGTCTGCACCTGTCACCCCTGGGATTCAGGTTACTGGCTAAGGCACTTGCCACCTCTATACTGCCTTTTTTAGGCAAAGTTCAAAGGACAAAATCACCACCGTAACAGGTACAAGCATGCAAAATCTGAAGGAAATGCTACTCAGTGCTAGAAGTCTAAACCTCAAAATGCACTCTTTCGAGGCACTCCTAAAAATGGAGAACATTGATATCTGTGCAGTAACTGAGACCTGGTTCAAGGCTCCAGAGAGCACCCCTGCAATACCAGGCTACAACTCTTACCACACTTTTCGGCCACCAAACCAGGACCAAAACATTAAAAGTGGAGGAGTGTCCATATTCACTAAGGATATTCACAACACCAGGCTAGTTGCTCAACACAATGCATCTGAAATTCTCCAGGTGCAACTAACACTAGGTAAGACTGCAATCCAAATTGTAACTTGCTACAGATCCCCCATCATGCCCCAAGATTCTCACTACACCTTTCTAAACATACTGGAAAATATTAAGATACAACCAAACATCCTAATGCTGGGTGATTTCAACTATCCTGCCATTAACTGGGAAAACTACTCATGTACCAACACCTTTGCCCAACAGTTCTTGGAATTCATAAATTCCAATGCCCTGGATCAACTAATCCTTAGTCCCACCAGGGGCTCCAGTATCCTAGACCTGGTCAATACCAACATGAGAAATCAATGCTCCACACTTATGTTCACCCCCTCGTTGGTCACGTCTGACCATAAGCTAATCACCCTTGACATCCACATCCCACCCCCACCCCCCAGTAAGGAAATCTCCGTAACAAAACTTATCCAAAGCCAACTTTATGCTACTCAAGTCAGAAATGACAAACTTCATTACATCCATGCAGACGGGAGCTGAAAGTTTGATTACTGAATCCTTCACTAAGGCACTGTACAGGCACATTCACTCGTGCATGGATCGTGCCATACCCAATATAACCAAGACACTCTCCTCCAAAAAAAAGGAAGCCAATCTGGTGGTCCCTTGCCATAAACAGACTTTACAGCAAAAGGAAAAAAACTGTTGCAAAAAAGAAAATCATAGGATGCAAAAAACTCCCTTACCAGCCTCAGTAAGAAGCTGAGATCCCTCATAAAATCCTCCAAAAGCTAGTTATGAAAATAAAATTGCCAAAGATTCCAAAGACTACCACAAGGCATTCTATAGCTATGTCAAGAATCTAAATGGCAAAGCTCAGATCTGCTTTGCGCTACAACAGAATGGCATTAAATATACTGATCCCAAGGATATTGCCAATATCCTGGCAGATCAATTCAGTGCAAACTTCACCCCCTAAAGGGCCCATCTCAATACCAAAAGAGTGCCAAATTCTGGTAATAATGGCCACACAGGTAAAAACTAAGAATACAGATTCCATGGAATCAGACAACATCCCAGGCTGTGTACTACATGCACTACAAAATGAACTGGAACCTCACCTAAGTGTCATATTAATCAGAGCCTCACCTCAGGCTTTGTGGCCACTGAGTGGTGCACAGCTACAGTTATCCCACTCAACAAGGGCAATCCACCTTGGATCCTGGGAACTACCGCTCCATCAGTCTGACAAGCCTGATCTGCAAGACTATGGAATGTATTATCATGTAACTTATAAACAAAGACATTGGAAACCTTCAAACACTGGCCCCCATGCAGTTTGGGTTCGTGAAGAGCCGGTATGGTCTCCTGAACCTGACTGACTTCTTCAAATCAGTCTCTAGAGCTGTGGACAGGGGTAAGGTGGTCCACACAGCCTATCTGGACCTCGCCAAGGCCTTTGATACCTTCCCCCACTCTGGAATTATAGATAAACTTACTAAGCTGGGCATTAATCCCTACATCACTCAATGGGTTGCCAACTAGCTTACTGACAGAACCCACACTGTAAAAGTAGCAGACTCCAAATCCAGCTCCAGACAAGTGACAATTGGAGTACCTCAGGGTTCAGTCCTGGGACCGCACTTGTTTGGCATCTACTTCTCTGAAGTACAGGCCAACACTAAGGGACTCTGGCTAACAAAGTTCGCAGATGACTGCAAACTGGGAGCCATTATTGAATCCCCAGATGATGTGGATATTCTACAAAAGGGCCTTACAGAAACAGATGCTTGGTGCCAAAGCCATGGGCTCAAGCTCAATGTCAAGAAATGTATAGTTATCCACTTTGAGAAAAAAACATGTACCCATGAATTACCACATAGGTGGCAGTGCACTAAACACCAAAAGTGTGATAAGAGACTTGGGGACACAGGTGGACAGTGGTCTCATCTTCGATAACCACATCACCACAACAATCTGGAAATCCTTCTATGTGGCACACCTCATCACTAAGGGCTTTTCATCCAGAAAAATGGAGGTCATTGTCCCACTGTACTCATCCCTCATTAGACCCATTATAGAATACAATGCCCCGTTTGGTATATACCTCTCAAGACATCTGCAACAATTGGAAAGGCCACAGAAATACCTCACTAAATGAATCACAGGCCTAAACAGATGCCCTATGCTGACAGTCTAAAAAAACTCCACCTGTACTCTGTCACATATCGTCTACTCAGAGGCAATATCTACTTAACATACAAGGCCATGTCAAACCCAGAGCTGTTGGGCATGCTCTACCTAAAGAAATCCCAATCCCTCAGAGACACATGCTCCAGGGATCTAAACCTTGTCACCACAATTAACAAAACATGCTGTAGGGTAGGTTCCTGACCCAGAGACTCCCCAGAGTCTGTAATAGACTGCCCATATATGTCAAACAGAGTGCCTCTTTGGCCTCTTCAGAAGAGACCTTGCTGATTGGATGGGAGATAGGAAATTCACCCCAGGGATCATGTTAGTCACCCTGCTAGACAGGGGTCCAGGGAAGTAAATACTGTGGGAAGAAATAGCCAGGTAACTGTTATGGCTAGGCTTGTATAGGCCCTAGGGCCAAAAGCCTAGTACCAACCTATGAACCTATGGTGAGATTATGGTCCCATTCTTAGATGTTGTAGTAAACGAAGATTGAGAGGATTTGCAAGTAGGGGAGAAGAGCAATAGCTTTGTTTTATTGGGGTTTAATGTCAGCTGTTGATTAGAGATCCAGTTTTCCACTGCATTAAATGTCTTCAGGGTTAACTAAGGAGATCTGTAGGGGTAGAGTCTGGGAAAATCAGGGTGGAGTCATCAGCATATTGTATATAGGTTGCGTCTGGGATTACAGTGTAGAGGTCACTGATAAAGAGGGAGAAAAGAAGGGGACCTAATATGGAGCCTTGAGGAACACCAAGGGTAACGGGGAGAAGGGTGGAGTGTTTGTCCTGCAAACGGACAGCCTGCTGTCTTTCACCAAGATAGGATTGAAACCGTTATATGGCATGGTTGTTTAGAGATATTTTATTTAGGGTAAGTAAGAGTAGCTGGTGGTTAACCACATTGAAGGCCTTGGAAAGATCGAGAAACAGGGTAGAAGATAGTTTATTGTTGTTACAGTTGGAATTTATGACATTAGAAAAGGAGAGGAGGGCTGAGGTGGTACTGTGCTGTGGTCTAAATCCATGCTGGGAGTTGGCTAGAAGATTATATTGAATAAGGTAGTGCAAGAGTTGTTTATGGATACACTTTTCCATAATTTTAGCCAAAGTGGAAAGGATAGCTATTGGTCTACAGTTTTACAGCTCAAGTGGAGCTGCCTCCTTTGTATGATATGTGATATTTTCCAGATAGAGGGGATAGAGGCTTCAGTTATGGTTCTGTTAATCAAAATAGAGACATAGTATGCTATATCGTCATCAGCTTTTTGCAGGTAGTCTGCAGGGAGGAGTCTGAAAGGGTGGTTGGTTGGAGTTTTTTAATTAGGGCTCCAATGTGTGAAGTCAGAACATTTTGGAAGCTAAAGGAGAGAATGTCACTTGGTTTAGGGGTTTCAACATTAGGACAAGTGGGTTTAAGTTTGCTAGCAAGGGTCTGAATGGTTTCTGTAAAAAAACTATTGTAGGTGTTGGCAACGAACTCTGGTGACATTTGGGTTGGGGTTGAGGGGGTCGGAGTTGTGGATTGCCCTGGGTGGAGGAGTTTGCTAATACCTGTCAAGAATGTCTGTGGCTTGTTGTGGTGTTTCTGCTGTAGATGGCAGAAATATATTTTTTTTTTTGTCTAGTAATATGGATTTTTTTGTATCATTCCTATATTGTCGAAATTTGAGTTGATCATGTGGGGCTTTAGAGGAGCGCCAGATGTTCCAGGCATTATTTCTTTGGATGATCTTTAGTTTTGTTTCTTTATTGAGCCAGGGGGCAATTTTTGTTTTAATTCTAATAGAGCATGCAGGTGCATGGTTGTCTGGGATGGCCAGGGATTTGTTATTAAAGTGTGTTACTGCCTCATCTAGTGGTAGTTGTTTTAAAATTGACCAATTGTATAATTTAAGTTCTTCTAAGAATTTATTAAGGTTGAATTTTTTGTTATTTCTTATTGTTTTATAGGTGGATAGATGTGGACATTCAACTTGATGCCTAATAGTATATGTTAAGAAATTATCACTTAGATCTTCAGGGAGAGTACCTGATTTGTACATGTTGTGGGGGATATTAATTAGTATCCAGTCTAAGATACTTTCTTTATTGTTAGGCTTGCTGATCCTAGTAGGGCAGGTTATAGTTTGTGTAAAACCATGTAGGTTTACCTGGGTGGTTGGGATCTCTGCAGTGCAGGTATTTCAATCTATACTGAGGTCCCCCAGAACAATGGCCTCTTGGGGGTAGGCATTGGATAGCCAGTAGAGGATGTCTTCTAGGGTCCCTAAGTTATTACCTGGGGGAATATAGACACATACTATGTTTATACATTTGTTTTTATTTATTTATAGTTTGGAAATCATAATTTATGCTTTGTTAAATATAGGTGGTTGAAATTTGTCTAGAGTAACATTTAGAGTGGTTTTATAGAGAACAGCAACCCCTCACCCCTTCCTGGTAGTACGATCTAGCCTGAGCATATTATACCCTGGAGGTAGAATTTCATTATCTGACATAGTTGGTTTTTACCATGTTTCGGTGAGACAAAGTATGTCAGGTGAGTAGGTTGTCAGGGGGGCATGGAGGTTGTGGACCTTATTGTTGATGCTTCTAATGTTTAAGTGGCCTGTCACCAGTCAGTTGGGGGGGTCTGTTTAGGCTTTGTCTTACATTTGGGCTGTTATAATTAGAGTTAGTGTTGTCTGGGGTTGGTGACCCAGGGTTGGGGTGGATATCTCCATCAGTAGTAAGGGTGTGGGGCAAACTAGCTATGAGCTTTAGAAATGTATTTATCAGTTTTTGGTAGTATTTAGTTTTGGTGTTAACATATCTGGGTATAACAGGGTGGGGTTTTAGCAGGGGTAAAGGAGTTGGCGTCGATGGACATGAATGAGTGGCCAGAAAAGTTTGAGGGGATTGGGGTGGTAGTAAGGCGTTTGAGATGATTGAATCCTATATGGAATTGGTTTTCATAGATGGTGAGAGAATAAAGGGTGATTAGTAAAGGTAGTGTGCAGAGTAGAGATGGCATTTTAGAAGACTTAAGTATCAGAGACATAATGGGCGGGAATATACCCTTGGTAGGTAGGCAACCTAGGTGTAATAGTAGGTGGGGAGATAGTGGAAGGGTTGGGTTATAAATGAATTCCTGTTAATGGTTGGCAAAGGAGGGGAGGGGGTGTGGCTGAGTTATAAATGCAGACGTACTGGGGGCGAGTAGGAATAGGGGGCAAGGGAGGGGTGCGAAGTGAGCCTGGAGGGCTCGCTTCACAGGGCTTAACCACACCAGAGGAATCTTCAGAGCCTGTGATTAAAGAAAGAGGCTTTTTTCTTGCTTTTTTACTTGCCCAGTGGGTGAGTGGAGCGGGGCTTAACCACACCAGAGGAATCCTCAGATTAAAGTAAGAGGCTTTTTTCTTCCTTTTTTACTTGCTTTAAATTCTAATCTATGTTCTGTGTTTAAACGCAGCACCTTTAACAGTACAATTTGGTGGAACATTTTAGCATTAGGAGCCTTATTTAAGGGCTGGGAAGTTTGATGCTGTTGACTCACTATGGCTGAATTAAACAGTTTAAGCAGAAAGACTTTAGAAAAAATACTAACCTTAGTTAAGTTTATTATTCAGGATAGAACAGTGTGGCTATCCATTTTTTTTTTTAATGCCCAACTGGATGCAGTCCTTCTAACTGTGTGAGCCTTTCAGGGTTTGAGCCATGAGAAGAGATTAAGAATTAGTATTGTTAATGCTGAGATGCATTACACAGCTACACAACTGTTGTCTGTATTACAGAACTGTTATAATTGGTGCTATTTTATTATTTTGTGGTGGGCTGTCAACTTGTGTGTAGTCATACAGAGTATTACCTTTTCAATTGTTATGTGCATAATGGATGCACATTCATACATGATTATGTTCACAGGCATTCTGTCCGTCAATTATAAATTTAATTTTGTGTCTCTTTTCTGTTTCATTTCATACAGAGATATAGTGCCCAAGATATCTGTACCCCGTAAGCCACCATTTACTAATGCAGAAAATAAGGTCATTGTCCAGGCCTTCTGTCACTATGAAGCATTTCTCTTAGGAAGAGGTAGAGGAGACAAATCTGCCAGAGACAGGATATAGCAGAAGGTGTTGAACACATCAATACTGTCAGAGAGCATGGGGGAACTTACTATCAGATGCAACACAGGTCAATTGATATTATCACCACTGCCCACCATAGGGTTTCTGCGGCTATTGGAGTGGTCCTGCTACTGAACCACCAGTGACTGAAACAGAGAAACTCTTTTCCACTGTCAGAGATCCAGATAGCTCAGCAAAGGGTTCACACAGAATCTTTGATGTCAATGCTGAAGGTTTACAACAGCCCCAGAGTATTTCAAGCAAAACTTCCACAATTGCAAAATAATAATGTAACTGTCATTCTATGCATCTTTATATTTGTATATTTTATATGTTTAATATATGTAGAGACAGCAATAAATACGAGTTAGAAAACATGGTACAAAAGAGATAGAGGAGGATGTTTGGGGGGAATTCAACTGATCAGTACATTTTTGTATGAGATTATTCTTAATCTGCACATGCAAAGCAGAATGTTCTCTGTTTCTTGTTTCATGATATTTATCAACCTTCTTTCCTCCCCTTTCTTACATACAGGGACATCTGGATTGTAGTCTGCAAGACCACACGCACTTTGGAAGCACACTTTTTTATTGTTGGTAGTGTATATAAAGTAGATTTAGGTTTAACTGTGGCTAATATGTGTATTGCTTTAGCAACTATTATAATTTAACATACCAGTCCTATAACAAATCCATCATTATTTCCATTCCCTATTACTCTCTTTGTTCTGTTTATTGATTTTTGGCACAGGTGATCCTGATAGTGGCAATGTGGAACTCCTACTTCTGGATGTTAGAATATTGGTACCCTTTGATGATGATGGTGGTGATAAAGAGGCACAGTTTTGGTTTGTACAGGGTCAGTCTGACACTGAGGTTGAGGTTCCCACATCCCCCTCCCATACTTTGGACACAGTCAGTATGCCTATGCATACCTATGACATGGAGCCCTCTTATATAGGACAGGTTTAGCGTGACATAGTTGATCAAGCCAGTGTGGTTACTCTGGTTGCAGAGCTAGTTGATTCTTCCAGTAGCCATCATGAGGCTGAAGTGCCACACAAGAGGGATGGTTGACGTTCTCAGAGGAGGTCTGCTGTCCACCTTCCTTCTGATGCTGGTGTGTCATTTGGTACTGCTAGACATATGTGTAGGGCCATAATGGGGGGACAGGCATGTTTCACTAGGGCCTCCGAAGATATAGTGCAAGTACTAAACACTGGGTTTTCTGATGTGCATGGCTCCCTGAACTGTGTGGGTGGCTCCTTGGACAGGATGAATGACACAATGAATGGGGCAGTGTCTGTGATGAAACATCTGCTTTAGGAGGGTGAGCATCCATGTGACTGGAGAGCCACTACATCTTCTGGTGTTAGCAGACATGGCCATGCCAGATCCCATGCCTTTAGTGGCACTACTTCTACTAATCCATCAGTGATTGCAGTATCCACACCCAGACATGGTAGACCACAGGTTTGTGGTCCTGGATGCAGTCATGATGAGAGCTCATCCAGCAGACACCACTCACATTCAGGTTGCACCCTGACTTCTAGCCAGGGCTGTAGAAGTAGCAGTCCTACTCCTGGCATTGATAATTGTCATGGTCAGGGGCAATGATACTGAACTGGCTAATCTATCACTGACTGCTCACACCTGTCTGATATGCAAGGATGTAGTGCAGGCACAGTGCTTGGCTATGTTCATGCAGACCCACACACATTGCAAAAAAACACTTGCCCATACCACCTCACACACATGCAAGCAATCTAAGCAGAACAGTTGAGTGCTATATAGCTCTTCTTACTGGCCCTGACCATTGAATACTTTAAATAATACACGTTTTCTTACATGAACACACTCACCTCTTTGGTGTTAGACTTGCTGTCATGTCCCCCCCTCCCACCATCACCATGCTGTGCAAATGATGAGGACTATGCCCTGCCCTTTGCATGTCTTTGTGACTTAGGGTTACATATATGCCTGATGCACACACTGACTAGCTACTGCTTGCTTACTCACAAGCTTGCATTTATCCATATAGATTTCAGAAGAAAAGGTTTTGATTTCTTGTTCTTACTCACTTATGTATGATCGTTTATATAATTGTTGAATCTCATTGTACTTCAATTAGTATTATTACTAAAGTAGTTAAAGCAGTAGATAATTCAGTCTTGTTTCTTGCTATACTTGTACAAATGATGGTAGAAATGACCTGTTGCGTGGTTTATAGACTGTGGTCAAATGAAATGCTCGATTCACAGTGTTTGGTAGAATACACAGCTGAATATTGCAAACACTATTCATATAGGCTGTTACTGACATAAGTGTACACCTAAGATAAATGCTCTGCTTAGGGGCTTATACATTTTTCCATGAGAGTACTTGGTTATGTAACTTTTTTTTTTTTCTTACAGGTACCACATTTACTTTGACATTACTGCAGGCACAAATTGTGCCTTTGTGGTCTGTCCCTGTCTGATGCTATTAGAACACAGCCATTGTATGGTTAAGTAAAGGTTTTGGAGTTTGAAAGGCAATAGATTTCACACTGTATATGTGTGGTATCTTTGGCTTTGACCTAAATAGTGATTGTGTATGTTATCCTTTATCTCTTAACCACAACCAGGGTATACTGTGCATGCCTCCATCTGCCAGCACCATCTGCAACTGTTGGTTCTCCCTCAAACTCCTCATCTGTATCTGCTGCTGCTGTGTCTGAGGTCCTACCCCTTGCTGCCTTGTTGAACTGTCTGCTGACAATTATATTGTGCAATATGGCACATACTGTGAATATTTATATAGAGGTGCCTGGATCATACTGCAGTGCACCACCGGATGTCTCTAGGCACTGGAAAAGTCATTTCAGCAATTTAAACATGCGTTCTATAATATTCCTATTTTGAGTGTGGGTCTTGTTGTACCCTTGTTTGGTGGGGTTGTGTAGGTTTCTCACTGGTGTCATGAACCAGGTCTCCAGTGCATAACCTGTATCCTCCACTAGACACCCTTGTGGGCAGTCACCTGTAGCAAACCTTGTGTATAGCTTGCAGATGTTACATATGTGTCACTCATGAAAACTGCATGAGTTACATGCACAGACATTGTAGATGATCTCTTGGGCATTACAGACAGTCTATAGAGTGGTAGCCTTTTATGTTGATATACCACCTTCCCTGTTGACTGGGTGGGGCTTTTATTGCCATGTGTGTGCAATCTATGGCCCCCAACACTTCAGGACACTGTGCTGTTGCATAAAATTCCTGCATGATTTTTGTTCTCTCCTGTGGGATGTGTGGGGAATAGATGTTCCCAGGCTAAGGACAACCACAAAGCATTGTTTAGCTATGTCTGCAACCTCAAAGGCAATGCACATTTGTGTGCAGAACTCATTGTAAATGGATTCACCTGTACTGAGCCAGAAGATATAGCAAACCTTCTGGCTGATAAATTCATCTCCAACTTTACCCCCCCCCCCCAAACTTACCTCAGGAAATATCATCAAATATAACTACCCCTACTATCACTAAAGAACAGGTCCTTAATGCTTTCTTTAAGACCAAGAACACTGCATTAATGGGCCCAGACAATATCTCAGGATGCCTTCTAAATAGCATAAAACATGACCTATAAAGGCCTCTGGAATTACTATTTAACTGCAGCCTCCAAACAGACTTCATGCCTCATGAATGCAGAAAGGCAACAGTCATCCCTCTGCACAAAGGTGAGCCATCTACACACCCTGGAAACTACAGACCCATAAGTCTTACTAGTCTTATATGTAAAGCCATGGAACAAATTACCATGGAGATGATCAACAGAGATATAATAAACCTCCAAACATTGGCTGTAACCCAGTTTTGTTTTGTAAAGGGCAGCGCATGCCTACTCAATCTGGTGGACTTCTTTGAGAAGGTCACCAAAGCAATGGATGAGGACAAAATCATTCACACTGCCTACCTTGACCTGGCCAAGGCATTTGACCCAATACCCCACTAAAGCATTGTTGAGAAACTCAGGAGGTTAGGTACAAACCCATAGGTCACCCGGTGGATAGCCAACTGGCACACAGACAGGACCCAGGAAGTTAGAATTGGGGAGACAATCTCTACAAAGAGGCCAGTCACAAGTGGAGTCCCTCAGGGATCAGTTGTTGGACCACTCCATTTTGACATTTACTTCTCAGAAGTCAAGGCCAATGTCAGTGGTGTTTGGCTGACTAAATTTGCAGATAATTGCAAATTAGGAGCTGTCATTGAATCTCACACTGACACAAATGTTCTCCAGGAGGGTCTGACACAGACAAACAACTGGTGTCAGAGTCATGGACTAAAACTAAATGCCAAGAAATGCATAACAGTATCTTTTGAGAAGTCATCCATCCCTGGTATCTATCATATTGACAACACATCCCTTAGAGTTAACCCAGTAATCAGGCGCTTAGGGACACACATAGATAGTAATCTAGCCTTTGATAATCACATGTCTACAGTGGTGAATAAATCATTCTATGATGCACAACTTATAAACAAAGGTATGGCATCTAAGTCCAACAAAGTCATTGTTCCACTGTATTTGGCATTCATCAGACCTATCACTGAGTACAATACCCCCTTTAGTATGTACCTAACCAGGCATATCCAACAACTGCAACATCCACAGAGGTTCCTCACTAAAAGAATACAGGGGATATGTAACATGTCCTATGCAGAGTGCCTTAAGGCCCTATGCCTGTATTTTGTCTCTTACAGGCTTTTGAGGGGAAATCCATGCCTGTCTTACACATGGATCTCCTGCATATTCACAAAACAAACAGTACCAGAATTACCAGTTCTAAAGACTTAAACCTTGCCTGTGATATAAATAGGACCTGCTGGAGAGATAGGTATGTATCCCAGAGACTATTCCATCTATGGAACATGCTCCCCATCCATGTGAAGCTGAGTTCCTCCCTAATCCAATTCAATTGCAACTTGGACAATTGAATGGGAAACCAGAAATTCATCCCTGGTTTGGCTCCTATGTCTCTGATGTAAACAGGTAACCTGTAAATGGTTCATCTCCCATGCCCATGCTTACACTTATCAACGGTATCAGAACTCAGAGATTTGGGATGCATAGCTAGGCTTAAAAAGGCCCTTATGATTGTTAGCCTAGTAAACACCTATGAACCTATGTGGATCCCTTGTATATTGTAGCATTGCATTGCATTTAAAAACTGATATAACATTCTAGAGGCTGATGCCTGTGATACCCCTACTATATCCTCTGTGGGCCTCTGGAAAATGGCCAGTAGTTAATATATGTAATGCTACACATACCTTTGTTTCCAGTGGGATGGGTTCTTCATGATTTCCCTGAGGCATGAGGTTGAGGCTGCAGAGGTTGTTTTGCTGTCCATCCGGCATTGCTTTGCATTTTGTGTCATTCAGTTCATGATAAGTTAAATGGAATCTAACACCCATCTTCTTCTTCTTCTTCGTGACTGAGGTCTGGTGGCAGCAGCAGAAGCACCCCGATTAAAGTCTGTTAGACTTTCAGTATAATGATAGCAGCAGCAATCCTAATGTTTTTCTAAGTATAACCACACCTGTATTCTAAAGAGTTTTGGAATTCAGGGTAAAAGTGAGCACTGAGTGCACACTATTGCTTTATAACTTTGATGAATAGCACCACAATGTTGGATTGGTTAATCAGCTGTACTTCATCTCTTTATACAGTACTTCCATTAGCATGTTCTGTCATTTCCCTTTGCTTGGAGGCTCTACCCTATGCATAGTGCCATTTAATGAATACAAAATAGCACGCTATCATGTGCATGGCACACCACATCACCAACTTGACAGCAGCACTTAGTGTAGCTGTTAATGAATCCAGCCCATTGTCTTTCTCTCATTTATAGTTAACAATCACTGTCTTATGTAATTTATCTGTAAAAAATGCTTTGCATACACTGTATTACTGGCATCTTGATGACATCAGAGATACCAGTATCTGTATTCTTAACTCTGACTTATGCACAGTCCAAGGTTCTCCATTATCACCACAGTTTGTATGTCTACTTACCATTATGTTCTTGTACATTATCCTGTATTCACTGAAGTAGTAGGTTTCAACAACTGCATAATTTGAGTTACAGGTAGACCATTCAAAGAAAAATTGTTCTACATTTAGCATATATGCTAAATATTCTTGTCTTAGACTTTCTCTGTTTTACTTTTAATGTGTGATAGCAGAAGCAATTTTTGACATCTAAGAATTTAGATGTTAAGGAGTATAGCAATGACCATTGCCTAACTGCTGGTCACATAGCATTTACCCCTGGCCGATACAGTTTCATGTCTATGGATAAGTGTCACTGGGCATCATTAAATCCTGCTTTATTCATTAATTTTCAATGAACCCAACAAAATTAAGTTCCAAATGCATACATATGCTCACTTCTTTCACTCCTTATACCATTAATCATATTTTTCTATCAGTACAATCACCAGTAAAGAAAGCACATTTAGAACTTATCTGTGAGCTATGTCTTATTCATGTTTTAGCTACATGGAGTTTTTATTTATTTATTTATTTATTGACATTTATTGACCAGGAAAGTCCACTGGGTCAGAATAATCAATTTTCACTGGAGGCCAGGGGATAAAAGCTCCAGTAACAAATTAAAAATTACTACAGCAAACAACTAAACAAAAATTATTATACAACTGGATAAGATTTACAGTAATAAGAAACCATATAAATAGCATTTCTTAGTGACAGATTATACAGTGAAAATAAATGACAGTAGAATGTGCACAGTATATAAATAGATAACTTGATTGAGGACATTCAGTATAAGTAGTCATGACACACAGTATATTCTGTACAATGCCTGTGGAATGGAAATTATGAAGGAGATTAAACTTTTGCCTTATGGAAGTTTCTTAAGGATTAAATATTGATTAGTATACTTTGTTTAAGAGAAAGTCACAGAAGTACAGTTGGTTTACTAGTATTTCAGTAAATCTAAAAAAGGGGTATTCTAATCAGTAAACTCATTGGTATTGGCTTCTGGTGGTATGCAGTTCTGATCACAAGGACAGATGTGATTATTAAGAAATTGATTTTTTTAGGGTGACTTTGAAAGTTTTCATAGTCTCAATTTGTGTTATGGGGGGGGGGGAATTCATAGCTTTGCTATGGAGTAAAAGTATAAGCTTTGTCCAGCTCTCTTACTGGGTTTGTATACGGGAAGAAGCTGTTTATTAGTGCAACAAAGATGTTGAGTTGGGATGTAGGATTGTACAATAGAATGTAGTGATGGGTAGTTATTTAGATTTTATATTAATTTATGAGCAAGAGTAAGTTGAGTGTATTGGAGGCAATGTGGAAATTTCAACCATTTTAATTCTTTAATGGCATGACAGTGGTGAGAGCAGTTTTGCAGTACAGAAGCAAATTTGGCAATTTTATAATAGCATGACTGTAGTTTATTGCTTAAGGATGCATGAAGGTCGGTAAAGATGGGGGAACCAAAGAAGAGTGAGGGAGGTAGGGGGGGGATATGCCAATTTTATTCTTGCGGGCTTATCCATATATAGTTTATGTCTATATAGTTTACCTAGTGTTGAGTGTATTTTTTTGATTTTGTTAACAATGTTCTTTGAATGATAGTTTGTCATTTATAGTAATGCCCAGAAGTTTAGCTGTTTTCACTACTTCAATTTCCATATTATTTAGGAAGTAGAGTTTGAACTCTTGTGCGGGTGGTTTGGAATAGAATATTAGTAGTTTGGATTTTTTTTGGGATTAAGCAGTAACTGAGCTTTGTTTACCCATGTTTCTATGTTTGAGAAGGTGTTTTGTGCTATTTTGAGGAGATCTGGGAAGTTGCTGACCGAGGATATAACGGTAGGATTGTCAGGATACTGGATTAGGGAACTATGTAGGGAGATGGTATGGAGATTATTTATAAGTACATTAAAAAGTAATGGTCCAAGAATGGAGCCCTGGGGGATGCTTACTTTATTAACCAGATAACCAGATTGATTGTTTTGCCCTCTGACAGATTGTTGTCAGGTTTCAGGTAGCTAGTAAACCAGGTAATGGTGTGTTCAGTACATCCTAATGTTTCTAATTGTTGGATTAGTTTGATATGTGATACAGTGTCAAAAGGTTTGGAAAGATCTAATAAAACTACTGATGTCAGTAGACCAAAGTACAAAGCTTTGTTCAGGGTATTGGTGAAAGAAAGTAAGGCTGTAATAGTACTATGTGCAGGACGGAAACCATGTTGGGTTTGGGGTAATAGATTTATGTTTCCTGAAATTGAGTACCATGTTAGGACTTCTTCTTTTCATCAAATTAGAAACACAGACATTTATTAATATTAAAAACTAAATTTGCTAATAAAATATTTTTAATTCTGTGAATGGGCCTGTTTCAGTCTTTAGATATTTTACCCAGAGGGGGCACATTTTTTGCACATGCTCACTATAGTGCAGAGATACCCTGTAAGCCATGCCTCTGAAGTTACCATAGTTGGATTTTTTTTTTAAGGAGAAAAGTGATCTCCATTAGCTGTGGAACTAGAGATTTTTTCCTGATACAATTTCCCAACCTTCCTAAGAAAGTTATAGTTAACAATAAGTTGGGTGGTTATAGCACTTTGAAATAAAGCACTTTTGAGGCAACACCAAAACTGAAGAAAAAAAACTTTTAATAAACACCAAACGAATCCTTATATAAATGTGTAGTAAGCACTTTCCATCAAAAAAAAAATCTGTTAACAGATCTATTATCTTTTTGATGGAAAGCTGTATTGTATTTCAGCATATTGAACCAATAGGATGCAAGTTTTCTTGATGAGTTCACATATTTAAATTGTCATCACAGTTACATTATTATGTCTGATGAAGCATTCATGGTGAAATGTGAAAGCGCATACTACACATTTGTATAAGGATTTATTTGGTGTTTATTAAAAGTTTTTTTCTTCAGCTTTTGGTGTTGCCTCAAGAGTGCTTTATTTGGATTTTTACCTGTTTCGTTGGGGCACTCTATCCTCTCACAGTTCTGTATTGTGAACGATTAAAGCACTTTGCTGAATGGTTCTTTTGATGTTATTAATTGGAATTAATCATTTCTAAAAAAAAATCCATCAATCCAGTTAAGTAACCCATATTTATGGCAATTTGATGAAATGTTTTATTACTGGTAATAACAATAAGTTTCTTTCAACTGCAGGTTAACGCCCTGTTGACCAGGTCAATCCATGCATTTTTTTTTACTATGGAGGATGTGGACACAGGACATTAAGCCACTCGTAAAAATATTGGCTAGTATATATTGACTAGCTTTATGATTGCAAGAAATATTATATATCACCATTTCACTATTAGTTAATGCAAATGCTTACACTAGGGT
This sequence comes from Protopterus annectens, assembly GCF_019279795.1. NCBI lineage: Eukaryota > Metazoa > Chordata > Ceratodontiformes > Protopteridae > Protopterus > Protopterus annectens. The sequence goes on from NC_056735.1 coordinate 545,355,976, forward strand.
AAGAGATCATGATCCATGTGGTGTTAATATATGCATATGTCTCATTATGTTGTCATTAAGAATGGCGTTTGTGATTTGGCCAAAATATATGCTTAGTCTAAAATATGACATAATGCATTTTACAAACTTTGTTTTATGAACATTTCTGTTAAATCATAAAGAATTTGAAAAGATAAGTTAGATCATTAATTGATCACGATGCTGAGTTGTATTTAACTGGGCAATTGATGTTGATATGTGTTGATATGTGTGAACCATTTTCAGATGTGACCCAGGTATACATAACAAGGCAAGGTAAACACTGCATTATTTATTTATTTATTTATTTATTGACTGCTTAAACCCATTATCAACAGGTGCTTCTTTTTGGAAGTTAGCTTGAAGAGAGTACAGATAAGTGATTTTCTACAATTCCGTAGGAAATGTTGACTAAATTAATCAAATGCTTGACTAAAGTACAATGCATAAGCATAGGCCCTGTTCTGTTTGTATGTGTGCTTGCACATGTGTGCATGTCTGTGTGTTTGTATGAGTGTGTGTGTGTGTGTGTGTGTGTGTGTGTGTGTGTGTGTGTGTGTGTGTGTGTGTGTGTGTGTGCGTTTGTAACTTGATGAAAGGAAAAAAGATTGTAACCAAACTAGGTAAACTTCCTAAAATGGTGAGCTAAATTATGAATAAGGCATAATTCACACATAAGTTCTAAATGTGCTTTCTTTACTGTTGACTGTACTGATAGTAAAAATGTGATTAATGGCATAAGTAGTGCAAAGGAGTGAGCATATGTATGCATTTGGAACTTAATTTAATTGGGTTCATTGAAAATGAATTGAGGTCTGCCTGTGGAATGAGATGTCCCTGTCAGCTATTGCATTTTTATGTGATAATAGCAAAGGCATAGGCATAAGATAATAAAATATAGCTACTGGCAGTTAGTATTACAAGGTTTAAGACTAGATACAGCAAATTCTGTGTCAAGTGCTAAGACTGCAGAGTGGAGAGAGCCAGTTTGCAAAGTGTGACAAGGGTTAAGGTCAGAGAGTAGAGACAGACTATTAGGAAACTCTATGACAATGGTTATGACAAGAGGACGGAGAGAACCAGCTAACAAATTGTTGTAAGGTTTGAGACCAGAAGGCAAAGTGAGAGGGTCAGTAAATTATTTGAAGAGGGTAAAGTCCAGATGGTGGAAAGAGACTGTAGTGAATTCTTTGGCAAGGTTTATGACCACAGGGTGGAGAGACTCAGTCAGCAAATTGTATGACATGGGTTAAGACCAGAGCGATCTGGAAAAAAATAAAGAGTGTGACTGTATGACACAAAAGCCAGGCATGGTTCAAGGGAAGAAATGTAAGTATGAAAATACTGGGAGCTTGCTACCTTGAGAAAGGCTAAAGCTGGCATGACTGTCTGCAAAAGGAGATTATTATTTAAGTTCTGTTTATCAGGATGTGACAGTAAGAGGTACTTGGTGAATAAGTCTGGATGAGAAGTGAAAGGCTACACTACAGTATGTGTATGAGAATGCCTTTCTCAAAGTAGACTTGGCTTCAGGGGAGATACTTTATTTAGCACTTTATTCTGCTTTAATTTGCTGATTCGGATGCAGGTAATCCTGTTGTGCATCAAGTTAAGGATACAATTAAGCACTGTTTCAAAAGATTCAAAGCAGGTAATCCAAACCTTGTGTTAGAAGTGTATAAGAAGAGATAAGCAGCACAGGTGAGTACTATCATCAGGTTTGTAACAAAATGTATGGCTTTGGATCATCTGAGGTGCCAGATCACTTGTCTGTGAGCTGTGGTCAATATTAATTTGCTGGGGTCCTTTTGGATAAATTTGATTTGCGTAGATGTTGCATTGTACAAGGATTAGATTAGATTAGATTAGATTAGATTAGATTAGATTAGATTAGTGTGAATGCAACACTGAACAAAATGTCACATGGCTAAATATGTTTGCTGTAGCCATTACATAAGTTAATGACTTTATGGTTGATATTGTGGTTTAAGGTGTTAGGTCTTACACACGCTTAACCTGTAGATGAGGATGAAGGTCTTTCAACGCTGAGGAACAACAAAAATAAATAAGACTCAGAACTAGGTTATTAAATATGCTCACTTAATGAGTCTTAATATCACTCTCTGCTTCTTAAATGAATATGGCTACTGCACTCACTCTCAGTTAACAACTGTGAGTTGTGCCCCTAACCACGTCCACCCATGGTATTGCCTCTTTAGTCTCACCTTAGTTATACATCATCTGGTTGGGACTAAAATTTTGATTTTGACAACTATATGGGTAATCTGAAGGATTTTTTGGGGGGGGAGGACTAGTTCTATGTTTAAGTGTAACTGTAGGATTACTGCTAAGGATTATAGTTAAAGTTTGGTTTAGCCTAAGATTAAGGATGATCAGGCTGCACACACACCTTTGTTGCCAGAAGGAGCAATAGACTCTGGGTTCCATCTACAGCACTTTACAATCGATGTGCTAACATTCATATAAGATTTTAAACTTAGGTATCATCTGCTTGAGACAACAGTAGCCTAGATGACTCTAATAAATCTCCTGGCACTTCCTGACATTATTTGCATAGTTGGACTAACCCAGTGAGAAAATAAGCAAAGAACTAAATAAATAATATTAAGGTTAGGGTTGAGGTTACATATCCCAGGGTAGGATTATGTTTATGATTCATCTGCAGTTGATGTTATAAAGTATGGCATGTTGTGCCCTATACACAAGAACTGTAGTAAATTGCTTGTATTGTTTTGTTGTGTACATGTCTGAGGACTTGATTTCAGACAAATCATATTCTAAATGTTTTGATTTTATTAGTTAGCATTTTCTGAGGAACTATTTTTTTGCCCATCAAATAGCAACATGCAAGTGCAATGTTTTCCAACTTGAATATCAAAATGGAAAACTCAGTTAACTCACAAGTAAAAAAAAAATATATATATTTTTCCTTTGGTGGGCTTTTACCACCATGTCTATCTATGGATGACCTCCTGTTTCATTCTCTCTCAATTATAACTAACTCCAAGGCAAAGGCATCAGTGAAAAGAGTACAGTGACCACAGATCAATGTCAATTTAGTTATTCAGTCGTGGTAAAATGTCTCTGACCTTACTGGTCTGTTGCAAACTATACAATATTGATTTTGTAGGAACTAATTCATGGTGTAGAGGACTGTTTATGCTTAATGTATAGTTATCTAATTTGAAGAAGTTAGGATGTTTGCATATAGAATTATGTTAGTGGTGTGGCGTTAAAAAGATAAAGAAGAATAAAGAAAAAAGAAAAGGACAAAGGGTACAAAAAGGATAAACTCTTGAGGTACACTGAAAGAGATGTGAAGAGGTAAGGACTGCAGTTAATTTTCCAGTAAAATTACACTTCATAAGGAAGACACAGCACTTAATCAGAGTGGTGTTGCGGATGTCAATGTTTTTAATTCATTCAGCAAGTGAGGATATAAAGTAGAACTGAATGTCTTACAAAATAAAAACACATCATGCCTGTTATCAGCAAAGCTATAAATGATAGCACTACTGAATACTAGTAACTCTAGACAATTAGATAGGCAGACTCTTCTGTACTTTGATTTGCATTCCTTCAGCAGGAGTCAACTTTAGACTGCAGTTAGAATTTGGTTAAATGAATATGCAGTAAACTGATTGCCTACAACATGAACACATGAACCTGTTATTATGGTAGTCAGAGTGTTGTGCCTTCGTCTGAACTAATCATTCCAGAACAAAAGATTCCATAAGTTCACTTATGAGACATTGTAGGAAGAGGGCAGGTTCAAGCAGGTTGGAAACATGTAACTGGAGTGATGCAAGATGTTAGTTATTATTTCACAAAGTATTATGAGGTTCGGGTAAAAAAAATAATAGCATAGCATTTGCAGACATTAGAAAACACATTGTTGGACATGTACAGGTTAAAAAAAAAACTACAATGGAATAAGCAAGAGAGTATGTGACTAAGATCTGATGAAATATATGTAAAGTCCATACACCCTCGACAATCCTTTATATTCGTCTATGCAGTGAAACTTAAATTAGGGTAGGACATGTGAGTGGAGGACATGTGTCCCTATATCTTGTTAAGCATTGCGTAGTGCACTTACCTGTCATGATGCAGATTTTTTTTTTTTTAGCAAACAGTGAAGAACAGTTACATTTGGAGGATTTTGGTCACAACTGTGCAGCACACTACATGGTCTGTAAACATGTTTCTTTGTGCAAAGTCTTAGAATGAAAATAAAAGAAGAATCAGGACCTTTACTTCTGAGAAGAAAAAGCAGTTTTACCTAAGCTATGAACAAATGATAATGCAGTGCAGACGGAAAAAGAAACAGTGCATCCAGTCTGCCATGCATCCAGAAAAATATAATTGCAGATTCACCAAACCACTTTCCTGATGTGCATGCAGAACTACAGCTGGGATACTGTAGTGTTGACATTCAGGCTTAATATAATCCATAGACCCTGACCTATTTCTTATTTAAAATTCCTTTATCATAGAGTGAAATATATCCAAACAACAGCCCTTAAAATATGAAGCAAATTTCATGCAAGTATATAAGCAAAGAAAAGTTATGACAATAACTGAAATATATAGATACAAACAAGTAATTGCAAATAGTCAGTGCCACTGGTGTTCAGGTAAAGAGGCTCAGTATGACTAAGGGATTAGACATTGATTTAGTGGCTCTGACACTTTTGATACTGTGGGGTGGGGGGAGCTATGAAGGGGCTGTGCCTGCTCACCAATTTAAGGGGAGGGTTAAGGCTTGTCTGAGGAGACATTTAAATATATACTTATTTTTTCAGTGGAGAGGAGAGAAACATGCACATGTGCCTGTTCTGTGGAAATGGGGCCTACTGTATTCATAGGCTAGTTGTAGAAGGGGCAGCAATCCAATGCTATGTACATTGTGTGGACTCCATTGACAACGTGTTTGACATATGTCAAGAGACAAAACATAATGCATCAGTCCTGATCCACTATGAATGACTGTAGCAATCCCTGCATCAGACTGTCAACTAGGTGGGACTGAGTGGGCTGAAAGTTTCTCACCAAGGGGAATGGATGAGCCCATAGGTTATTTGAGGACAGATGCTTGATGTTTAAATTTCAAGACAGCCCACAAAACATAAAGCGATATTTAATAGAAAATATTGTCAACATGTTTAATGCTTAATGAACCAGAAGTAGATACATTAAGAAAATGTGTGCGTATGTTGTGTGTGCTTGTGTGTGCTCACGCGCGCATGTGCGTGTGTGCGTGTGTGTGTGTGTGTGTGTGTGTGTGTGTGTGCGCCAAATGAAGCATTAATTTGTTCAGTAGCACCTCCCCTTTTTAATTTTTTCTCAGAACTGTAACACCCCTTCTAGTGTTTTTGCCACATTGTAAAACATTTCCAGCAGCGACTAACTTATGAATTGACTAAAAAATATAAAGTAGTAAGAACTGAAAAAAGACAAGGACAGTGAGGAAATCCATGTATCTTTACAGTAGAATACTGAATTGTAAGGTGTTATGGTTCATCAGTTTTCTTTCATTCTAAATAAAACATCTAAGAACAAAAGTAAAATAAAGCATCTAAGAACAAAAGTACACCTTGGAGCAAGCAGAATGCAGAAGAAATGTCAAACTGCATGTAAATAATGCTGGTTTTTTTTTTTTTTTTTGGTTTTGCCTTTGAATAGAAATGCAGTTTAACAAACTTTTGATGTGTATTTTGTGCCTGAGGTACAAAACATTTTAGACGTATAAATTATAATTAAGTTTGATCAAATCAGTCATTTGTTCACATTGTGAGTTTATCAGGCCTCAGTCATGATATAGTTTGCTATTAACAAAAGTACTGCTTTAAGTTTGCCGTCTATTTCTTATATATTTAGTTAGTAGGTTGGCTTTTGTTTTTTGCAAAAAAAAAAAAAAAAAGAAATTAGCATTGCTCTACTCAGTGTGTTACAAACTACCTTTTCTGTGTTAGCAGTGATTTGCAAAGCCATTTGGAAGACATTAAAGTTAACGAAGTAGAATACAACAGAACTAAATGGCTGTGGCATGAAGTACACAAGTGATAATTCTAAGTATGAACACAAATTATTTCTATTGTGATCTATTGCATAATATCCAGTTAATTGCAATCTTAGGAAAAAGAACAAAGGGTACAGTTTTCTAGTTATTGCATTAGAGAAAGAGTGTATATGAAGGAAATAATTGGATGTTGAAGCATACATCTGAAGGTCTTAGCACAAGAATTCTGGACAAAAGCCAAAAATAATTTGAGGGGAGGGGTATGGCCTAAAATCAAGGGAAATTTTTAAATATTGCTTAAATAAAGTTAGAACATTTCCAGAATAACAGGTTATTTTTCTGTATGCAGTTACAGAAATTTCTGATCATTTTTTCTTTTTTTTACTGGGAATGTGAATGAGGTATAGTAACTGAAAAAGTAAACAAAGTGCTAAGAAATACTTGATGGCATAGCTAGAGTGGCAATAATATGACTCAGATAAATATTTTTTTCACATCTCTTTATCAATGGTATGTGATTATATTCAAATTTCATGAATGTTTTTGATCCATCAAAAGAATCTAGACCAAAAAATGTTGAATCCAAACCAGCAAAAACTTCAGATTCAGAGCATGACAGCTTTTCTTGCTTCATAGCTTTCGACAGGTTGTGATTCAATGTTTTGGTCAAAATTCTGAGTCAGCCAAAAACATTTGATCACACATAGTACAATGCTCTGTATATATGGTTGTGTGTGTGTGTGTGTGTGTGTGTGTGTGTGTGTGTGTGTGTGTGTCTGTGTGTGTGTGTGTGTGTGTGTGTGTGTGTGTGTGTGTGTGTGTGTGTGTGTGTGTGTGTTGATATAGGAATGTGTCTACATATATATATATATATATATATATCAGAGTAAACTACCCTTTTCAAATTTTTGTACATGGGACCATCACATCAACAGTAACCACCACCTAAAACCAATGTTCACAATACCAGGTTTCTCTCTCTATCTCTCTCTCTGTCTGTATATGGGTCTTTTTGTGTGGACACATATATAGATATAGATATAGATCTAAATATAGATATAGATATAGATATAAATATAGATATGGATATTAATATGGATATAGATATAGATAGAGATATAGATAGATATACACACATGGAAGTACTCAATATGGCTGATTATCTATAAAGTCAACCAGTTTTTAGTGCTGTGAAAATTTCAGACTACACTAATCAGCAAATGGAAGACACAAATGCAAAATGTTACCAAATTGAGGTGATATATATTGATTTTAGTTGGAATTGAGGTTACAGAATGTGCGAAACATCATTTTTTATGTTTTGTTCATTTGTTCATGTCATTTTCATTTGGTTTTCTATCTAGTTTTGTATGTGTGGAACTAGGGTGCATTGTTTAACATTGTGATTTGCCTTAGAGCTTAATGTTTTATTTCTGGAAATTGTCCTACTGTGTAAGAACTGTGCTGAAAGGTTTCCATAGTGTTTAGCTTTTGTGTTCTAGCAAGCAGTGTCATGAAATATGAGAATGAATGTGGTATGGTGAGGACTGAGAATTTGCCTTTACCTGGTATTATCTGATCTTGGAGCTAGTATATACAAAGCAGCAAGGGTGTTGGGGACACAGGCACTCACATGGAGTGGTTCAGGAGGCATTCCAACATATAAAAATGGTGTGGTCTTTATTTCTTATTTCTTTAATAGTATGAAAGATAAAGCGTGTAACATGTCTTTGAATATTTGTGATTCAATCTTTTTTTTTGGGGTGGGGGGGGTCACTGAAATGTATATTTGCCATTTTGTTCACACTTTTGTCACCTTCTGTTATATGAAGAAAACATCTAAAATTATCCTCAACATGGGTCCTGTAAGGGATAACCTAAAGATCCATCCATTCATTTGCTTTCCTACAACTTTGTTATCGGCTCGAACATGGTTCCTGCAGTAGGGTAAGTTCAGCATTCAGCTATTCAATTAATTCACTGAATCAAGAATCAATAACTGTTCTTCAATAATGCATGTGTTGAGAAACCATGTATTGACCACTTGCCTGGAATCTGTATTTATTTATTTATTTATTTATCCTTTGTTGACTAGGTTACTTCCTCTATGTTATTCACGTCTTTTCAGGAGAGACCTGAAGTGGTATTTATACTACTACGGGAAGTTTGGCCAGGGCATAAGAAAGCTTCCCCTACTCTTGTGTTTGGTTCAGTGGTATCTTTTGCATCTATCTAAGCTTCTACCATCTCAAGAAGATGAGACCCTTTACTAGAAAAGCTCACCCAAACTCTGGTACAACTTGCTGTGAGGGAATGGTTAGTTTGCTCTTGCTTTCTTGTACTTTGTATTTCTTTATTGCCTTCTTCTATTTTGTATATTCTGATTTGTTTTCTTTACCCTGTGCTTTACTTGCATTCTGCTTTTAATTGCATATTAAAACCAAGAAAGAGACCACAGCTGTGTCTCTTGTGAGTCACAAAGAAAATTTTCCCCACCTGTTGTGTTCTTAAACTCAATTGTCTTTCTAGCTGCCTGCCCCTTATGTTAATTTGATCTCATGTCTCCTTCCCTCTCCCTTTCATTGACTGCTGTGAGTAAGCACAAAAAGTATAATTTTGTGAAATCACTCCCCTTCAACTATTTAAATTTGTTGGCCATTCCACTGTATTCCATACAACCAAAATACAAAGTGCCAATCCCCTTCCAATCTATCTTTCTGTATTAAAATTTGTAGCTCACCACTAAGACAGCTAAAGCTTAAATTAGCCTTTATTTCATAACTAACTGCTTAGTGTATACTGCAGTGCTTAGGATATTAACCCATCTTTTTCCAACTTATCTTTAAAATCTGCAATATCTATTGCAAGATCAATTATTGCAAAGCCCGCATTCTGCCTCTCAGTAGTCACCTTGAGATTAGTTCTGTTTTCTCCTGGTGAGAAAAGGAGCATAGGGATATTATTTCCTGGGACATTACTAATGCTAATAACCTGAAATCCTAATAACTGCTTCATAGGTCACAACTTGGAATTTATGCTTATATTCTGCTCCTGATGTACAAGGAGCAGAGTGCACTGATTCCTGACTGTTATGGTTGGGCAGTGAGTGCCTGTGTTTGATGTTCCTGACTGGTCTGGTTGCTATCCAAGGCATCTTTCAGGAAAAGGCTACAGCAAGCCTACAGACCCTTACATCATCTGGAAAAAGATGTGGATTACCAAACAGTCTGTGGCCTGCTTCTCATCTTGGAATTGGTGCTAATGTTTTGCTTCTAGTGAGAGAAGAAGCAAATGAGCATTGTATCCCAGAAGAGTAAAGTTGTGGTGAAACCAGCACTACTAGTAGACAGGCAGTGGTCATTCATGGGACTCTCCTATTTTTATCATTCTTGACAAGCTAATTCCTTGTTTTCATTAAGTACTGCTTGATTTGTTTCTAACTTCAAAATATCTGTCTAAAACTTCATCCTTTAATTTTTAGGGTCTACTTATTAGTTTCCCCTCAAGTGTTTGGCAGTGCACCGTATAGACACAGACATCTTGAGTGACATTTTTCTAGAAAAGCATGATTGAAATTTCACCAATACCTAGTTGTTCAAGGACAACTAATTTGCAGTGGCAGGCACTGTCCACAGAGTTGCAAACTAGATACTCCTGACATTGCTTTATATTCTCACTCCAACTGTCTAATCAATAAAAAGGGTCTATTGCCAATGATATGAACTTTCCCACTATCTCCATTACCAGCTTGGTGGATTGGTGGATATGGGCATCCTGAGGCAATGGAGAAATTGCCTCATGTTTACTGACAAACAGTTAATTCTCAAACAGAGTGATATGGTATGCAAGAGATGTATTTACAAAATTTCACTGGAGGCAAAAATATCACATAAAAGTACTCCTAATGTCAATAATGTTGCCAGTAGTACAGACACTACACCCATCACACACAATTCAAAGCAGACATATAGACCCACATATGCTGAGGCACTTAAATGTAACCTTCCTAAACCCTAAATACATCCTACACAAAGTTACATAACAAATACCCTCAGCAGCTCTGAATGCACTCTTTGAAAACAATGCCCACATCAACACATACAGCCACATTTCATGGAACCTCTGCTAAGTCCATAAGGCAAGCTACCACACAATCCAGCATTCTGGTCATTGGAGACTCCATCATGAGACACACTGATGTCCCTCCTACCAGGCTAAGTAAGGAAAAAGTGAAGGTAAGTTACTTATCAGGGGCTAGGATCTGCCACATTATACACACACTCAGGTCATTGGACCATAAGTACCAGTATGACTCAGTCACAGTCCATGTGGGTGTAAATGACCTGAGACATATCTCCCTAGACTATATGAAGAGAGACATCATGGATATCTCAGAATATGTGTCCCAGGCTGGTGTGAACTTAGCATTGAGCAACATGTTTTACATTCTCCAAGGATGTTGCCACAATCCGAGTAAAAGATGAATGACTTGAATAATTTTCTTAGTTTCTGGTGTTATTTCTAAGGAGGTGGAATATTTGTCAACATGGAAGAAGATGGACAACAGACCACTCTGCTTTGCCAGGGATGGTCTGCACATCCCCCTCTAGGCTTTTGAATATTATCTAAAACATTGTCTTCCCCCATAGTGCCTTTTTGTAGACAATGCCAAACTGAAAGCACTTCTGACATAGCAAGTCAAAACCAAGAAAATCTAAAGGTATTACAGCTCAATGCTAGGATCCGAAACAAAAAAACTCCCCTCCCTAGTAGCTCTCTTCAGCCAAGAGAAAGCTAACTTCTGGGTGATCACTGAGATGTGGTTTAAAGCCATGGAGAACACACCGACAGATCAAGATTATAATACCTTCCACACATTTAGACCAGCTACTATGCAGGCAGGGACTTAAGGTGGAGGTGTCTAGATTTACATCAGAAATAAATATACCTCAAGGCTGGTCAAACAGGACAATGCATTTCATGTTCAAATCACCACAGGAAATCCAGTACCCCTTCCTTGCAAGCTATAGGTCCCCATCTATGACCCAGGAAACACATACCATATATTTAAACTTATTGGAAACACTCACCATCCAACCTAATACCATATTCATGGGCAACTTTAATTACCCCACTATTAACTAGGAATCCTATACGACAACAGTCTCACAGGCACAGAGATTCCTGGATTTTGTAAACACAAACTCCTTGGACCAGATTGTTAATGCACCGACTAGTGGTACAACCATACTGGATCTGGTCTTCACTAATATGAGAGAGTGCTACACACCCCCTAGTGCAATGTCTTCCCTGGTAAGATCAGACCACAAAATGGTCTCCTTTGAAGTAGAAATAAAACCTGGACCACCAACTAACACTGGAATACTCAGGAACTACTGTAACGTTAACTTCCTGCTGAAGTGATAACCTGGCAAAATTTCAAGCCCCCATAAACCCTGAGAACACTGCTGCCTATGTAGAAATGTTCACAAAAACCCTATACAAGCATGCTAGTAGCTAAATATAGGCAGCTGGAATAAATACACGACCTCAAAAAAGAAGCCACCCTGGTGCAATCACATAATCAATAGGCTGTATAACAGAAGGAAAAAATCATGGCAAAAATTAGGAGGTGCAGCACCCAGCAGGATAAAAGCACTCTCATCAAACTAAACAAAAAACTCAGAGGACAAATAAAGTCTACCAATGCCAAATTTGAGGTAAATTTGGCCTCCAAGGCCAAGACTACCACAAGGTATTCTTTAGCTATGTCCTCAACCTCAAAGGCAATACATAATTGTGTGCAAAGCTTACTGTAAATGGAGCCATCTATACTTGAGCCAGAAGATATAGCAAACCTCCTGGCTGACAAATTCAGCTCCAACCTTACTCTTGTTCTCCTCAACCTTCCCTCAGGAAATACCAGTTTACCTTTACATGTGCGTAATGCACATGTGTGAAATAGAAAAGTCTGAAAGTTGAAAGGCCAAAAACAAAATGCATCGAATGTGCAATGAGCGAATGCATAGTAAGGTTCGCTCATTGCAGATTCGGCATTTTTGGTGCGAGGTGCACTATAGTGGTGATCGGGAAGTGGACCCTTTCCCAACTGAAGTGCGACCTCAGAATTAGAATAATAAAGTAGGGAGTATGTGGGGATGCGTCCCCCACATGGGGGGTGCAGGGGGGGGTGCAGTCCCCCTGCATTATGCTTTGTCTTTGAATTGAAGTTCGAAAAATCAGTGAATCTCGTTTTTGATTTGCTGATTTTCGAACTTCGGTGCAGATCGGACTGACGATTTTCGTCATTACGGTTCTCACAAAGGGCCATTCGGTAGGTTGATTTTCAACCTTTCAAAGGTAAACCGAAATACCATCAAGTATAACTCCCCCTGCTATCAGTAGGGAACTGGCCCATAATGTTCTCTGTAAGGCCAAGAACTCTGCATAAATGGTCCCAGATAATATCCCAGGATGCCTTCTAAATAGCATGAAACATGACCTATCAGGCCCTTCAGAATTGCTATTTAACTGTAGCCTCCAAACAGGCTTTGTGCCTCATAAATGGAGAACAGAAACAGTCATCCCACTCCACAAAGGTGGGCCATGTATAGACCTTGGAATCAACAGATCCATAAGTCTCCCTAGTCTTATATTCACTGCCATGGAAATAATTATCATGGAAATGATCAGTAATGACATAGTAAACCTCCAGACACTGGCCCCACTCCAGTTTGGTTTCCTCAAGGGCAGGTCATGCCTACTCAGCCTGGTGGATGTCTTTTAGAAGGCCACCAAAGCAATGGATGAGGGCAAAACGGTTCACATTGCCTACCTTGACCTGGCTAAGGCATTTAACACAATACCCCACTCGGGCATTGTTGACAAACTCAAAAGGTTAGGTTCAGACCAGTATGTCACCCAGTGGACAGCCAAGTGTCTCACAGACAGGACCCAGGAAGAGAGTCCACCTCTACAAAGAGGCCAATCACAAGTGGAGTCCTTCAGGAATCAGTCCTGTGACCGCTTTTTTTTTTTGGCATTTACTTCTCTGAAGTCAAGGCCAACATCAACGCTCTCTGGTTGACTAAATCTGTAGATAATTGCAAATTTGGAGCTGTCATTAAATCCCACACTGACACAAATGTTCTCCAGGAAGGGCTGACACAGACAAACAACTGGTGTCAGAGTCATGAACTAAAAGTAAATGACAATAAATGCATACTAGTATCCTTCAGGAAGGCATCTACCCCTGGTAACTATCATATTGACAGCACACCTCTTAGAGATGACCCAGTAGTTGTGGAGTTAGGGACACACATAGGCAATAATCTAATCTTTGGCCATCATGCATCAACATTAGTGAGGAGATCATTCTATGTTGCACAACTTATAAACAAAGGTATGGTATCTAGGTCCAAGGAAGTCATTGTTCCACTGTATTTGGCACTCATCAGACCTATTATTGAGTACAGTGCCCTTTTGGTATGTACCTAACCAGGCACATCCAACAAATAGAACTTCCACAGAGTTTCCTTACTAAAAGAATGCAAGGCATAAGTAAAATGTCCTAAGCAGACCACCTCAAGGCCTTATCCTGTATTCTGCCTCCTACAGGCTGTTGAGGGGTGATTAATGCCTGGCATACAGGGCATTGTCACACCTCACTCTGATGGACTTCCTGCATATCAGCAAAACAAACAGCACCAAAATTACTTATTCTAAAGACTTAAAACTTGCATGTGATATAAATAGGACCTGCTGGAGAGGCAGGTATTTTTTACTGGGACTACCCCATCTCTGGAACAAGCTCCCCCATCCATGTGAAGCATAGTTCCTCCCTAACCAGTTCAAGTGTAACTTGGACCATTTGATGGGGAACAGAAAACTCATCTCTGACTTAGTACCTATGTCTCTAATGGACACAGGCAGCCTGTAAATGGTTCATCTCTCAGGCCCTATTTACACTTATCAAGGGTACCAGAACTTGTTACAGATTTGGGATGCATGGCTAGGCTTAAAAAGGCCCTTGTGGTTGTTAGCCTAGTAAATACCTATGAACATATGAACCTATGTCTTACCTGAATTATGACACACTCAAGAGTGCAGCACCCCCCCCCCCATGCTGCACTGCAGTCTTCTGCCACTAGATTTTCTATCACAGCAAGGAATTAATATTTCCCAGTTGAGCTGGAGCTAAACTCACTGTAACATCATAGACAAATACAACTCAGCTGGGGGCAGAACCCTGGGAAATTCCCATGGGAAGTGTATCAAGCATAGCTCATTGGCATGAGGGTCCAGGGAAAAAGGCTGATGGTATGCTGGAAAAAGGATGTCTTTCTACTTGCTTGCTTGCAAACTATATGGGGATCTTGCTAGAACAGAGGCAGATGGTTGCCAGAGAAAGGAAAGTCTGATCTGTCCTACTTAACTTGTTGCCATCACATGCTCCCCTAACTTGAACAATTTGTTTGCAAAATGAATATCTGGCTGATGTTAAAATACAATTATATCATCATGACACATATTAACAAGTATTTATTAGAATCCATATTGAAATTTTATATTCTTTGATCCATCTTTCAATAATAAAGAGTATAAAGTAATTTATAATTGAAAGTGAAGGGCTATAAGCAAGGTATCTGCTGAAAAGGGGCTTATGCCATCAATATCTATCAGATTTAAAATAATACAGAATGCAATGAATGAGTTTACCTAAATTATTAGGATGTCAGCAGAAACCAAAATAACTGCAGAAACTCACACTGGCACAGAGGCTTGCATACTCTGCACAGAACGTACCCCAACTGAGCACTGAATTCGAAAACTTAGCAATGTGAGGCATCATTAACTGCAGGGCTGCTGAAGTGCCCCTGTATTCTAACGTGAAGTAAGGAAAATGAAAATAATTGCACATTTTGCCTTAGCGATTATCTGCATATAACCAAGAATTAATGCATGATTTCATAGATTTCACAGGTATTCCAAGACCACCAAGTCTTATGACCATATTCACACCTTACCTGTACCCCTGCCTCATACTGCACCTTCTTTCCCCAGATGGACCGTGCTAGTTAATACTGGAATAAATCTATGTCTCCCCATCCAGTTGTCTTGGCTATGGTAAAAAAAAAATACTGACTGTGTTTTATTTATCTGTGGGTTAAGATTTAGGGCCTGGGTTCGTGCATTGGTAGAGCTATTGGACTTATGAAGATTATGGCGGTCTAATGGTGCAGTGAGATGAATATCTCTTCTTAAACATCTATAATATATTAAAGAAAGAGAGAGAGAGAGCTTCTAGCCTCTTTGTTAACTTGGTGACTTTATGCCTATCTTTTTGGTCAGGAAACCTTGGATTCTTTCTCATTGTTTGATATGTTTAGTGAAATGTATCAAAGGGGTGCTATACTTAATAATTTGTTAGATTAATGCTAATCAGACGTGATTACCTCTTTAGAGATTGATAATATTCCCTCGTCACTTAGCTGTGCTAAATAAAATAATTCCTTAACAGTCATTGTCACATGATGGTAAAATAAAAGGGAGTTATCAACCTGAGTTCCTGAGGCCTTGACTACATTTTCGTTGAATTTCCTGTGATGGTCTGTTCTTCTATGAACTTCTAGCAGTATGCATGTTTCTAAATGGGTACAAAATTCCTTAGTAAACTTTGCTGCTGCATTATGATCACAGGAAGTGCAGTCATAAGTGAAGTTTGGTATTTTGTTGTAGAGTAGGTTGAGGCTGGTGCATTTTTAATCGTTAAATTCAGTATTTATAGTATACTTATTGAGTGATAGTCTTGTGATGACCTCTATATTATAACATTATAAGATATTAAGGACAAATGTGTGGACCATTCATGTGCATTTTAAAGCAAATTGTGCTTGCAATACATACATTTTTTTACTATATGTGCAGTTAGCAAAATAAAACCTATATTTTAGTGTATGTCAATGCACTTATTAAATAGTTCCAACACAAAAAAAAAAACGTTTTTGCTAAAAATATAAAAATGCAATGTTAATGTATATTGCAGCAAAGGTATATTTTAGTCCTCTTTGTTGGTTGCTTTTGTTTTTCAGTCCTCGAAATACACAAATCCATTTTTTTTCCTTTAGTAGTAATATTAGAATAGGATGTGAAAAGCAATGCAGATAAACTACAGATATAAATTTATTTGTAAACTATTGATGGGATACACTGAGTTATTTGACCTTGTTAATATGTTTTATTATTTATTTGTGTTAGCACTTGTCTAAATTTAAGCCTGATTGTATACACGTGATCTTTTTTTTTTTTTTTTCTTTTGTCTAAAAATTTGAAAATGAGCCTAAGCTACAGAGGGACAAACAAGGGTAGCTGGATAGGAATGACATACAGATGAGTGCATTTACCTAAGAATTCAGCATCTGACCCCTGCTACTTTCCATTTGAATTCATTATGTTTCCTAGAAAACCTCATTATGTTACCTACTAAATATTATGAAAATTAAAAGAAAGGATGCGAACACCATAACAAAGCAAACAGTCTGTATTTGATTGTATTACAAATGTACTGCTTCTGCATATAATTGTTGTTTCTGCTGATGCTGACCTGGACTTATGTAATCCATGCTCTCTAGTGAAAAGGAGCCTATGACTCGATCTATAACGTTAACAATTTTTAGTTAATTGCATGCCACATATGTCTATATAAACCATATTTGCAAATCATGAAATATAAGAAATGGTTACCAGTAAGGGAAAACAAGTCTGAAAAAAACATGTGGCATTAACAGCAGCAGTGAACTGTGAAACTGCTGTGACAGTTCATCATTGGTAATATGATGGCAGTAGGACAAATATGCATGGAGACAATTTAATGTTTAAATGCACTACAATCATCCAATTAGGAAGAAGCATTGCTTTAGGGGGCTGCCTTTATACTCACTGTTTTACTACCTCAGCATGGTTGCAGTTGTACCATGGACATGGCTTCCCATGGTGCATTACAAAGCACAATCTGTAATGTAGATGTGCAGTCTGTGTCTGCGTTCATTTTCCGTACTAGTCAGTGATGCCTGATCTGACTTCTTTTATCTCTGAGATCACCAAGAGAATGGCCAATAGGAGTGAGTGGTAGGAATTATGGATGAAGTAGTAGATATATGCCAGTAAGTAAATTTGCTATTGACTGGGCTATCTAAACAGTGCAAGAGGATCTGTCTGATCTGCTTAAACAGTCCAAATACATCAAGAATCTTTCTGGTGTGCCTTCAGTATAACTACAAGATATTGTATCCTTGGCCCAGAAAATGGCAGGAAAGACATTTGTATTTCATAGGCTACTGGGAAGCCACATCAGACAGCTGAAGATAGTGTTACAGACTCAAAGTGAGATATGAGTACATTGCCAAGACTAATTTGCACTGATGTCTGCTAATATGTTACTGCATTTTTCTCTTTAGTTTACAATCACCAGTTACCTGGGTGGGATGCATCTTTTTCTGCATCTGTGTTGGGAACTCCACACTTGCTTTGCCAGCAGGACCATGGACATGAGCTATTTATCCCTGAGGTCAACTGCGCTGGGGAGATAAGCTTCTTTTCTGTCTGCTGCGTCAATCGATACTCCTCCAACTCATGATCAACCTCCCCTGGTCTCTTATACAATTTATATTTGGGGAATTGTCAGAGGACCGCAAGGAAGTGCCATTTCCAATCACCATCTAAAGAAGGCCTTTAGGGAAGAGGTCTTCAACTGATGACTATTTTAAATGACACAAAACATTTTTTTGTATAGTAGTATTTTGAAATTTCATTTACATTTAATAATGTCTTGCATTTATTCTGCAGGTCTCCAGCAAGTTCATTTCCACTTTGAGATGGTTTGCAGTTAGCCATGCTAGTCATGCTTTTGTGAAGGACTATGTCCATGATTTACAGCAATAGGCTTGACATTTATATTTTTCCTGAGTTTCTATTAATGTTCTTGTTTTACATCAGCATCCACTTCCTGTGTAGTATGATATCTTGCAACTGCTGGTTTGCTTTCCCTTGTCTCTCTGGTATTGCACTTTCACCCACCTGTAATGTCATATGCATATCTGCTGTTAATGTTACATGTCATTGGTATTGCTGCATTCACTGTTTTACACAACTCATCTCCATGCCTTACTGTGCATGCTGCAGTGTGTATACTTATGCACACATGTTGTCTGACATTTTGGGGCTGATGATGCTTGACTGCTCATCAGATTTCCATTTACTATCTGCAATGCAATGGCTAACTTGTTGTTGTTATGCTGTTATACTTCTTCTCTGGAAAACCTTCTAAGGTTGCCTCTTGTATAGAATTTGTATCACTCACAACATCTCTGTCTAGTTATTATATGATGGAGTGTGTCAAGACTCCATGAATCATTTCATTATGTTGACCTGAAAGTGACTATTGATGTACTATGTATTCTTACTTTAGGGTGTAGATATAATGTGCATTATTTCCTTGGATTGTGGCTGCTCCCATTTGTGACACAGAGCTTCCTTCTAGGCACTTGTAATGCATTATCTAAAAATGTTTGCAAATGCAGGTGTCTTACAAAAATGCGATAACAATGATTCACAACTAAATACCCATTTAACAGATAATTGTGAACAACAATCACCAAATATAAATCCATTTTAAATTATATATTGTTTTCTGGCTTTCATTTAATTAACGCAGTTCTCGAGTGTGCACAAACATGGGTGTGTGTGTGTGTGTGTGTGTGTGTGTGTGTGTGTGTGTGTGTGTGTGTGTGTGTGTGTGTGTGTGTGTGTGTGTGTGTGTGTGTGTGTGTGCATACTTGATTATATCAAAAGAGAAATGAGTTCATCAACTGAAGGAAAACAAATAATGTATGGATTATTTATTGTTTACAGTATAAAAATAATAAGTCTTCACAAAGCAACATTTTTTGCATCAGCAATATAAATCGTCAGTTTAGCAAAGAACATATTTGGAGAAGAACTAATGAAAAAGATTTCATAGATTCAAAAGTTTGCTCAACCCTATAATGTCAATATATGTCTTCTTTTATTATGCAGATTTAATAATTTTTTCTTCATTCTGTAAAACACTGTTAAAAAGCTTCTGATTCAAATAATAATTAACAAGGAATTATATAGTTTCAAATTTCTTGCTGCTGTAAGAATAACATGACATTATGTGAACCTGCACAAGGGATTTATTTTCAAATCAAGAACATGATCAAAATTTAATTATCCAAAGTCTAACCACTAGTTTCGTTTAATCCCACACAAGTACTGACACTCATGAGTAAATATTCAGTAACCTCTTTTCTTAATAGCATGTTATTTTAGGCCATATCTCCTCCCATAACATTAAGCACTATCTTTAGTAACCAGAATGTAGCAGAAGCAGTACAGTGACTTGTAGAATTACTGATCTTCTGTGAGTGCAAAAACAGTTAACTTCTCTTGATGTTACATTACTGTCTTATTTAGTGATCCTTGGCATTACCTCTTTTCATGTTTTCTGATATAATGTTTGTTTGAAGTCATTGTAAAATACACTACTATTTCTCTGCAGTTACAGGTCATTTGTTGTAATAAAGTATTAATTTTACATACTGGCATTCAGAGCTGACCTATTGTTGTTTTGTTTTCTTTTTAATTAATGTTATTTTTAGAGAATACTGATTTATCGTTAATGATTTACATTCTTAGAAAATAATGCTTTTTTCAGTATTTGTTTATTTATATGTTAACATGGATGCCCCTGGTCTGGTGACCTTTCCAGTCAAAATCCAGGCCAATGTCAAGAGGCATGCAACTAATTCAGAAAGAAAGGATAGTCCGACTTATACAATACGTAAGTAATGCATGGATGAACTCACTGATTAGGCTTTGAAACTAAAAAAAAAAAAACAATAATGCTTTTATAGAAAAATTCACAAGTAAAAGCCTAGCTATAGCAAGTGTGTTATAATAAACGTCATGCAAATGTACTGTTATTATTATTATTAGTGACATTCAAACTGCCACACATAATGTAGCATCACAAAACTACATCAGAAAACTACAGGCAGCTTTAAAATCAGAAACACACTTCACACTGCCCCATAAATAACAAACATGTATCGGACCAAAGTGTCAAACAGCTTTTAAAACTGTTGATTGATGACAGGTATACTTTGTTTCAAGAAATCATTTGTGAGGTATTGCAAAGCATATCCAGCTTGTTGAGCTGTCAGATGCTTCACACGTACACTTTTTTAAAACTTGTGATAAATCAGGTAAGGTAAAATTCCTGATGTACTACAAACAACTATGATCAATTCATCAGTAATAATTGTATATCAACATGTTCTTGAATTCATTTGAGAAACATGTAAATAGCTTAATTATGATCAGCAACCTGATTACAGTTCTTTAAATTATGAAGGCATTTATTGGAATTAACAAACAAGGCTTCATAATAGAAATATAAACTGAACACCTACCAAGCATACGCATTTAGATGGGCTATAAAAATAAAGCTTACCAGGCCAAGATAATTCGAACTGCTTAAAATCAGAATAGAAACCAAGGAGATGCCTACACATGATATTAAGGTTCATAGATTACCATTAGGCTGCCTGCCCTTGCAAGCTATTTTTAAACCTAGCCAATTATCCCTTGTGAGACTCAAACCCTGTACCTTGTGTTTGCAAGGCAAACACTTTAACCATTAGGCCACCCTCCCAAGTGGAATCTATGACGAATACCATTGAGCTGTGTCATTAATTATTTTCTTTGTGACACACAAGCAGAAATATAATATAGTAAGCATATTGCAAAAAATAAAGGCTAAAGAAATGTTAATGCAGGCTAAGTCAGTAATTTCTCTCTATGACATACAGCAGAGATATATTACCAACTATTTTCATTGTAGTGACTGAATTCATGTTCATAGAATCGTAGGAGGTTACTAGGCTAATGGCCCCAGGGCCCTTCCAAGCCTAGCCAAGTTCAACCCATGTTCCCAATGGTGTCTCGTTCAAGTAGACACAAAAATCAGCACCTATTGCCCCTGTCCAAGAGGGACACAGGTGGAACCCCTGGGATGAATTTCTGGTTACTCATCCAATCGTCCAAATTACTCTTAAATAGAAACAACAAGGTTTGGGGGTTTGTAAATGTTTTATAAGTTTTTTTTTTCTAATTTAGGAATTGTTACAGGCTTTATCTTCTATTAATAAATGAATAGACAATCTGATATGGGATATGAGACCCTCAATAAGTGGACAAAAGAAGCAGGACAATGTTCTTAAAGCAAACTTGTAAATAATTACAGAAAGTACCATAACAGTAGATGTTTGAATGAGCACTGCTGCAGTAGCCTTAGCTGTATGGGTTATATCCTGTCAATGATATAACAGCCAGCCATCTTCCAAAGCATCAAGGCACCTTTCCTGCAACCCAAACCTTCAATCAGCTCAAGCTGAGCTGACTTAAAAACAAGTCCTACAGTGATTTTCTGCCAGCGGTAATAATTTGTGAATTGACGTGACTGAAAAAGGTAACCTAACCCAGTTACTTGAACTGATGAGCGACCGGTTGGATAAACTGACCGCGAAAGTGGATTTAGTCACCAAACAAAATGAACGAACTTCTGGATTCAATTTAGCTGGCCAAGGAGCCGATGGTAGGAGAGGATTGGGGCAGTGTTCACTGCAATGCTCACAACCATTGGGAGACCTGAGGCAAGAAATTGGTGAGGTGGAAGGAGGGCTGCACTGACTTTCTAGTCCAGGAAACAACAACCACTTAGTGGGAGCCCGAGACCCTCAGGTTTGTGCTAATTATGACATTTCTTGTTGGCTAAATGACGAGCTAAATTTGGATAAACATCAGCCTAAGGAAAACAATTTTGGTTGAAAAACTTAAACACTTTGACTTTAAGCTTTCTAAAATTAAAAAAATTACAGTTGGAGATTAACTACCTTAACAGGTGTATTAAGGAACAGATTGTCCCCAAAGGTTTGAGGCACTGTATTTACCCAACGGGGGGGGGGGGTGTAACCTTTCAGAATTGCTTACTGACTTTAAACTCTTTATTCGTAAACTTAATTTGACTGTTTTAATGGGTGACTCCTCCTTTAGTAATAATGAATTGAGGGTGGCTAGTACCTATAATCCGCCAGTACACCCCACTACTGGGCTGTTTGCGTTTTTATGTGAACATGAGCTTAGGTTAGTAATCCAAAACTACAACCAACAAAGGAAAGAGGGTAACATTTCACAACATGAGAGGCAACTTCTGATGGCTTTTTGTAAACTCCCAATTAGATCCATGAAGCCAGATAAAGGAGGAGGCTTAGTGGTGATGCATAGGGATGATTATATAAAAAGGATGCTACCACTATTGGAGAAGGACACTTATGAGGAAGTGAGCATTAACCAGATGAACAGCGCACACAATAGGATTAAGATGTTTCTGGGTGACTTATTCATAGATGGGTTAATAGATAGTCAGATGAACCATTACCTTACCATGTTGGCCCCAAGAATTCCCCAATTGTTTGGAATACCTAAGATCCATAAGAACCTGTTGGATCCCCCATTTAGAGCATTGGTGGATGGAAGACAGTCCATTACTTACCCTCGTGCAAAGGCAGCAGACGTAATATTGAAGAAGTACATACAGGGTGAAAAGCAAATTTGTAAGGACTCGTGGTCCTTTTTGGAAGAAATTAATTTGGTACCATTCCACGAGAAAAGTAACTTCCTCACGGTAGACGCGTGCGATTTGTATTCAAGTATACCCCATAAAATGGGAGTAGAATGGGTGGTGGAGTTTATGAGAGTAAATGGGGCTCCTGAGGATGAGGTCCTTTTAATTGAACAACTTTTGGATATCATCCTACAAAACAACTACCTGCAATTTAACAATAAGCTTTATTTACAAAAGATCGGAGTGGCTATGGGGTCCCCGGTAGGGGCAAGTTTTACTAACTTGGTTATGGCCTACTGGGAGACCACCTTCATTTTTCCTAGTGCCTTGTTTGGGGTGGTGAGGGTTTATAAGAGGTTTTTGGATGATATTTTCATAATGTTAGAAGGGGACAAACTTGTAGCAGATGAATTGGTGGCCTTTTTAAACCAATCCACCCCTTTTCTTAAATTCACTCAGAACTTTCAAGAACATAGGATTAATTTTTTGGATATCGACCTGTATAAAGACATTTTGAACAGAAGGTACACTGCAAAGATTTACAGGAAAAACACGTTTTCGAACTCATTTTTACATTTCACTAGTGAACATCCATTGCACCAGAAAAAATCAGTAGTCAAGGGTCAGCTTGTACGAGCTGCAAGAATGATTACTACTGAGGATGTGTTCGAAACAGGGTGTAACTTTCTGTACAATATGTTCTTACACAGGGGTTACCCAGATACCTTTATGGGTTACATTTTTAAGGAAGTAACAAGGAAGCGGTTAACAGGTGTTTACAAACCAATTTTAAATCAGCCTATATTGGGAACTGGGGACCTTGGATCTATGCAACCAAGCCTTACGGACCAAGAGTTATTGGGGTTGGTGAGGCATGGCCTGGGGAAGGGGATTACGGAGGCGAATGGAACCAAAGACAACAACAATTATTTGCTGGCCTTTACTTTCACGTATACCCCGGTAGCCTTTGACATACAGAAGGTGATTAGGAAATGCTGGTTTTATTTGTCTTTGAATAAGGACATTTTTAACAAAATAGGGGAAAACCCTACTATTAGCTTTAGATGGGGTTCTAATTTGAAGCGTATTCTTGAAACGAATTGTAGGGGTAAGGAAAACACAGTGGGGGGTACCCGTAAATGCGGGTCTTGTAAACAATGTGCTTACATTGATTGTGAGAATAAATTTAGGATAAGAAACAAAACTTTTTACATTAAAGGGGCTTACAATTGTAACATCAAGAGTGTGGTCTACTTAGCTGAATGCCAAGGATGTAAAGCATTCTATGTCGGAAAGGCCGATCGTAAACTGAAAGATCGTATTTATGAGCATATTTATGCTATTAGCAGGAAGAACTTTAGCAATGCATTGGCCCGTCACTGTAATCTTCAAGCAGGCCACTCATTTAAGTTTAAGATCATATCCCAGGTAGACCCGGCAATGAATGGAGGGCGTCGGGCTCCAGACAGTTTGCTTAAGTTGTTATTAGAAAGGAGCGAACTTAATTGGCAACTTAGATTAGATGCTTGTACAGAACCTGGATTAAATGAAGCCTGTTTGATTGCTTGCATACTAAAGTTAAGGAATTTACATAGGTAACTTAAAACATTAAAGTAGAAGAATTTTAGAACACACCCCCCCTTTCCCTTTTCCCATAAGGGCCAGGTTGGGGTGGACCACCTTGTACAATCACGGTACTGGCTTATATCCGAAGGGGCCTAGTAGGGGATTTTGGGTTGTGTTTGTTGTATTAAAAAACTTTGTATAGGAACCTATAGGAGAACCTTAGGAGTAGGAGTTTGATTCCCTTGTTGAGCCCTGATATGTAGTGCATAATAGGTTAAAATATAAGGACATGATATGAAAGTGTAAAGTTAACCTAGGCTAACAACTTAGGTGTATAAGGATTGAATTACATAATAGCTCAGTTCAATGTGACTGAACAAAGTGATTATTTAGGTACCAGCCACTCTCTTTGAAGGGAACATTTAACATTTACTTTTAATGAACTAGTTACAGTTCTCCTTTAAACCGGGTTTGCACATAACAAGGAAATTTGGCTGCCAGCTTGATTGGTTTACTAAAGGAGGAAGTATTTAAATCGATTTGATTTTCAAGGGGGTTGTCTGAAGAAGTTTGGGTAAAACCCGAACGAAAAGCGCTTAACGTACTTGGGTCTTCTTTTTGTTTTTAACATTTGACTTTGTGAACTGTGTGTTCGTTTTTACCTATTAAAAGGAGTGGAAGCCTATTACTCTTGGTCCGTTGGTGTTGAACTCTTTTCCTGGTTTGTGGCTATCTGTTGGTGTTTATAATTTTGAATTTTGGCAGTATCATGAACAGGTTTAGGAAAGAAAGATCCAGAACTGGTGTCCACACATATTCTTTCTTTGGCACTAGGAACATCTTTCAACAAAACCTCTTCCCTACCTTACCTGGAAAGGAGAAACTCATTCTAACAATCATTGGGACAGCATGTGATAAAGAAAAGGTGGAAACAAAATAATTTGTTCTGCATGATGAAGAATGGCCTGCATAAAAGGAGGACTTTCCGCCCACTGCAATCTGTAACTCTGATGAATGCTTTGCGGAACCCATCTGACTGAAACAATATATTGCCAAAGAGAAAAATGGAGATTCGGATTTTTTGGAAGAGAAAAAGGACGAGAGTAGAAGGGGATTACAAGGCCTCATGAACAGTCATTCAGGCTTGTTGGACTGTTTTTGGTTTTGTGAGGTTTGAGACTTTTTGGAATCCATTTGCCACTTTTTTTTAAATGTCTATTTACCTGAATTCTTCTGTTTTTTTTTTTTAATCCCTTGGGAAATTTGAAAAATCTTACAGATTCCCTTGATCATCTTGCCTCTTTCATCACACTTTCTGCTCAAATGTGCAGCAGAGGGGCCAATCACTAAATCTCTATCAAAGGGAGAATTTAAAAGCTGATTTTTTTATTTAATTTAGAAGATTCTGAGAATGTGGCCTGGCAAATCTCCTTAAAACAGTGTAGTGAAGTATCCACAGAACCATATAAACACTGAAATGAATAGTGATCTGTGCAACAGAAGAAACTAAAATTATTTAAATCAGTGTTTTCTTCACAAGAAGAAACTGTAGATAACACATTCCTCATACTGTCACAATTTGTCAGAACAACCTTTAACATATGGGCCTAAGGCAAATTGCTAGTCTGCTGTGGTGGCAAAAGCTGTTTACTTTGTCTTTTCTTTTTGTTGCTGTAAGAAGGACTGAGTATAAGACCAGCAAACCTTTCCATGATCAAATGAAAAATGGTGCCTCTTCCCCCATGGAAGACACGCAGCAAATGCTAGTAAAACTACCAGTCCATGAAAGCTACTATTTGAAAGAATAAACACAGAAAAAATAACTTTAAAACACTATGGCAACTCCACAATCAAAAATAAAGAAGATTTATCCACAGAAAATGTTTTCAGTTAGTTTACACTATTTTTGAACTGAGAGAAAAAAAGTGCTCTGTTTAAAAGAACATTATAGTCTCAAGACAAACTGTTCAAACACAACACTCCTAGCTTTAAAATAACTTACCTGAAGAGGGAAGTAATAAATCTAAAATAAATTTAACAAAATATTTTTTTTTCCAAAGAGAACTTATCTGCCTAACAAAGGAAAGCAAAATAAGACCATTGATCCTCAAATGCCTCAGAGGAGCATACTCTTTGGTTTCAGATAAACTTTGGAGGAGTTTGTGCCCAAACTTGTCTTTCCGTCAGCTTATCCTGAGCTGCTTGGCAGTTTGGGCTTGTGGAAGCTGCCCTGAAGATTTGGAAGGTGGATGGCTGTTATATCTTTGGCAGGATATAACCCATAGAGCTAAGACTACTGCAGCAGTGATCACTATGAAGAACATTAATACTTAAGGTGCAGTGATATTTAGGTTAAGGTCACAAGCAAAAACATAGCTCCGACTATAGTAGGGAGTCAATCTGGTGTGTCACTGATGAAACAATGCTGATCCTTTTTACTAGAAAGAGAGAGATGGGTGGGCGGGGGTGGAGAGGATAAAGTAGCATACGTTACTTATTGTTATCTCTTTACAATAATTTAATTGGATAAAGAGTTTTGAATGAAAAGTAAATATGAGCTAATCCCCAGCAGCAGTAATGAAGAACCACATGTAAACATCCACTACTACTGTGAAAAGCATAAATAACAAAAGATTTATTCAAGCCGCGGTAAAATGTCTGCTTTGACAAGCTAAATACAGCATTGCATTTACTGAGTAGACCTGAACCGTAGGTAGTGTAAACAAAGAATTCTTAAGATATTCAAGTCAATTTAACTAAAAAAAAAAAAATCAATAGATGCACAAGTGCTAAAGAGCATCTCAGAGGAACTAAGGTGCATGCAGTAAAAAGTGATACCAACTGTTCATGACTTTGAATCGGTACTACACCTTTAAGCTTTATAATCATAACATATTTAAAGAGCATTGATAAGGTCAGACCAGAGAATTGCCTATGAATAAATGTGTCCACAGTAAAGGAATGGGTGAGCAATATTTATACAACCTCTTTCACATTAGTTATTATCCTTGCATTCATTCTATATGGATTTCAGTAACCCTCTTCACAATTAAATTCACAGCTTTGTACAGGGCAAAATATACCAGTTGACACCTGATCTCTACAGAAGTAAAATAGCCCCAAAAATATATATATAAATAAATAAATCAAAAAGCATGTCCTCTAGAAAAAAACAATGTCTTTAACTTTAGCAAACACAAACTGTAGCAAAGAGCTATCCAAGCCTTTTGCCACAGTTCCTGAAATGCAGTCACGCTTTTACACCATTTAAACAGACATGATATTAAATAAGTATGTCTACTTAAATGATTATTAACCCTCACAATGAGCACCTCTAACTTGCAAGGTACCATTAATACCTACTCTGCTGTATTGTTTGAGCTCCCAAACTATTTGTACCTGGAGTAGCCACCCACTCACCCTGCCCTAGCTACAGCTGTGCTTATATTGCTTGGTTTCTTCCAACTTTTAGCTATATATGTTGTAACACTCACTACAGACTGCAGTATCCATAACTTTGTGGGTAAGCTAAGCTGTTGTAAACCTAAACTCTCAAAGCAAATCAAGTTTCCTACTGACAAGGTGGTCTGCATGTTAAAAACAGCTTCAACTTTTCTTTTTTCTCACTGCAACTATTCTTGTCCACATGATCAAAACTGAAGTGTGTTTGGCAAAGGGGCCGCTCATAAGCATACAGGAATAAAACCCTAACTGTTCCCCAGAAGACATGGGTTTAAATGGCAGTTTTAACACTGGAAGGCATGTTATGAGACAGTGAGAGTGAATGGCAGATGCTGGTACACCCATCATAACAGAAGAGGATTAGTGATTCATGTCTACATTTAGTACTAATTCTATCACCGCATCATATGTGTGATGTGTTGCTCTGCTTTGTTTATGGGCCCCCACGCCAGTTTTGCTTACTATCCTCTTCAAATGCAGTAAAGCTCTTTCATGTAAGCAGTATATTTAATGTAATTTAGCTAACATAACTTGAAGTGTTATTTTATTTTTGAATGGTTGGCTCACGTTCTGCTCACTCCTTGGATGTCATTTTAAATTCTTACTCTATCACAGCTGATTAAAAAATCAGCTTCCCTGGTACAACTGATTTAACAGCTGTACAGAATGAACTGATACAGTAAGAGACCTATGAAGCGTGTGGCAGCATATGCCCAGTTCAGTAGATCTTAGTGTTATTGATGACTCTGTCATGTACTTTTTGTATCACATAAGTGCTCAGAAAAAAATGAATGAATACTCAGAGCAACTTACCATTTTTAACTGCAGTATAGAGCACTTCTAGACTCAGCATAACTACCCAGGATTTGTTTAAGGATTTCTAGAAAAAGTTAAGTGTACATCTTGTGGCGTAACATTTTTCTTAGATCTGCTGTTAATAGTCAGCATCATAGCCAGCCTTAGGCATAGGCCAACTAGACGGCAGCCTAGGGCACTGCTCTGGTAGGGGCGCTTTTCCAGTATTTATTTGGTGTAGGTAGATCAGGATGGGGGTACTGGGTGGTGTGGTGGGGGGATGCCATGGAGCCCTTTTGCCTAGGGTGTAAGTTGACCTAAGGCCGCTCCTGGTCAGCATGTCCTTGGGCAAGACAACTTGTTTCTTTATTGCTGAAATTTTGCTTGGATTAATCCAGGATGATCTAGTCAAATATTAAACTAATACTTTTACCCTAAACAGCAGGTGAATCCGGAGTTCTTAATGGCTGGTAATCTTTGACAAGTCCACCAAGTCCTTATCTGTACTGGTAGCCCACTGATGCTTAAAATGCCATTCAGGTATAGTGTCCATATGAAGGAAGACCAGATCTGATGTAAAATTCAGTCTCCAACTAAAAATATTGGGTCATGTGCCTCACTGAAATAAATGTAAGAAAAAGAAAAACTGCAGGCTCATAGAACCCTTGGAAGGTGCAATGTTAGTTTGTAGTACTTAATCTCCTTATAAACTATCTCCCGCCTAGAGCTGATGTGCATTTCCTCAAATACAAAACAAGTCTCTTAGTGTTGAGTGGCAGGTTGCCTCTTTTTGGAGCTGCCCATAGCTCAGAATAGAGAACATGTTTTCACAGAAGCTGCACATGCAAAGCTTATAATTCTTTAGCTCTTGAGTGACTGTGGTTGTTACCTTCACCTAGCTCTAAAGCCAGATATATATCTTAACTATTTATTTATTTTACATTTGTTGACCAAGTTTGCCCAACTGAGCTAAGTAGCCCTTTTTTGGCAGAGACCCAGGGAGAAAAGCTCCACATGTTCTACAGATTATCATTTACAAAAATAACTAAAAAATCAACAACTGGTTTACAGAAAATATTCAAAGCAACATATACATGAATAATAATTAACCGGGTCTATATTATAACATAGAATTTTATAAATGATTCCAAAAAACCAAACGAACTGTTGAAACACAAAAAGACCCAGGAAAACGTGCTGCTGAGCGTATAACCAAATGTGTAGCCAAGTGATAATCCACTACAAAATAAAACCGTAGATGAAAATGAAGCAACTATAGTTCGCAAACTGTAACGTAAGAGCTTTTATTATCCACAAGCACTTTCGGAGAGAATACTATCTCTCCTTCCTCAGACCAAAAATGAAACAGTCGGTTATTACATCATCCTCCTTTAAATAGCATGGCAATCAATCAATTATCAATTATCGAGGTTAACATTAACAACATTGCAGAGCTTATAGGAGATTTCGATTACAAGCTGTTTAGATGTAAAAAACTACAGCTCGAAATCTCCTATTTAACTGAATGCTTGGACAAGAAAATAGTCCCTAAAGGGTTGAGGCAGTGGAGGTTCCCTGTGGGCCTGGAGGAAGGATCCGATTTCCATAAACAACTTTTGACTTTATTTGACCAGCATAGCTTTGAATATATGGCTATGCTAATTGATTACTATACTACACAGGTGGAAGCTTATAGAAATGATTTGGCTAGTTTGGAGCATGAAATTAAAAGTAATCATGATTTTTTGCGGTATAAATATGATTACTCACGAGTGTTTTCTAGCATTGATGCCACCATCAATAAACTATGCGACAACAAGAGAAAGAAAATTACTAGAGACATGAAGCAATACGCTGATAGCAAAGCCTACCCAAGACCCCCGCAGGTTAACCTAACTAACAATAAGGTTAGGGGGGCATCGTCTAATTCTAAAAAGAAAAATCTGGGTAGTAAAAGTCATGATATGTATGAGTTGGACAATTTCTTAGAAGAAGGGCATAACAGCAATGACCCCCCTAGTGATGAAGAAGGGGAAATTGACTTGGATAACGATCAACAGCAAAACTTTGTACCTGTTGTCAATAACAAAGTGAATGGGCGAAAGCAGAGTGCCACTGCTACTAGGGCAGTACAGCCACGGGTTGAACATCAACAGGGTTTTGGACAGGCCCAGAATTTACGGCAGAGGAACTTGAGGTCGAATACCAACAGAATGGCCTTGAGGAACAAACAGAATCAGAACAACAAATGATAAAGGAGCCTAGTCAGCCTGTCATTGTTTGTAGTAATGAAGGAGATTTTAAGATCTTCAACTACACTACACTTAATATTTCTTCTGCCATGGCTGACTTTTTTTCCAAAGGACTGTCCTTTGTCCCTGACACCCGTATGGACTTGGTTAAAACACTTGTGGACCTTAAATTATATGTTCGCAAATTAAACCTATTGGCTGTTTTAGGTAAAAATTCTTCCCTCATTAGACCATTTAGAATAGCTAGTTTATTTAACCCGCCATTAATAGGGAACCTTAAAACTTTTGAGAAATCCTGTGAACTGGATTTAAGGTTCTTGGCTGTAAATTCATTTAATAACAAACATAAACACAGCCTAAATATAACATCTGCGGAACGTGATTTCATTAAACTGTTACAGGATTGTAAAATTAGGGTTATGAAACCCGATAAAGGTAATGGGCTCCTTTTTATGAATCAAATGGATTACATTAATAAGCTTACTACCCACTTAAATAATGGCCCATATGAAAAAACTAGCACTAATGAGGTTAATGCAGCATATAACAGGGTTAGGACAACACTTGAAGATCTGTTTTTGGAAGAATTTATAGACGTGCACATCCACTCCTATTTAAACATTGCAGCACCTAGAATGCCCTCTTTCTTTGGAACTCCTAAAATCCACAAATCTATTTGTGAACCCCCTTTTAGACCCATAGTTGATGGGAGGGGGTCTATTTTGGTATCCTGTGCCAAATATGTAGATGGCATTTTAAAACCTTATATAGAAAAGGAAAATCAGATTTGTAAGGATTCGTAGAGCTTCCTGGAAAATATAAACAGAATACCCTTTGACCCTGACTTAAGCTTTTTAACTGTGGATGTGAAGGAACTTTATACGGCTATTCCACAACAGTTAGGGTTGGAGTGGGTGAGGGAGTTCTTGGAGTCAAGAAACGTAGAACAAAGCACTGTCCACATTGTTGAGACCCTATTAGAAATGGTGTTGAAATATAATTTCTTTAGTTTCAATAATGTGATTTACAGACAGGCTTCTGGTGTAGCAATGGGCTCACCGTGTGGGGGGTCCTTCGCTAATTGTGTAATGGCACAATGGGAAAACACATTGTTGTTTAATAATCTGTTATTCAAAGAGCATGTCGCCTGGTATACAAGATACCAGGACGACATGTTCATATTATGGAGAGGCCCCTTAGACATGGTGGACCCATTTATAGATAACATCAAAACCATGACCGACTTTCTAGATTTCACGTTTGAAGTGAATGAGAATAAAATCAGTTTCTTGGATATAAATCTAATCAAGGATAAAGAATCCTCTATGTTTTTCAGCAATATTTACAGAAAGCCCACTTATTCCAATGGATTCCTGCACTTTGGGAGTTGCCACCCTATCCATCAAAAAAGAGCCGTAGTGAAGGGGCAGATGGTTAGGGCAGCACGGATGATCACCAAGGATGAAGATTTCCATAAGGAATGTGGTAACTTGACTACTATGTTTGTCAATAGGGGATACCCAGACTCACTCATTCTGGAGATTTCATCTGAGGTAAGATTCAAAAGGGAATCTGGTCATTTTAGGCCCATTCTTAATAGAAGAGGGCCGAATTTGATTACTAACCAAGACATGACTGGAAACTCGAACAGAAAGGGCAATGAATCTGATATAGGAGTTAGGTTTTTGTGTACGTTCTCCATTGACCATCATTTTATTAGGGGAATCCTACAGAAAAACTAACATAATGGAAGACACAAAGTTACATCAATTGTTGGGAACAACACCTAGCATAGCTTTTAGGAAAGGATTCAATCTAAAAGCATTATTGGAAATGAATAGATACACTTAGGGCCAAGGGCATGACTAAGTGATTTTGTAACCAGTGTAAAGTTATGCAGGAGGGTAATCATGTTGTTATAAACAGTGTAAAATATAGACTTATGGGTAATTTTAGCTGCTCTTCTAAAGCAGTGGTTTATGTAATATAGGAAAAACTGAAAGGGCATTGCAAAAATATTTCTAAGAACGACATTAACAATGCTTTGGCTTGCCACGTTATGCACAATAGGGAACATAGTTTCAATTTTACAGTTTTGAAACAAATTAAGACACAAACATATTCGGGTCCATGGCAATTGTTATTAGAAAAAGAAGAGTTATTATGGCAGCTTAGGACAGCCTGGCCTAAATGAAGCAATATCGCTCACTTGTATTTTAAAATTATTGGCCCTTAAAAGGTAATTTTTTACCCTTTAGAGAGTTTGATAAGTATATAATGCATAACTACTTTATGGTTGATTGTTTTATCCCTTGTTTTGTTTCAATGCTTTTTGTATCTGGTGTTTAACACAACCTTATAAGAGACACTAGTAAGTAGTATAGTATTTTTTAGATGGAGATTTTTCTCAGTTTTAATGACATTGTAGCTGTTTTGTATGCTATTCACAAAGTATATACCATCACTTGATAAACATATGGGTTGTGAGTATTTAATATATGAGTATATGAATATATCATTAATTTTTTATAAAAAGAGTTTTTAAAAAATCATGTTTTTAACAGTGAAGCAAGTCGGAATTTAAACAATATGGTTTTTATCTGCTTTTAACATATAAACATATTGGTCTTGTTTTTAATTAAAATTATAAGTTGATAATTGATAATTGATTGATTGCCATGCTATTTAAAGGAGGATGATGTAATAACCGACTGTTTCATTTTTGGTCTGAGGAAGGAGAGATAGTATTCTCTCCGAAAGTGCTTGTGGATAATAAAAGCTCTTACGTTACAGTTTGCGAACTATAGTTGCTTCATTTTCATCTACGGTTTTATTTTGTAGTGGATTATCACTTGGCTACACATTTGGTTATACGCTCAGCAGCACGTTTTCCTGG
This sequence comes from Protopterus annectens, assembly GCF_019279795.1. Classification (NCBI taxonomy): domain Eukaryota; kingdom Metazoa; phylum Chordata; order Ceratodontiformes; family Protopteridae; genus Protopterus; species Protopterus annectens. The sequence goes on from NC_056735.1 coordinate 545,389,713, forward strand.
GTCTTTTTGTGTTTCAATAGAATTTTATAAAGTTAGAATGTTATAATATCGAACCAGTTTTGTCGAACGCTGAAAACAGTGAAGGTGCAGGACACCGAATTCTTTCCCAGGGAAAGAATTCAGTGGGCCGTTGCTGTGGCTTCATTGTTTTCAGCATTCAATATGTTGGAGCATTACGGGTCGGGTTCAGGTAAGTGTGCGATTGTGTGTAGGTTTGGGTTATGGGGCGGCTTATGTGAGTTAGGGTTAGGGAGCGGGTCAGGTAAGTGTGCGGTTGTGTGTAGGTTAGGGTTGGGGCGGGTTAGGTGAGTTAGGGCGCAGGTGAGGTGAGTGTGTGATAATGACAGACCTTAGGGTTAGGGTTGGGTTAAGGTAAGTGGATAGCTAGTAGTGTATGTAAAGTTTAGTTTAGGTATAGGATTTTAAGTGTATGTGTGTGGATTGCTATTTTTTGTGTGTGTTTGTGTTGTGTGTATGTTTCCTGAAATAGCAATTTTTTTTTCCCTGGGGAAAAAATCGCTATTCTGACTATTCGATGTTTTTAGGGTTCTATATTATAACATTGATCTTTGTAGATTTTATGTTATAATATAGAATGGATAAACAACAAGGTAAAACAACTTTATAATAAAAAGAACAAACAAAAAAGTAAAAGATAAAAGGTCAACAACTAAATTTAAGCGGTAAGCAAAATATAATGACTTGTGGGCCCTTAACAGTCAAAAAGTCACATCGCATATTATTGAGAACCTGAGCAATGGTGCACTGAGATCTCTCAATTCCTACTTTTTGATTAATCACTGAAGGCAATTATCTTGCTACTCTCACCTTAACTGAAGGATCACAGGCTTGCTTGAAAATGTTAAGCATACAGCCTCTCATTTAATGTGCTTCTTACATCTGGAGTCCATAGTCAGCATGCCCTTGAGCAGGACAGCATATTCCTTTATTGCTTGTGTTTTACTAGGATTGATTCATGATGATTGAGATTCTTTTGATTCCTGTATGGACTCTAAAACTGACTTCTCTAAATCAACATCATTCTTCATCAATAAAGGGTCACATCTGTAGTTGGGATGCTTGGTGTGAACAATTTTTGTGTGTGTTTGTGTTGTGTGTATGTTTCCTGAAATAGCAATTTTTTTTTCCCTGGGGAAAAAATCGCTATTCTGACTGTTCGATGTTTGCGGATTTCAATGTTTAGGGTTCTATATTATAACATTCGATCTTTGTAGATTTTTATGTTATAATATAGACCCTAATTAACCATGGATAAACAACAAGGTAAAACAACTTTATAATAAAAAGAACAAACAAAAAAGTAAAAGATAAAAGGTCAACAACTAAATTTAAGCGGTAAGCAAAATATAATGACTTGTGGGCCCTTAACAGTCAAAAAGTCACATCGCATATTATTGAGAACCTGAGCAATGGTGCACTGAGATCTCTCAATTCATACTTTTTGATTAATCACTGAAGGCAATTATCTTGCTACTCTCAACTTAACTGAAGGATCACAGGCTTGCTTGAAAATGTCAAGCATACAGCCTCTCATTTAATGTGCTTCTTACATCTGGTGTCCATAGTCAGCATGCCCTTGAGCAGGACAGCATATTCCTTTATTGCTTGTGTTTTACTAGGATTGATTCATGATGATTGAGATACTTTTGATTCCTGTATGGACTCTAAAACTGACTTCTCTAAATCAACATCATTCTTCATCAATAAAGGGTCACATCTGTAGTTGGGATGCTTGGTGTGAACAACTGCTATGGGAAACGTTTCTTTCAGACTTGCAATGGATCCTTCCAGTGCATTTTCACATTATTGCTACTTGAAGGCTTTGTGTTCAAAATCATCTGCTGGGACTAGGACAGCTGCAAATTCCCTTTTGCAGTGATGTTCCTGACTTGATCTGCAAATAACTTGTGCTTTTGAGTTACTTTCTGCAGATCTGCTCCAACATCAAGGTGACCATTATAGGTTTCATCAGCTAAACCTGTATTCTACAGCACCAGAGAACTACTGAGATTAATGATTTTCTGTAGCCTAGTTGGTGCACCACCATAGGCAGCCATCATTTATACAAACTGCAAAACAAAGTGCAGTTCTTTATAATGCCAGCTTGAATGTTCTTTTCTCTTTGGTTATGTAAGCAATAACTCCCGAGTCATATGCTAAATATAACTGAAGAAGGATGCTTGTCCCCTAGCCTTAACAGATGCACATTTTTGTGTTCTCTTAATCAATAGACTTTTCTCTCTTGTGTTATGGCAAGAGCTTCTTAAGGTATGATGCACATTAGGGCTCAGGTCTGAGACAGGGTTAGGGTTAAGGTTAGCACATACTAATAAATTGGAGTGGGGGAATCTGGATCTGTTCTGGCCTTAACCCTGCCTAGTGTCTCCATAATCCACTTCATAACCCTGCCTAGTCTGCCAGTAACCATTTCTTCCTTTCTTCTTCCCTGTTTTAATTAGACACCAACCCTCCTCCTATTTTCCTCCCTTTTTCCATCTGTACTGCCCTCCTGTCTTCTGTTACTATTCTGTTTATCATCCCCTCCCCACTTACTCAGACCACCAGAATTACTACTCCAATTCAAAACCCTACATCTTCTCTGTATCCCCTTTTCTCATTTCTAACCTACAAATACTTATCTGTTACTTCATGTATTTGGTATATAATACTGTACTTAATCTAGTTTGCCTCTTCTATATCATCCTTTCACCTATCTGCAGCTTTAAGCTGATTTGCAAGTAAACATGTTAGTCCTCAATGTACAGTCCAGCTACTCTTGTTTTATCTTATTGTTGCTGAAACTTAATTTTATTTGCTAATTCTTGTTTTATATTATACTATCACCCAGCTAAATGATGCAGAAACATAATTATAATTGCTATCTTTTATTTCGTTGTGTACTTATCTAATTTTATTTTTAGATATTTGGAGCATTTTCCCCAGACCTCCGCTGAAGATGGGATTGTGCCCAGTTAGACATTTCTCGGTCAACAAACATCAATAAGTAAGTAAATAAATAAATAAATGACAAGACTGTCAGCATACACAACTGATGGGGACCTTACCCAGCAGTCATTATCAGTTGCATTTTGATTGAATGAGGATTAACATGATTAGATACTAGGATGACCCAACAGGGGTCTACATTCAAGAGGCAGTATTGATGTCTGAGACAATGTACTTATACAAAGCTGCCATACAGCTTAGACATACATTTCTCTATTCAGAAATAAACTGCACTCACAGTTTATAAGCAGAGGAATGAACTATACCCAGAAAGATGTCGACCCACCCAGAAACTCTGCACATACATATTTCTCCCATCTAATGATGTATTTAGTATAATGTGACAAAAACCTCAATTGAAATATTTCATAATAATGCACTTGGAGAGGGGGAAGATGAGTTGAATTCACCAGCATACTCACAATGTAGAATACTGCCTTAACATCCAAACCCACTTGTCTATGTACTTGATAGGATGCAAGCACAAAGACATTTCTAATAGTCGGCAGTCATGCTGCTACCTTTAACATATGGTAGTTATGACAAAACTATTAGTGATGTTTCAATAGTATACTACTTGGGAATGAATCGCTACTAATGTTTATATTAAATGATGTGCAGTATACTTGTCCTAGAACTCTCTTAGAGGCTACAAATGACTCTTGTGCAGTTGCCAATGTACATCAAATTATTCTGATGTTACAGAGATAAAAGGAGTGCTGTATGTTTGTGGATGGCATGCAGTGGAAGGTTATATGTTTATCTGAGATAAGTTATGCTTAAAGTACAGAGGTGATAGCTGCTGTTTCACTTCTTCTACCCAATGATGTAGGAGGATAGGAGACCAAGATTGCAACATCTCATGTCACTGTAATGGTGATGGCACTGAACTCCTGTGCATTGGAAGACAGTGCTACAGGTGACAGCCTGGGCTTAACTAGTCCAGGCTTCAGTCTTAAACTGAGCCCCTTTACAGCCTTCCTGTAAGAGTATCTGGCTATAGTTCTTCTGCAGGAGATCCAATAACATATTGGACACCTCTTCTCACCACGTCAGCACTCTAAAAGATGTCTTATCCTCTCATTCCAGAAGAATCTCAGTGAAATATGGCAGAGAATGTGCACTCAAATCAGCTTTCATGTGCCTGTTTGCAGTACAGTGATAGGCATCTATAGCCACCTCATTTGATCAACATGTGACAGGCTAGGATAACATAGTTACTGTATTTTTATCATTATTATTATGGTTCACATTGGCAAATTATGTATGAAACAAGGCAGCCCTGTATCCCTGTTTATGCTAGTAAGAAATCAGGCACTGCACTGACTTCATTAACAGATGGTGTGGTATTACAGTCCCCCCCAAAAAAAGGTATGGCCTGGACAGCACATGAACAGTGCTGCTCAGATGGACCAAGGTATGTGCATGACATGAAGTACAATTCAGCACAATCCTTAGCAAGTTTTCTCATCGTTTAAATTGAGTGATCAGAAATATTAATGTGTGAAGCTACATTTAGCATAAACATGAAGTCCGTCAATTGAACGTGAAATACTCTTGAGGGTATGAAGAGAGAACCGTCACACTAAAGAGGTACTCATAGAGTAGCAGGCTCTGTACCTGCCACAGCCGAACCTGACAAGTATGCTTGCTTTTAAGTCTTATTGCAGTTGTTCCTGTAATACAAATAAATTAATCAATACATTGAAATGTTCTGAGAAGGTGCACTGAGTAAGGTACTGCACAGGTAAGAGAACCCCTAACATTATTTATCAATTACCTAAGCATGAACAGGAACATTTGAGCAGGCTCAGCACTGTTGCTGGGCACATTTCTGAATTGTTCTGCCATCTTGTTTTGCTGCGTTAGCATGCACTGAGTGGCTAATTTTAATAATGTTGATCATTAGCATGGCATTATATGGCCATTAGTATATAATATACCTGACAGAGCTTCTTGGCCTGGCCACTTTGCAGAGCTTGTTTTTCTTTGTACACACTCTGCTCGTGGACTCTCATTCTTCCAATTTGTGTATCACAATATGGCAATGTTTTCTACATCTGGCCCCATGAGACTTTTGGATATACCTTTTACTATGTAAAAATCTGTTCCACCATAAACATTTCTGATTCTCAGAATACCAATTTCTTTACTTTTTCTCTTATATTTTATATTCATATTAATATGTCCAGTTTGATAAAGACTAAGTGTATCCCATATTCAACAAAAACTTCAATATGCATTCATGCAATTGCTGTTCTTTGCACTCTTCATTTAAGCTCAATATTTTTTTTCTTCAAGCTGAAATATAATCAGAATAAGTATAATCCTTGCATAACCTTTCAAATTCATTTCTTGAAAACCATCTGATAAACTTGATTCATGACAATTTTATCATGAAAATCTTCTGAGATGCTGGCTGTTTTATACAATTTATATATAAAAGCAACAGAGCCTTACCCATAGTTCCAAACTGAATTAGTTTATCACATTTTTAGAGAGGGTTCAACAGTAAAACTTAAACATATTTATTAGCATATACATTTGCTCTTTGCTTCTCTCTAAATCATTCATCTCTGAAACAAAAATAAAAAAAAAAACAATTACTAGAACAAATTCACATATAAAAATAATGTAGTTTTAGACGAGAATATTTTGTAACCATGATGCACTGTCAAATGTAAATTGATCGGAGATCACACAGATATTTTCCAGGACAATTTACAACAGTAAGGTCATGGCTGTAGAGTGTTAGTTAACTGCCAATAATTGCTAAAAGTAACAAAGACTCAAAGGAGCATCTATAACAACCTGGACCCTGGTGAAGTGCTAAACATATTTCAGATAGCAAAAACATATAACTAATGATAATGCAAGGAAGTTCAATGAATTTATTTCACTTCCTAGGTCAAATGAGTCTATTGATAGTAGTTCTTATTAAGGTTCTATTACTGGAATTCTGACACATACAGTATATTCAGCTGTTACTAGCAGTGCTCCACTTGCAGTACTGTATATACATTGAAAAGACATATTTAAATTGAAATTAGCACTTGCCCTTTATGTTTCAATCTATTTACATCTGCAAGCACCTAAACAATGATAACAATTATTACCTGTCAGCTCTATACATGTTCATGTTGAAACAAATGTCAGTTTTTCTAAAATACACCAATAATTTCAACGTGGCCAGGGAGATCATCTGGCTCATGATGATAGCAGAATAAATACTGCAGATATCTGACTTGGTAACTGGAGTTGTTGCCAATGGCTGAGTGTAACTCCAGTCTTGACAGGTATGCAAAACTCCAGAGTCATGTGTGTGTGTGTGTGTGTGTGTGTGTGTGTGTGTGTGTGTGTGTGTGTGTGTGTGTGTGTGTGTGTGTGTACATGTGTGTCGTATGTGAGTTCTTGGAGGAGTTTGGGACACCACATCCAAAGAAGCCAGGAAACACCTATTGTACACTCATGCTCTGCTTAGTTAAAAATACTTAGGATTGTTGAACTGGTCATCAGCCTCAACTTAACTAGAGCCCAGACCTCATCTAAAAATTTTAATAACCAAAGGCAATCATTTCACATTGTAGGTAACTCCCGTTAACATGATGTCATTTATAAGAAGAGTAGTACTTCTTGACACATTACATTAAAGCCAACCTAAATTAAGAAATTAGTAAAATGTAGCTATGCCATGAGTGGTATCATGGGAAGATGTATCCAAGGTCTTGTTCTTTATGTCTCAATCTATTTACATCTCCAACACCTAAACAATAATAAAAAATTGATCACCCGTCAGCTGTTCGCATATATAGTGCTGCCTTCAGTTAGCAGATGAATAATAATTCTTACCACTAGCAGATTAAAGCTGCTTGCTTTCCACACTATCTCTGCTTTAGAAACCAGCAGAAAATATGTGTTCATAACTGGAGGAGAGATACTATTTCTCATTCTTTTCAATAAATTATATCCACCCAGTCACAAATTCCATCTATGCATCATAAATGTACGCTATTTGTTTACTGTGTCCCTAGTATTCTTCATGCACAGAGAACCAGTGCTCCTGACGATGTATATTTTGGATTTGCATGGCTATCATAGGTTCATACTAGGCTATCTGCCCTAGGGCATTTATAAGCCTAGCCAGAGTGTATTTGGCTTTTGCCACCCATTTTAAATTAATTTTGCTATGCCCTTTTTCGAGGTAAGTATACTGTGCCTCTGTCTAACAGTGACACAGAAGTGATACCAGGGGTAAACCTACGATCTGGGTAAACCTACGATCTCCCATCCACTCATCAAGATTCCTCTTGAAGAGAGTCAATGAGGGACTCTGCCTAACCTGGACTGGGATTTTATTCCAGAGTGAAGCGAGCCTCTGGGTTATGAATCTGTCCCTCCAGCATGTCCTATTTATTTCAGTGCTGAGGTTCAAGTCTCTCGAGCACGTAGCTTGATGGGATTTGGATTTTCTGAGGTGCAGCATGTCCATTAATTCCGGGTTGGACATGGCTTTATACGTCAGGCACAGATCGCCTCTGAGCAGGCAGTATGCCACTGAGTAGAGCTGGAGTTTCTTTAAATGGGCAGCATATGGCATCTGTTTGAGCCCTTTGATCCTCTTGGTGAGGTACTTTTGGGGTCTTTCCAGTTGCTGCAGGTGTCTGGTAAGGTACATCCCAAAAGGGGCATTGTACTCAGTTATGGCCCTGATGAGGGATGAGTAAAGAGGCACGATGACCTCCCCTGATCTAGATGTGAATCCCTTCATGATTAGGTGGGCTATATAAAATGTTTTTCTAACCACTTTGGCCACGTGGTTGTCAAATGAGAGATTGCTATCAACTTGGGTCCCCAGGTCCCTAATTACTTCTTCTGTACTTAATGGATTACCACCTATGTGGTAATTTGTGGGCACTTTGTTTTTGCCAAAGGGGATGACTATGCACTTTTTGGCGTTTAGCTTGAGGCCATGGCTCTGGCACCAGTTGTCTGTTTCTATGAGGCCCTTTTGGAGGATGCTTGTGTCGGCTGGAGAGTCGATTATGGCGCCCAGTTTGCAGTCATCTGTGAACTTGGTCAGCCACAGTCCTTCCGTGTTGGCCTGTACCTCCAAGAAATATATACCGAACAAGAGAGGTCCCAGGACTGAGCCTTGTGGGACGCCACTTGTAACTGGTTTGGAGTCTGACATGGCTCCAGCAATTCTAACCATGTGTGTTCTGTCCTTGAGCCAGTTTGCAACCCATCTAGTGACATAGGGGTTTATATTTAAGCTGGTGAGCTTATCTATAATGCCCAAGTGGGGTATTGTATTGAAGGCTTTTGCGAGATACAGGTAGGCTGTGTGGACCATCTTCCCCTCGTCAATGGCCTTGGTGACTGTTTCAAAGAAATCGACCAGGTATAAGAGGCAGGATCTGCCCTTAACAATGCCGAACTGGGTAGAATCCAGTGTCTGTAGGTCCCCAATATCTTTATTTATGAGGTCCATGATTATCCTTTCCATAGCTTTGCAGACCAAGCTATTCAGGCTTATGGGGCAATAGTTTCCAGGATCCGTTGAGGCACCACCTTTGTGGAGAGGGACCACTGTTGCTGTACACCACTCTTTGGGTATATATCCTGTAGTAAGGCTGAGATTGAACAGTAGTTTTATGTTTGGGTTTAGCTCTTCTTGGAGTTCATGTAGGACGCAGCCCGGACACTGTCTGGTCCCATTGATGCTGTGTTTTTTGCTTTGGAGAGGGCGGCTCTTACCTGAGCATCTGAGATGTCAGGGGGGCAGCACTCTACTGGGATAGATATTTGCCTTTTTGGTGGGGGGGGGGGTTTGCACTGAACCTGTCAGCTAGGATGCTGGCAATGTCTGTGGGTTCGATGTATTTTTTTGTCATTTTGGAGTAATTTTGAGCATATCTGGGAATTTCCACCCAGGTTCCTAATATAACTAAAGAAAGCCTTGTGATTATCCTTAGTGTCCTGTGCAATTTTTCTCTCAAAGCTGGCCTTAGACGATTTTATGAGTGCCCGTAGTTTTTTGCTAATACTGATCAGAGATGCCTTCCCTTTTTGGGATTTTGCTCTATCATGTAGTAGCTTCCTCCTCCTATTGTATAGTTTGTTTATGGCTGGGGTCCACCAGACAGGACGTCTGCCTTTGGAGGATTGGGTCTTGGTTTTATTTGGGATTGCATGATCCATGCATTCCTGAAGATGTTCATCGAATGTGTTTATAAAGGATTCTGCGGTCTGGGCTGTATTTTCCACAGGCTTGGGGGCTTTGAAGGATTCCACCTCGGTTTTGAGGAGTGTGAAATTTGCTTTAGAGAAGTTTTTCACTGTGGTTTTCTGGGCAGGAGGTGGGGTCGGGATGTGAATATCCAGTGAGATCAGTTTATGGTCTGATCTTACCAATGAGGGATACACTTCTGGTCTGGAGCATAGAGTCCCCATGTTGGTGATGATCAGGTCCAGTATGTTTTCCCTCTTGTGGGAGTGGTAACAAGTTGTTCCATAGCATTGAAGTTTATAAATTCTAGGAACCTTTGGGCTAGGGTGTTGGAGCTAGAGTAATGCTCCCAGTCTATGTTTGGGTAGTTGAAGTCACCCAATATAATGGTGTTTGGAGAGACCTTCATATTTTCCAGTGGTCTCAGGAAGGCCGAGTGGGGTTTCTGGGTTTGGGACGGTGGTCTGTAGCAGGCTATAAACTGTAAGGCAGTTTTACCCACTGTTAGTTGCACATGGATAGTCTCTGATGCTTCATGCTGTGCCACCAACCTGGAGGTGTGGGTATCTTTGACCAATATTGATACTCCCCCTCCTTTTGTGGTTCAGTCCAAGTTTTGGGGCTGAAAAGCATGGTATGAGGTATAACCTGGTAGTGCTGGGGTGCTCTCGGGAGTCTTTAACCAGGTTTCTGTAACTGCACAGATATCGATGTTCTCCATGCAAAGGAGAGTTTCAAGTGCATGCATCTTGAGGTTTAGACTTCTGGCGTAGAGTAGCATTACTCTTAGTTTCTTATCCCTTGTGATACCTATGGAGGTGGGTTTGTCTTTTGAGCCTTGCCTAAAAAAGCACTATGGGGGAAGCAAGAGCCTTTGCCAATATCCAAAAGCCCAGGAGTGACAGGTGCAAGCCATCCCTAGCAAAGCATCATGGCTTGTCGAGCATGTCATCCCAGGCTGACAGGCATTGGATCCCCTTTGAATGGTACCAGTACTTAAGCCAGTTGTTGAAATTGATCATCTTGTCTTCATATTGTGGCATCATTCTTGGTGAGGGTAAGATGCTACTCAAGGTCAGGGTCATACCGGCCTGGGCTACATGCTCAGAGAGCTCCTCTATGTCTCTTTTCATGTAGTCCAGGGAGGTACGTCTCAGGTCATTCACACCAGCATGGACAATGACCGAGTCATATTTGTACTTGCCTTGGAGTGACCTGAGTACTTGTGTTATGTGGCGGATCCTAGCGCCCGACAGGCAGCTCACCATGACCTTCTCCTTGTTCAGCCTGGTGAGTGGGACGTCAGTGTGCCTGACGATAGAGTCACTTATTACAAGTGTATCAGGTGTGTTGTTTAGCCTTAAGGGCTGTGACTGTTCGGCACACTGGCTTTGTGAGCTATGTGTTGCACGTGTTTTGTTTTGGGGTAGCGGTTGCTTGGGTGTCTGCTTTGGAGGTCTCCGCTGCTTAGGCAGATTTTTATTTAGAGCCTCCGAGTATGTTTATGTGTGTTTATGTGTTTGGTTTGCTGTTGTGGTAGGTCTATGTGAGACTGGAATTGTAGTAAATGTGGTTTCCTTCTCCTCCTGACTGGTTACGCCAGTACTGAGTTGAGAGAGCTTAGCCTCCAGTTTGGCTATATGGTTGCATCTCTCACATGTGTTGGAATTTGTTGGGATGAGCAGAGGGTTGTCTGTGTACATGAGGCAGTTGTAAGATTGCCTCAAGATTCCCAGATTCACCAGCTGGACCGGAGAGGAGATTGACAACTGACCTTTGGACATGCTAGAATAGTAGTGGGAATTCCTTCATAACTGAAAAAAAGGGCCAATGGGGAACAAGGTACTCAAGGGGAATTTGTGAGGGTGTAGTGCTTTTAATTTTTTAGTGCTGACTTATATAATTGCTTTAGTGAGCAAGTGCCAGGTAACTTAAATGCAATGTGTTACAGGTAACTTAAATGCAAAAATGACAAGCAGTAACTTTCTTTCAAGTGAAACAAGGAAATAAGTACAGTAAGCAATGCAGATATCACTAGGGATCCACAGAAGCGCTGAAAAACCGTGTTTTAGGTGGAATTAGCGTTTCAGGGAAATAAGCAAACAAACAACAAGCATACAAACAAAGCTAGATTCAGCTTCTCCTCCCACAAGAGTGCAGACTATGAACCTTCTTAATGTAAAATAACTGGCCTGAAGCCCAAGTGCTTAAACCAGAACTAATACACTTTTAGAATAACAGACACTGAGCCCTCAAGCAGCAGTTCCCAACTTAGAAGCATGTAAGCTACCTGTCCTACCACCACAGTGCAGGCCACAAACCTTCCTAATGTAAAATAACTGGTCTGAAGCCCAAGTGCTTAATCCAAAAGACTTAGAATGATAGCTACACTTTAATCAAGTTACTACCAAGCAGTAATAAATACAATTGAATACTTTAAAGAATGCCTGGATTAGTGCCCAAGTTATACAAACAGAGCTAGATTCAGCAGGCCTGGATCTAGTCTATGCTACAGCAAACAAGGTGTACCAATTTCAGTAAGAAGCAGTTCAAATATGCAGGCACTATAAGCCTTTAACCAGAAATTCCCAGCTCAGAAGGGCAGAGTCCAGCCTCTCCTCCCACACGAGTGCAGACCACAAACCCTCTTAATGTAAAATAACTGGCCTGAAGCCCAAGTGCTTAAACCAGAATTAATACACTTTTAGAATAACAGACACTGAGCCCTCAATCAGCAGTTCCCAACCTACAGTGCAGACCACAAACATTCTTAATGTAAAACAACTGGTTTGAAGCCCAAGTGCTTAAACTAAAAGGCTTAGAATGAGTTACACCAAGCAGTAATAAATACAATTGATTACTATTAAGATGACGCAAAAGCAAAATAAAGTAGGAAGAAACACAAATACAGTAAAAGCAAATACATTTTTTTTTTTTTTTGAGTGAGCTAATGAGATGGGCCCAGGAGTTACAGGACAGAAACAAGTGCAAATGCAGGCCTTCAAATCAGAAAGTTGAGAGAGATGGAAGACCGCCCAAATGGCCAATAACTACAAATTCTGGGCCAGAACCACTCCTTATGTGGTAGACAGGTTACTTAATGCTTACCACTCCCACTGATAAGCTAGAAGGCTTCCCTCCAACACAGAAAGGCTTGGGGGGTTCAGAAGCTTACAAACAGTCCTGGATACAGCAAATCTGTATCTGGAACACTAATTACAGGAAAGGTAGAAAAAAGGCTTACAATTGTTTTTTTTTTTTTTCAGAAAAGTAGCAAAAACAGTAGTAAAAACAATTCACGTGCAGTGCAAGCTGGCACACTTGAGTATGTAGCAATATTAGTGCACACACAGTTTGAAAAAATGTAATTAAATTAAAAAGGACTAAAAGCAAGTGCAGAAAGGGTTTATTAGGTAGAACGCGGTAAAGAGATGGGACTGGGGGAGTGTCCTAGATCAAATCTACAGTGGGGCGGGCACTGCAAAAGCCAGCAAATTTAAACTACAACCAAGAACAGAACTTCCTGTACTGAAATGCTGGTACAGAAAGGCATTTTAGTTCGGCTTTTTTTCAGCTGCATTTTGTTTTTCTGTTTTAGTGATAGTTAACAAAACTGTACTGCATTTATTATTTTAACAGTTGGCTTAGTTTCTGTTGTCATTCTAAAGGCATCCAGTATCTGTCTGCCTGGGATGACATGGTTGACAGGCCAAGGTGCGTGCCTCCCCCATTGTGCCTTTTTAGGCAATGCCCCAAAGACAAATCTTTCAACATTAAAGATCTGTCAAAAAGCAAATTGAATGTCATGCTGCTTAACGCTAGGATCCTTAGCCTGAAAATGCACTCACTGGAGGCTGTCCTGACACTGGAAGATATTGACATCTGTGCAGTCACAGAAACTTGGTTCAAGGCTGCAGAGAGTAACCCTGCCTTACCAGGCTATACCTAATTCCACACATTCTGACCCCAAAGTGAGATCAGGAAGACTAAGGGTGGTGGAGTTTCTATTTTCATTAAAGACAAGCACACCTCCAGACTGGTTTGCCAGCATGATGCACTAGAACTACTCCAGGTTCAACTGACAATTGACAAGACACCCATCCAAGTTATGCCAGCTATATACTCCCTCTCCTTGACTCAGGACATACACTCCTCCTACTTGGATTTACTTGACTCCATCAAGGTACCCCCTAATATCCTGATCCTTGATGACTTCAACTACCCCACCATAGACTGAGTGAACTATTCCTGCTCTAATGCACTCACCCAATGATTCCTTGACTTCATCAATTCTAACACATCATACCAGCTTGCTTCATCCTCCATGAGGCGAGATAACATTCTAGACTTGGTTCTCAACAACACGGGGACTGCTGCACCACCGCCATAGTAAGTTCTTCCCTGGTGAGATCAGACCATCGGTATGTTTCATTCAATGTGTCTATCCCATCCTACCCCACTCACAAATGTAACCAGGCTAAAAAACTTCTCAAAAGCTGACTGCAACCTTCTAAGGGAGGGTATTAGTAGCTTCACACCACCGCTGCCCTCAGAGGATGCAGACAAATATGCTGAACAGTATGCCAGTGCGGTATACATGCACCTGTACAACTGCATGGACTCAGCCATACTTAGCAGAACTAAAACCTGCTCCTCAAGGAAACACAAAGCTATCTGGTGGACATCCTCTATAAAACCTGGGATGCAACTCCCAGACTTGTTCTGAGTTGATTCTAAAAAAACAAAAAAAAACACTGAACTCCACAGACATGTCCAATATCCTGGCAGACAGGGTTCACGATCCCAAAGAGTACCCCAAAAAGAGCAGCTATCTGGCCAAAGAGTGGCTGCACCCTCAGGTCTCTCTGATGCCTAGGGTGAAGGCTGCCCTCTCCCTTCCATGGGATAGCTGGTTTCCCATGGCACGTGGTCCCAAGAACTCCTTGAGATGTTGAATCCTGTATCTAACAAATCAAATAAAACAGCCATACAATCTCAATATCAGGGGCAGATATGTGCGTGCAGCAACAGCGGTGTACAGCAACACGGGGTGGAGCCTCTAAAGCCTGAGCTCTATCACCCCATAAATACATGCTCCCATAAGCCCCTGGGCTATGGAGAGGATCATCATGGAGCTCATAAACAATCATCATGGGGACCTACAGACACCCAAGAGGGGACCTACAGACGGCTCAAATCCTACCAAGTGCCTTTTGAACCTGGTTGACTTCTTGACAGAGTCACCAAAGCCACTTCCTTCAAAACAGTCACCAAACGCAGCTATGAAGGGAAGGTAGTCCGGCCACAGCACATCTGCATTTAAAAGGCATTAGACACAATAAGCTATGTAACATAAATCATAAGCTTGCTATCCAAATTAAATATAAACCCATGATGGACAAAGATGGGTGCCAAAGCCACTCAAAGACCTAACCCGTTGACAGACCTGCTGCTGGAGCCATGTCAGACACAAACCGGGTCACATGGGGGGATATATACTTTCCGGTACTATTCGACCACTCTTGGAGGGTATATACACAATACCCCACTGGGCTTTAAAGAGGACTATGGCTCACCAAGTTCAAACCCTCTGGTTGCAAAACACCAACTAATCGGAAACCAGCATGTGAACCAAGGCTTCAAAAAAAGGTCTCTGAATGATGTCATGTATGTGCCAGCTTCATGGTTTAACAGGCAATGCCAAAAAATGTATAGGGTAAACCTTTGGCAAAAAGAATGTGTGGACAAGGTACTACATAGGTGGAAACCCATTAAGTACAGAGAACTTTATTTACAACCTGGGGACCCAAACCACACACAATCTCTCCTTCAAAAAGGTCATGCCAAACACTGCGGTAGCGCCAGTAGGTAAGCCCACCTGCCAAATGACAAGATGGAATCTAGATCAAGAGAGGTGGGATGTGCCGCACATAGAACTGCAACAGCCCATAGAGAGTTATAATGCCCCCTTGGACCAAGGCAGTTACCCACACCTGGTCCAATTAGGAAAGCCAGCCAAAAGTAAAGACCATAGACATAGCCCAAAAGCAAACAGTGGCCATATGCTGCCTCGGTTAAAAAACTCCAGCCTACTATTCACAATACCGCCTACATCATATTATAAAATGCCTGACATACACAGGCGTCAACCAGAATTTGCGGATTAGAACCACCCTGCAAAGAGATCTCACCAGCGACCGAATCATATCTCTCTTGCTCCCCATATGCTGAATAAATAGAAAAAACTGAGGCTCAGGAAGAATCTCGATAGGTGGATGGAGGATTGTAGGTTTGTCCCAGGGATTACTCCCGTGTCACTATTAGACAGAGGCACAGTAAACTAAACCTTAAAAAGGGCACAGTGTACTCAAATCAAGGGGTGGCGTAAGCCATACAGAATCAGGCTACGCTTATAATTGCCCCAGGGCAGATAGCCTAGTATGAACCTATGAACCTATAAATCAAGTGTTAAAGGCTCTATCCAAGGCAAAGAACACAGCTTCCATGGGATCTGATAGTATCCCAGGCTGTAGCCTCACCATTATTCACCCTATTCACCCATAGCCTAAGTACAGTCCCGATTCCAGCAGAGTGGAGAACTGCCATTGTCATCCCATTGCACAAAGGTGGTGCCACTACTGATCCTGGAAACTGTTGCCTCATTAGCTTGAGAAGTCTGATCTGTAAGGCCATGGAGTGTATTATTATGGACCTCATAAACAAGGACATAGGCAATCTCTAACCGCTTGACCCCACTCGGTTTGGATTCATCAAGGGGAGATTTTGCCTGATGAATCTGGTTATCTTTTTTGAGACTTTTTTCCTTTCTGCTGAGGTCGGGGGGGGGAGGGGGCTGGATTATGGATTTCTTGGGGCATGACTGCCTAAACTGCTATAGGAAAATCTGAATACGTTTTTTTTTTGCTCTCCACTTGAACAGCTGGGTGAGGGCAGAAAAGCAGAAAGGGGTACTGTGCTAGTTTGTGGGACTGGCACATTGTGCTATGCCTTAATCTGAGTTACACTAATTATTTTTGTGGGGTTTTAGTAGTACTAATTAGTTGGTATACAATGTACAGTCAAAGCAGTGCAGGCATGATGACAAGTCATTAATGAAAGGTGAGAGCGAAGGTTGTCGAATTATACGTTTCTTTGGTACACTTTTGAAGTAGTGTCAAGATCTGAGCTGTTGTCATTTAAGGAGCGTACAAAAGCTCTTTCATCCAGGCAGCTATCAAATCATTGCAGTTACTTTAAAAGCAAAACCAAAGTGTTTTATCTTAGCCATAAGCAAGCTTTCTTCAACATTTTAAGTGCATATTTAAGGTCTAATAATATCGTTCTTGTCAGTTCAATTTTTTCCATATTATGACAGATTTGGTCATATAGTTTATGTAATCCAGGGATCGTATATTTTGGTTTCAAGCCAGATCTTCTGTCAGTAAATATCTGCTAATATATACAAAGATTTGATAATACACCAGTTTTCAAGGATTACTTACTAGTGGAAAACAATTACAGTGGGTCTGTTATCATTAACCAAGGTGGGCTGCAACGAGTTAGAGACAGGTGTTATAAAAATGCTTAAAGCTTGGTGTAATTACTTTAATTGTTATGGTGAGGCTGAAAATGTTAGTGAATGTTCCCACAAGAGTAAACTGGCTGACTGCCAACAGCCTAGGATGAAGGTAGTGAATGTGTGATTTTCTGGTGATGAATTTAAATAGGTGTGGATAGTTTGGATACTGGTGCGGGAAGAATGTTGGTGAGCAAATGTCTAAAAAAATACATATTCTGGCAATGTAGATTTGGAAGAAATGTAATTCCCATGATCATTTATCGTTCTCTTTGGATAATAGTTTGTCTGTGCTGATCTGTTCAATAGATCCAAAATAGTATGGATTATCAAGTTTCTACTCTTCACTGTGCCCAAGAAAAGCTCCTTTTATGGCATCTGCAGCATTTCTCCTCTCTTACTTTAAGAATTATTTTATAGCTTGGATAGGAATGGTCAACTGTACAAGTCAACAAAGCTTGAACCTTATCCTTTATCCTTGAATTTTTTGCCTAAGTTCACATGTAAGCCACAGTAAGAGTTCCAAGATATTTTTCTTTGACAAAAAGGAAAAATGTCTGTTTTTAATTGCCAGTAGATTATAAATTTCTACTATAGCTGCAGTGGGTTTGTCTGCAGTACAGATTTAGGACCAGTTTGTTTGCTGTACTTCTCTCAGAAATGTATCTACCATTATAGGTGCATAGGTTCCTAAGTGATTACTTGGATAAGGGCCCCAAGAAGTATTTCAAGCCTAGCCATGCATTCCCCATATATAATTGACAGGATAAATTGCCCACAGCATATAGCTGACTTTATGTGAAAAAACATTTAGAAGCTGCCTCTGTCCAATAAGGGATGGGTGCTAGTCCAAGGGTAAATTCTATTCTATTATATTCTATGGATTAAAACTATTCTACTTGGATTCTAAGATGGCCACTAACTAGGAAGCATTAACTTCAGTAAGCTCTCACTACTATAATTTAATCTACTTAAATCACTTGTTATCACTGCATCAAAACCTACAAAAAAAAAGATCTTACAAGTCAGAATAACCTTAATTGCACCTACCTGTCAACACATTTTTTGGATTTGAAGCACTGAAAAGTTAGCCAATTCCTTCTTCCAGCAGTGGTGTAGTGGTGAATCCAGTTACATGTGCTTGGGCCTGCCAGCATTGCAAAGATTCTACACAAGCAAATAAACAAAAAATCCTATCAAGATGGAACAAATAAAATCACAATCTTCGAAGACTAGACTGTCATTAATAACATCTCCAGAGAAAGAAATTTCCACGAAAAGACAAAAAAAATCTAATACACAGCCAGAAGTTCCTAAACAATCCCTGAAAACTAAATCTGATCAGCCCTTTTCTATGGAGGAACTCAAATCAGCACTAACTCCACTTCAGTCTGAAATCCAAGCCTTTTCTACAAAACTAACCTCATTTGGAAACAACTTGGAACAAATTATATCTAGACTGGACCAAAATGAAGCAAAAATTAGGAGCAATGAGATAAAAATCCAGGAACGGCAAAAAAAATCTCCACAAATGAAATCTCCATAAAAAATATGCAACAAAAAATAACAGATCTTGAATCAAGGGCAAGATGTAAAAATGTGTTGATCAGAGGTATACCAGAGAAGTTTGAACAGCCAGAACTCTCCAACATTGCAAAGGAAATCTTTGAACTTTTCATGGAAAATAAGGATTTATCACAGTCGATCACAATTGAGAGAATACATCGGGCTTTGAAAAAGTCACAATCTCCAGATAATCCTAAACAAGTCTACGCAAGATTATTAAATGCTTCACATGCTCAATCAATTCTACTGTCTGCAAAAAAAAAAGAAGTTTATAACCTGGAAAGAAAATAAAATCACAATTGTCCAAGATTTACCACTTCCTATAAAGCAGTCTAGACAAATCCTATCACCCTTCTGCAAGTACCTGATAAATAAAAACATCAAATTCCACATGAAATACCCAGCGATACTCTCCTTTCAAAATAACAGCATCAACTACTCTATCAAAAACCTTCACAAAGCGAAATCTGTATTCTGCAAAGCATTTGGTGAACTGACGACTACTTCGGATTAAAAAAAATAGTAAAAAGATACAAACAATAAAAAAAACAGATCCTGAATAAATAAAAATGTTCTAAAATTGTGATGCAGATGCAAGCTTCTAAGATCTAGATGCTGCTATAATGCCAAGTGGATGGAGAAAATGGGGAGTGAGTCTATGCTACAGCTTTGTGGTATCTGTAAAAAACACATCTAAATCCAAATTTCAACGCCGCAATAATTACCTCAGGTAAAGTCCCTTTATAATCTTCTCCATCTCGGCATTCTATTTGCAGGCCATGTAACTAAACCATGTGGCTATTTAGTGCCCTTTGACCTTATAATTATCTTCCAGTTTACCAACCAGGAAGAATAAGTCCACTGAGGGTAAAGTTTACAAACGCGCTATGCACGCTACATCACACAAGACCAGCTCTTCCCAATCGTCTGAATTATATGAGCAAGTTTAAGGCGAGGTTAAATAAATAAAAAATAAAAAAAAAAGAGGAAGAAAAGTGAATGATACTCTAAAGGAGACAGTCTACTGACCCCTCAACAGTTTCCTTATACTTCCACATACCGCACAAGTCTGATCAGAAGAAGATGTCTGAAGTTGCAAAGTTTTTATTCGGACTCTTGAATTGAAGAACTACTGCAAGTAGGGAATAACTGTTGCTTACTCCTGGAAAGCGATCCCATGTCTTCAAAATGGCTACATTGCTACGGAAAGAAAATGCTGTAATGTTGTAGATTTAAATAATACATGACCTAAGACTTTTTTTTTTTTTTTTTTTTTTTTTTTTATGAAGCGTGGAAAGGAAAGAAAGAAAGAAGGAAGGAAGGGTGGGAGAGTGAGTGAGAGACATGAGACATTTGATGTCTTCCCTAAAGCTAAGTTGTGATGCATAATCTCACTCAGCAGAACTCTGAATTAACATTTATAGTGTGCTCTCTAACCCTGTGGTGCTTAATATTTAAGCATCCTATCCTTCTTCTCATTTTGCTCTCCATGACTCACACATCCCAGTTAAACTGTAATGCAGTCATTCAAATGTGAGACCTCCTCAAAAATATTTTGTATTGACAGTAATGACATTCTAACATCTGTGCCAGTTTAATTTACTTGATATTTTTTTCATTTATATTTCAGGACTCAACTTTGCTTTTTAGATAAGGTGCACTTTGTAACTAGGAAAGGGTTTAGTGATAGTTTTCAATCTGCTACAGGTCAATGCGCAGAAATAAAATGTGGCTGTTCAGTTTCTGACAATTATAGATTAGGTCTGTTCAATGGAAGTTGGAGATGATCACATTAGTTTGCAGGTATATGGTACACAGAAGATCTCTGGTCTAGTTATTTAATATTAGTAATTGCACTGCATGTAGAAGATTGTGGTGGGCTCTCTGGTGGTGGCCGGCTGGCAGTTCACATGAGACATAGATGTAAAGAATTCCATCTAGACATGGCTTACAACCTCTTGAAACAAGTTGTCTGGGCAAAGCCATAAATAGTGGAGAGGGGGGCTAGAATGTATCTTCTGAATGGTATTGGTTCTGTCTGTCAAATGTCTGTTATTATCCTCTGAACGTCATTTCTCAATAGTTTCCCAGAATAAATACAATTCTATGAGTAACAGGCTGATATTATAAACCATGAATCTGGTCATTCTATAGGAGTCTTGACATTAGAGAGATATGCATCTCAAGAGTAAAGTCTAAGAGGAAAAAGTTGGCATTCACGCCGTTAACATATGGGTTGGGTCACGACTGGAGAAATAAGATTATAATTCTTTGCACTGCATGGAAATATGCCTGCTTCCACTTACTACAGTAGTTAAGGCAAAAGTGTATGAGGGTATATATACTGCATCTCTAAAAGTTGTAAGACACTTACTGCTCAACAAGTGTAACTAAATATCTGATGTAAGCTTAATGTAACATCCTGATTTTAAAATGAAAATCTGTTTTTATTCTTAAGCTTGCTATAGCTTATTTGTAATGCAAAACTCTGGAGTGTATTAGTCCTGTCTACAACAGAAATAAAGTTGCTCATCTCATAAATGTTTGCAAGTAAAAGGATGATTATATAACACTGTAAACCATTCAGTAACTGACTACCATAAGCCCTAACACCCTGCACCTGGAACTGCAGTCCTCCTTCATCTCATTTTACCTACACACTTAATTTATTTAATTGTATGGGTATGCACTTATATAGTTATGTATGTGTTTCTATGACTATATGTTTACATATGTATGTATACATACACACACACACACACACATATATATATATATATATATATATATATATATATATATATATATATATATACACATACAGACGCACATATATACACACACACACACACACACACACACACACACACACATACACATACAAATTCATACACACACAAACATAAACACACGTACACACGCACGCATAGGCACATTTATAAGGGAAATATATTTTATAATACAGTTATATGAAAACATCCACTCAAATCCTAAATGGGCAGTTACATGTAGTCATAGCACAAATGAGTTATCCTTTTGCTATCTTTGGGACTATAGCACTTATATGTTATCTATTGCATAAGTAATGTCAAATTGGAAACTGAACAGCTCATAAAGTATTGTGTAAAGAGTGTGGTTGATAGATTTCTAATCACCCTTGAATCCTTCTCTTTTCTTCTTTTTTCCAAGAAACCATAACTCGGTCATGTTATAATAACCTTTCTTTATGGAATGGTCATAGTACTGTCATTAGAAACTTAACTTGCTTTAAAATTGGCCTATGCCCTAATAATCTGTGTACAGTACATTGTTCACCTTTCACTGTATCTGCTGCAACTTTTCAGTAGGATTCACAGGCTTTATTCACTTTGGAACAGTAAATAGTATATCTACTAATATCTATAACTAATATCTATTAGTAGTATCTAGCAATTAATACAAATAAATTGTTTAAACGCCTGTCTAGGAACTATAATGGTATACTTGTCTATTATGTGCTTTAAATGAAGGTGTCATCCACTTTGTATTGTAAAAGTAACCTTCTAGTATTAAATATGACAGCTCTAAAATTCTCCTTAAAATATCATCACCAATATTATGAGGATTATGTTATCCACCTTATTTAGCTAGTACATGTAAATGCTTATATTCTGGTATAATCAGTTTATCATTAATATAGAGCAGGAAGTTTTAGTGTGTGTAGTCAGATGGATCTTGGAACGACTGAAGTTTTTTTGTATAATAGTTAGAACTGCAAATAGTTTTCCGTTGTCTCTTTCAGATAGCAGTAGGATGTGATTATGCATGAGGAGAGGTCTGAAAGGGGTGGTTGTCACTTTCTCTTATTATCACTATTTGTTTGATCTATCTAAAAACGCCTTTAATTATTGGTACCTTGGTTATATAATCCTCTATAACTCAAACATACCTTCTCTTTTCATCCTAACTCTATTAAGAATTATCGGATTACCAGAATAACTCCCTAATGGTATAGTTGGAATCATGGAATGTTAAGGGTCTACAAAATAATAAGAAAAAGAACCTAGTGTTGCACTTAACCTACAAATCCACCTTCAGGATAACTCTTATTCAAGAAACTCACATGACAAAAGAACAATGGGAAAAGGATGCCAAAAAAGAAATGGATTAAACAAATAATAGCTGCTGGGAACAACATGGATTCTAAAGGAGTAGTCATAATTGTTAAAAACTCATTAAAGGCTCATTAATAGCAAGTGGGTGGGATCCTAATGGAAGGTGGTGTTACATAACATGCTCTATTCCCTTCTGCAATAAGGAAATCCTTATTCAAAATATTTACGGTCCTTGTATGCACTAATCCTCTTTCTTATATGAAATTTATACACTTCTAGAAAAATTTCATAATCATCTACTGATTTTGGGTGGGGACTGGAACATGACTAACAGACCTGAACTGGATAGGACATGCAAGGCTAACAAACAACCCGCAGGTCTTACTACCCTCTTAGGTGATTTAATAGATAACTTTAATCTATGTGATCCATTTGAATCCTTCAGAGAGGACCCTTCAATTAGTAAATATACATTTTTTCAGCATATCACAAATCATGGTCTAGGTTAGACTTCTTTCTAATCTCAACATTTTTTTTCAATTTATGAAAATAAATTACAGCAGCAACCCTAGAACTCTTTCTGATCATGCCAAAATTAATCTTAAAATAAATGTGACTAGATCAAACTCCTATGGCCAAATTCTACCAAACTGATCCTTCAATTCAAATCTTCTAAATAACAAGAATCTCTGTCAAGAAGTTCAGGAATTCCTATCCCACACAACAAATTCCTTAGATAATTCAGACATTCCCCAAGACATCCAATGGGCTGCAGCTAAGGCTACATTCAGAGGTATTCTGATTCAAAAAGCATGCCTAATCAAAAAACAAGTTAAGTCGCATGTATTGACATTAGAACCCAGACTAAAAAGACTAGAGTTAGAATTGCAAACTAAGTTCTCCTTAGATGTAGAAAAACAGATGATATCCCTGCAAAAACAATTACATGAAGTCCATCTAAAACAGAACTCTCTCACGGAACACAGACTCCTTCACAGATATGCTGAATGGGCTCAAACCCCTTCTAGACTACTGGCCAGGATAATAAATATCAAACCTCCACCCACTAGAATAAAACAAATTAACCATAATTGCAAGTCTTTCTTCTCGGACAATGAAATCATTCATCTCTTTGAAGAGTTGTATAAGGAAGTCTATGGATCTCAAAAACTTGCTGGAGATGTCTCCACTGATTTCTTCTTGGATGACTTACAATTCCCAACATTAAATGACACCCATAGATACTTTCTTAAGACACCAATATCCACTGATGAAATCCTCTTAGTCATAAATAAATTGAAACCAGGAAAAGCCCCAGCTCCAGATAGATATTTAGTGGAATTGTATAAATCCTTCAAGCAACTTTTAGCCCCTCTCTTACTTAAAGTCTACAATTATATAATACAATTTGGCATCTCTGATTTATACATAAATAATTCCAAAACTATTTTTATACAAAAATCTAACGCCAATAATTTCAGCCCAAACTACTACCGTCCAATTGCTTTAATCAATATAGATATACAAATTCTATCATCAATTCTTGCATATAGACTAAATAAAATGCTACCTCATATCATATCTCATAATCAATTAGGGTTCATACATAACAGACGTGTGGGATAACACACTGACCACAGAAGCCATAGCCAACATGACAATGAATGACAAATCCCCCAAATATGCACTCTCAGTAGATGCTCAAAAAGCCTCCGATAGGGTAAACTTACATTTTCGTTTCAAGATTATGAAGCTTTTTGCCTTCCCCGATGAATATATCAGTATGGTCAGAACCCTTTATAACAAGGCATATACCACACTAAATATAAATAAAAAGAATTCAAACCTAATTGAAATAATCAATGGTACAAGGCATGGGTGTCCACTCTTACCTTACTTATTCAACCTTTATCTTGAAGTCCTTCTCCTGAAATTAAGTCAAAAAACATTTCAACACTCTGTCTACATCTCCAGAGTTCTAGTAAAATACACTGCCTTTGCAGGTGATTTAAATATTTACTTTGAATTTCCCTCAACCGACCTAGAAAAGATATTAAGCACCATTGACAAGTTTTCACTAATCTCAGATTATGCCATTAACCCAAATAAATCAATAATGTATCCATTAAACCCCCTTGGACACAAAGAATTATTCATATCAGAAACAAAGATCAAAGTTGATTATTCACTCAAATATTTGGGTATAACTTTCACCCACCCCCAACAGGAACTAATTAAAAATAATCTCTATAAAACATGGTCTAAAGTCATGGAGGATCTTTCAAGATGGAAAAACTTAAATCTCCTCCTCCTTTCTAAGACAGCTATTATAAAAATGAATATCCTCTCCAAAATTCTTTTCCATTTCTATGCCATCAACCAGAATATTGCAAACAGTTTTTTCTCGAAAATGGAAACTACACTAGGGAAATTTATATGGTACCCCAAGAACACTAGGATCAACTATTCCATACTAATCCTTCCCAAAGAAATAGAACACATGAGCCTCCCTGACTTCATAACATATTATAATATAATAAATGCCAATTGTATTATACCCATAACTAACTTTGAACCTTCAAATAAAGTTTGGAATCCCCTGTGGATAAAAATCTAACATTCACACCTAATAGCAACCAAGCTCAACCCAAAAGCAATTATTTTCCTTAATACTAAAACTCTTAAAGATTTTAAGATTCGCCCTTCATTAATAAAAAATATTGTAGGTTTTCAAAAGCTTATAACATCTCTAGATTTAAAAATACCTTAATGATGGTTCAACCAATTTACTTAAATCCTAACTTCAAACTAAATAACAACATGTTAAACTTAGACAAATTTCCTCTTATCAAGAACTGTATAGTTTGGGGCTTAATTAAAATCAAAGACCTCCCATTTGATTCTATTATAACATATTTGGCAGTCAACAAAAAATATTACATAACTGTCAAACAAATATTATACCTAGTAACTGTTTACAGATAACGTCAAAGTGACGTCATTAGATTTTCAACTTTATTAACAATTAATAACTCAGGTTTATAGATTAGTACTAGGCTAACTGTCTTTGTGGGCCATTTTTAAGCCTAGCCAATTACCCCATGTGAGAATCAAACCCTGCACCTTTGGTTTATAAGGCAAATACCTTAACCATTATACCAACCTCCCACCCCTCAGCTTTCGTTAAGGACTAAAATGCTATCAAACGCTTACAATTTAATAACAAAAATAAAACACCATGACAAAATTCTATACTCCATGTATTGGGAGAGCCAAAACAAGGAAATAACTCTTGACCAAAAGCTTGAGGCAATTGACATAAAATTAAAACTAACCCCCTTCAAAAAATTAATTTATACTCAGTTTATGAAAAAACAACAATGCTTATCATACGCCTCTATTTCTGAGTAAAATTAATCCAAACATCTCACCTCTTTGCCCCAGTTGTCCTAACTCAACAGCTGATACTTTACATATATGTTTGTCCTGCAAAAATATTTACAAACTGTGGTGTTCTTTGAGAGCACAACTCGAGAAAATGGGATACATGAAATCCACCCTTTCATGGGAAATGGCAATTTTGAACATCGTTCCTAGTTCCTACAATTCAGACTCTAAACATTATTGTAACATTACTCAAAACCTATATTACACTCAACTGGCTAGATAGAACCAAAACATCCTGGAAAGAGTTGAAAACCATGGCTACCAAATATGTTCTGGCGAGCAAATTAAGTACAATAAGTAAAAAGAAAATAAAGTACTTCCAGAAACATTGGAGTAACCTTGTAGAAGTTCTTACTAGGCCCTCATCTATCTACAACATTTTCTTTTTTTTTTCTTTATCTTTTTTCTTCTTTCTCTTCCTCATTTAAGTAGTCTCCTAAATACGCTATACCATCTGCTTTAACTTCACCAGACGAGGACGTTAATCTCCAACCAATTCACTAAGGGACATAATAACCATGTATCACCACCCCTTCTACCCCTACTGGTAGTAGTAATACCTAATATCTCTATAATGATCATCTTTTATAAGTGACAACCGAGTGTATATAATGCATATACTTAATTAAAATAGGCTTAGACATATGGGTACATATTCTTTATGAAATAATTTAGTATGTGCATTTTCAAATACTTCCTTTTATGATCTCATGTAAAATTGTAATTATTCGTCTAGCAAATGTAAGACATATTTCTTGAACTTTATTATTGACTGTAATTGATAGCATGCAACTAATGTAAGTGAATGCCAAGTTTATTTTTTTCTCCCTTCCTTCTTTTATCTGTATCTGTATTGTTTATTGGAAACTGTAATAAAAAATATAATACAAAAAAACCTTCCTTCTACTCATTCTGTAAAATGAAGCATTTCTCCCCCCGGACTCCATTGAAAACAGGGCTTGTGCTCAGTCAGACTTTCCTTTTAAACAAAAGCAATAAACACATTTTTGATTTCCCATCAATTGGCCCGGGTAATATTTTAATAGGGCAATATGTGGTCTCTGCTTTACACTGATGGGAAGCTTGTTTCAAAGTAGGGGTGATCTTTGAGACACATATCTGTCCCTTCAGCATGTTCTGTTTCTATAAAAAAAAGGTGGAGAAGAAGTGTTTTGGTACCGATTTTTAAGAATAAGGGTGATGTGCAGAGCTGTAGTAACTACAGACAGATTAAATTGATCAGTCAGAGAATGAAGTTATGGGAAAGAGTAGTGGAAGCTAGGTTAAGAAGGGATGTGATGATTAGTGAACAGCAGTATGGTTTCATGCCGGGAAAGAGCACTACAGATGCAATATTTGCTCTGAGAGTGTTGATGGAGAAGTACAGAGAAGGTCAGAAGGAGTTGCATTGTGTTTTTATAGACTTAGATCAAGCATATGACAGGGTGCCTAGAGAGGAGCTGTGGTATTGTATGAGGAAGTAGGGAGTCTCAGAAAAGTATGTAAGAGTGGTACATGATATGTTCGAGGGTAGTGTGACAGCGATGAGGTCTGCAGTGGGAGTGATGGATGCGTTTAAGGTGCTAGTAGGATTACATCAATGATCAGCTCTGAGCCCTTTCTTATTTGCAATGGTGATGGACAGGTTGACAAACAAGATCAGACAGGAGTCCCTGTGGACTATGATGTTTGCAGATGACATTGTGATATGTAGTGAGAGTAGGGAACAGGTGGAGGAGACCCTGGAGAGATGGAGAAATGCTCCATAGAGAAGAGGAATGAAGGTCAGCAGGACTAAGACAGAATATATGTGTTTGAATGAGAGGGAGAATAGAGAAATGGTGAGGATGCAAGGAGTAGAGGTGGTGAAGGTTGAGGAGTTTAAATACTTGGGACAGGAGGAACAGGAAATTAATTTTAAATACATATGCCAATTGTAACAGTAAGGGCATTATATATTTATCTGTGTGTAAAGAGTGTGGATCTTTTTATGTTGGTAAAAGTGAAAGACAACAAAGGCTCTATGAACATTTTTATGACATTAAGACAGGATGTGAAACTAATGCATTATATAAGCATACCATGACATGTAACAATGCAAAATTTGAGTTTTTCATTTTGGAAGTAGTAGAACCTGATCCAAGGGGTGGTATGTGGGAAACCCTGGTAGAATACAGGGAATTATATTGGCAACTGGTTTTAGAAGCTACTAAGAAGCCTGGTCTTAATGATATGATTTCACTAGTACCAGTCCTCAAATTAAAATCAGCCAAACTTTAGAAATTGATCCTAACTCTACAATTTCATATATAATAAATATTATATTTATTTATATTGTATTTAAGGTTTTTTTAATGTAAGTTTCAATACTGACACTAGAGGGAACTATAAGACTGATAGTTATAGAAACACACATTGTTTATAGACTTTTATATAATTTTATACACAATTTATATATATGTATTCATGCATTTTATTGTATTTATTATCATATTTATTCAGTGACAGGGACACTTTACAATTTACTAAGTTTCTTTTATGTGTGGAAGAGTATCTATTTTTAGTATTGCACAGCACTTTAATGTTACTAAGTACAAGGACATTAATTGCTTTGTCTAACAAGATAAGTCATCTGATTGGTTTAAATGTCTACAACTGATACATAAACGTAATGATGACTGATTTGTTGGTTATCTTATGAAGTTGATGACGAAAACGAGTTTGGACAATGTGAACATTAATATTTTTTGTGCTGCTGTGGATTTGCTGTGAAACATTTCATATTGTGGTGGATTTATTATTAAAGCCTGTTTGCCACCTGTTTGGGTCCACGATGCTTGATTTCTGTTTACTTGTTTTTTACTTGCACCGTCCGTTTCATTTTATGGTTTTGGTTAGACTTTCGGATGGATTCACAGGCGGCTATGGCAATGGACAACACAAGTAAGGGATTTGAATTAGGAGAGCTAAGAAAGCTCATTGGGCAGTTGATGCAGTTGGTGGGCCTTTTAACACCTGTTAGCCAATCCATGGCTACGCTGCTATCGTCACTACCACTACCAGGAAATCAAGAGGCAGTTAGGCGAGCTGTTTCTAATGCACAAATGGCTGCCTACAACGAGCGAAATGGTCAAGACGTTTTGGAAACAAATCTTGTTTCCAATGGAAGTATTGATGGTTTTCCATGCCTTAATTTCAGTAACAACAATTTGAGGACTTCGACTAACGATGCGAGAGCAGGCAGAGACAGTACTGGTTCGCAAGGAAGAACGGGGACTAACACGCAGTTACCAGGTACTAAAAGACAACTTTTGGACATTCTCAATGCCAAATTTGACTTTAAAAACAAGCTTCCAGCTGCAGCTAGCAATGGGACTTTTAGTAATAGTTTAAATGACTTGGACTTTTTTCTTTACAAATACAAAATGTTGGAATTAGACAATGCATATCTTAAACTCTGTCTATCATTAAAAATTGTACCTAAAGGATTAAGGGTCACCAAATACCCTAACAATGTCTTTGAAGACACTGAGTTTTATCAGGATTTGATAATTGCCTTTGACAAATGTGGTTTTGATATAATGAAAGCAATAATTAAAAATAATGAGTCTGAAATGGAGAAACTTTGACAACATTGAGCATTTAAATAAGAGTATTACTAGCGACTTGTTATTTACAGTGGAAGAGGAGAAAGCTAAATATTTTAAGTTACTTAAAAGTGTCGAAGCTTAATGTCTTGAAGTGCAATATAGGAAAGCAAATAAAATAGAAAGGGATTTTAAGGAATATAATACAAAGACACATTATCCCAAACCTAAAAACAGGGCAAGGAAAAACATTGATTTTCAAGACAGGGAGAATTTTAACAATATGGCAAATGATGAAATATTTTATGATGAAAATAATTTGGATATTTCTGAGTTTCCCCCACTTAGAAGATCTGAAAGGTTAATGTTCAAACAACCTGTAGATTACTATTCAAAAAACTACAGAGGGAACCAGTGGCGCCCTCAAGTGAGGAGTCATCTGGGTTGGAAATAGTAGAGAATATTTTTAATGAAGGTTCTATTTGGAGTTACAAAGATTTTAATATTTTTAATTATTCTAGTATCCCTGTCACTATCACTACTTTTGAGTTATTTTCAAAAGGTTTTGGTTTTATACCTGTACAGAAAACTAATATTTTCAAGTTATTAGTGGATTTCAAACTATTTTTGAGAAAGAAGAATTTAGAATTATTTTTTAATGGAAAAAAGATTAATGTGAAAGAAAACAGTTTAGTGTGTAAAAGCACCTTTAATCCACCTTTACACCCACAGTTAAAATTTTTTGAGACAACAGTGGAGGATGTACTAAGAACTTCCTTGAAAAAACACTATGTAAAACCTAATTTATCCTTGCCGGAACAAAAATTACTTACATATATCAGTAATGATAGAAATTTAAGGGTCATGAAACCAGACAAAGGTGGAGGGGTTGTATTCATGGACTACATTATGTATGAAGGGAAAATGATGGAAATCCTTAACAATTCTGATTAATACACAAGAATATCTATCAATGAGATCGATATAGCATACAACAAGATACGGATGCTTTTAAATGATTTGTTATTGGATGGATTAATAGACTTGGATACATTTAGATATTTACATGTTGAAAAACCAAAAGTACCTTCTATTTTTGGCATTCCAAAAGTGCACAAGGATGCCAACGACCCCCTCTTTAAGAGCGATTGTGTGAGCTGAAGGTTCTGTCACAGCACCCCTTGCAAAATATATTGACTCTAAAATAAAAGGGCTTGTCCAAGAAAATGATAATATTTTGAAATATTCTTGGGACCTTTTGAGGAAACTAAACCGTACTTTGTTTTCTGGTGAGGTAGCATTTGGAACTTTAGATGTAATAGACTTATTCACTAGTATCCCACATGACGTTGGCTTGGAATGGTTTGAGGAAATGTTAGTAGGACATCAAACAATATCACACAATGATTTTAGAACTTTGTTAGTTTTGACAAGAATTGTCCTTAAAAATAACTTTATTTTTTTTGAAGGCGAATATTTTAAACAGGTTAAAGGAGTAGCGATGGGGGCACACTGTGCTCCAGCTTACTCCAACATTATTATGGCTTACTGAGAGAATAAATTTGTTTTAAATTCTATATACAAAAGTTCCTGGGTATTTTATGGTAGATATTTAGATGATTTATGTTTCCTATGGAAGGGACAAAGATCTACTTTTGATTCTTTTGTGGAATATATCAATGGTACAACTAGTTTTCTACGTTTCACACACAGCTATGACAATCAAGAACTAAAATACTTGGATGTGAACATTAAAAAAGAAATACATGGGTTTACATCCAAGATTTATAGAAAAGAGACGTTTTCAAATTCCTACTTACACTATAGGAGTTCACACCCACATTATCAGAAGAGAGGGGTAGTGAAGGGACAACTAGTACGTGTAAGTAGAATGACTTCAGACAATGCGGTTTTTAACAGTGAGTGTGAAACATTGAGGAGACTTTTTTTAAACAGAGATTGCCCAGAAGAATTGTTTGATCAGATTTTAAAGGAAGTTGTTGAAGGAAGAACTGGTAAATTTGCCCCAATTCTAGGTATATCATCAAACTTTCAGAAAAACATCCCAGATGAAAATGTACATGAAGACTATACTGCTGGTCTAATAACAACATACGATAGACAATCTGGACTGGTAAGGAATATAATAGACAAGGAATGGAAACATTTTGCTAGACTTTCAGACCTAAAATACATTTTTGACAATGATTTGAAATATATTTACCGTAAAGGAAGTTCCATTAAAAATTTACTAGAAAGGGGTACAAATAGATCTGGTTTCCAAAATACTAATAACAAGAAAAGAAGTCTATACAAATGTGGAAGTTGCAGTTATTGCTCCTATCTAGTGACAGGTGGATCTTTTTATTTGAAAGTGAGGAACAGGAAATTAATTTTAAATACATATGCCAATTGTAACAGTAAGGGCATTATATGTTTATCTGTGTGTAAAGAGTGTAGATCTTTTTATGTTGGTAAAAGTGAAAGAAAACTAAAACAAATGATCTATGAACATTTATATGACATTAGGACAGGATGTGAAACTAATGCATTATATAAGCATACCATGACATGTAACAATGCAAAATTTGAGTTTTTCATTTTGGAAGTAGTAGAACTTGATCCAAGTGGTATGTGGGAAACCCTGGTAGAATACAGGGAATTATATTGGCAACTAGTTTTAGAAGCTACTAAGAAGCCTAGTCTTAATGATATGATTTCACTAGTACCAGTCCTCAAATTAAGATCAGCCAAACTTTAGAAATTGATTCTAACTCTACAATTTTATATATAATAAATATTATATTTATTTATATTGTATTTAAGTTTTTTAATGTAAATTTCAATACTGACACAAGAGGGAACTATAAGACTGATAGTTATAGAAACATACATTTTTTATAGACTTTTATACAATTTTATACACAATTTATATATATGTATTCATACATTTTATTGTATTTATTATCATATTTATTCAGTGACAGGGACACTTTATAATTTACTAAGTTTCTTTTATGTGTGGATGAGTATCTATTTTTAGTATTGCACAGCACTTTAAAGTTACTAAGTACAAGGACATTAATTGCTTTGTCTAACAAGATATGTCATCTGATTGGTTTAAATGTCTACAACTGATACATAAAAGTAATGATGACTGATTTGTTGGTTATCTGATGAAGTTGATGATGAAAACGAGTTTGGACAGTGTGAACGTTAATATTTTTTGTGCTGCTGTGGATTTGCTGTGAAACATTTGTGCGACTATTCGTATTGCGGTGGATTTATCATTAAAGCCTGTTTGCCACCTGTTTCGGTCCACGGTGCTTGATTTCTGTTTACTTCCTTTTATGATCTCATGTTCAATTGTAATTATTCGTCTAGCAAATGTAAGACATATTTCTTGAACTTTATTATTGACTGTAATTGATAGCATGCAACTAATGTAAGTGAATGCCAAGTTTTTTTTTTCTCCCTTCCTTCTTTTATCTGTATCTGTATTGTTTATTGGAAACTGTAATAAAAAATATAATACAAAAAAACCTTCCTTCTACTCATTCTGTAAAATGAAGCATTTCTCCCCCGGACGCCATTGAAAACAAGGCTTGTGCTCAGTCAGACTTTCCTGGTAAACAAAAGCAATAAACAAATACATTTTTGATTTCCCATCAATTGGCCTGGGTAATATTTGAATAGGGCAATATGTGGTCTCTGCTTCACACTAATGGGAAGCTTGTTTCAAAGTAGGGGTGATCTTTGAGACACATATCTGTCCCTTCAGCATGTTCTGTTTCTATAAAAAAAAGGTGGAGAAGAAGTGTTTTGGTACCGATTTTTAAGAATAAGGGTGATGTGCAGAGCTGTAGTAACTACAGACAGATTAAATTGATCAGTCAGAGAATGAAGTTATGGGAAAGAGTAGTGGAAGCTAGGTTAAGAAGGGATGTGATGATTAGTGAACAGCAGTATGGTTTCATGCTGGGAAAGAGCATTACAGATGCAATATTTGCTCTGAGAGTGTTGATGGAGAAGTACAGAGAAGGTCAGAAGGAGTTGCATTGTGTTTTTGTAGACTTAGATCAAGCATATGACAGGGTGCCTAGAGAGGAGTTGTGGTATTGTATGAGGAAGTAGGGAGTCTCAGAAAAGTATGTAAGAGTGGTACATGATATGTACGAGGGTAGTGTGACAGCGATGAGGTCTGCAGTGGGAGTGATGGATGCATTTAAGGTGGAAGTAGGATTACATCAATGATCAGCTCTGAGCCCTTTCTTATTTGCAATGGTGATGGACAGGTTGACAAACGAGATCA
>NC_056735.1:545428550-545441050 GCF_019279795.1 Protopterus annectens
TCCCTAAATGAATAACCAAGACTCATGGTAAAATTCTGCTAGCTGAGACTTGGCAGCACCCCTCCCAAAACTAACACTATGAAAGCCCTGAAAAACCAAGATGCTGGACTGACCAATGATTATGTTCTAGTGACCCATATTGACCTGATGGATGGGACAATTTTTGGACAGCAGCTCTTCTGATAAATGAGTGTCCAAAAATCAATACAATGCCATTTCCTGTAACACAAATCGATGGTGTTAGTGTCTAATCTATGACAAAAATGCCTGAGACATCCACCTACCGATTCTTTTCAAAAGATTGGTGGAGTGCCCCTACTTTGCTAAATCTCATGTGCACCCTATCCAAAAGGAATGCGATCAGTACCCATTTAAGCCTATATAGACCTTGGCAAGTGAGAGCCTTAACTATAACCAAATTGGCTTCTTCTAACTTGATAGGCTTTCCTGACACTGAAGTAAAAAACAGGCCTTCCCTTGCTGACATAGGGACCAACTTGGTCAGTAATTTAAAACACTGCACCAGACAAGTGACCAGTATCCTGTTTCTATCCAACCAGACCTGGTGCTCCTTACCTGCCTGATCAGTCTTAGTCTTAACCAGCTAAATCAAAAGGAAGTCATCATGAATCACTACAATCTCTAAGCAGAGTGAGTTCAACATTATACTAACACAGAAAGTCCAGCATATAGGCAAGAGAATAGTGTTGCCTACATGGTGAATGAGTAAAAATCAAACACTGAAATAAATGACCCTTTTACAATAGTGACCTAGTGATGAGACCCTATCATCTTCCTAGTTTCCTTGGATAACTGTTTGAGATTTTCTCAGCCCTTCAGCATCCTGGACAGTAACTCATCTCCCAATTAGTCCTGATACCCCACCAAACATGACAACCATTCTAAGGCTGCCTTTTGTATATAAGTTATATCAGGTGAGTCTCCTCAGCAAAATCTGTGAATCATGAATTGCATGAACAAGGGCAAACCCCACTTTGTATCTCTTATTGGTATTGAAATATGAAAAAGGTTTAAGGGATTGAATTGACAATAGATGTGACCTTTTAGTATTCTTAACTCAGGAATTAGATACTAGTGATCTAGCTATTCTCCTGCAATCAGTCAGACTTCCAGGGAAATAGGGGTTCCACATGACTGTGCATCGTGACCCAACTGTTGAAACCTGACAAACTGAAAGCAGGAAAAACTGACAGCAATACCATTCACATACCCAGAAGATGCATGCTAGAAAAGTTGATTTGCAATCCTAACAATACCAGCAACTTAACTAAATAATGCACCCATTTGAACTTTGATGTACTTTTCTTCAGTGTATGTACTACTGCCATATTGTCTGAACAAAAATATACCCTGCAATTATTCAATTGCTCTTTCCATACCAAAGTGGCCACCTATATTGGAAAAATCTCCAGGAAGGTAATATCCTTCTTCTGTTCTAAAGACTATGACTTGAACATTTGGTGGCAAACCAAGAATCAAGAAAGTAACCTCCCATACCAGCAGAAACAACTGCACCCATAAACACAGGGGTGGCTTTTGCTATTGGTCTGCAGGACTGCAGCCCTCCCAGCTATAAAACAAATAAATAAATAAAATGAAATCAAAACAAAAAAGAAAATAACTAAATGAAATAAAAGAATAACTAAAAAAAAGCTTTTCTCCCCGGGCCTCCGCTGAAAATGGTCCTACATCCAGTCGGATACTCCTGGTTAACAAATATAAATAAATAAATAAATAACCTAAAAAAAAAAAAAAAATGTGAGTCCCGGACATCGCGCATGCACACTCGCACGTTTCCCTGATACTCAGACTGCTGGTGAGACAGTCTGGAGCATGCGCACAGAATCCTGACTGCCTCACCAGTAGTCCGGATTGAAATATCAACATTTTTTACTTGAAATATCCAGAAGTCTATGCAGTTGAAACTGCATAGACTGGAAGGGGATCGGACTGCGACGTCTGCAGGCAAGGACGTGCTCTCACGGGATTCTGCTGCAGTTGACTTTAGGGATTGGCTGTTTACTTGGTGAGACTTTCCTGCAGGGACCGTTGACTTAATTTACTTGTGGATGTGTATTACTTCTTGGGATTCTGCTGCAGGGACCGTTGACTTCATTTATGGATTGTTTTGGCGAGACTTCAGGTACAAGAAATTGAACAGGATCACTGGCAGGTACAACAAGGGTGTGTGTGTGTGTGTGTGTGTGTGTGTGTGTGTGTGTGTGTGTGTGTGTGTGTATTATTGCACATGTGCAAACTTGTAATTAGTAACACATGCATTCCTGTGCAAATTCAAGCAAGCTGTGTAGCCTCTGAGATTTATTTTACATATGTGCCATTGCAGGGTACTTATACTTAAAGAACTATGGACTGCTCCTTTTGGCAGGGTAGTTATTATTCTATTATACAAAGGTGTATATGTAATAGTAATTGGAGTACATATGTAGCACTTAAAAATCTTTTGCAAACACACCATAGTTTATGAAAAAATTCAGGGTTTAAATTAGAAATTTGCTCAGGTGAAGTATAAGATATATCTGTTTGCATCTGATTGCATATATTTCCACAACTTCTGACGTAAAATGCAGCCAATATAACCATTTGTAATATTCTTCTACTGTGGATTTACTGGTTCTTTTCAATCTAACTAATCAAAGTATTATTATAGAGTGCATTAAAAAAGAAGTGATAGATACCATTCTGGCAAGGAAAGACTGTACATTTGTTTGTGTGTGTGTGTAGTGCATGCAGGTATGTGTGTTTAATTAATTTCTTCTAAAGCAAACTGAATATTTTCCCCAGAAAGCAATTGTGAATCTGATTTTGGTGTTTTGCACAAATAACTGATTAGCTCGCTGTTTGATGTCCTTGATCTGCCTGATTCAGTGTTAATATCAGCAATGTAAACTGTCACTAAATTATAACCAGCAGAAATAGACATTCTGTTATTGCCTTTATACTGCATTTGTTTCTGATATCAAAAGGAATGAACTTTTTCAGCACATTTTTTATGTTTGAAAAGAGCCTCATATTTTGTTCTGTTTTGTTCCTCATAACATCTGTGGTTTCTGAATACTTAAATTTTTAGATATTTGATGGTACTGTGGTAGCATTATTGACTCACAGCTGCAAGCTCTCAGGTTTGATCCTTGACTAGGATGCCTTCTACATGAAATCTACAAGCTCTCCTGGTGTTTGTCTGGGTTTGCTTTGATAGTGCAGTGGTAGCATTGTTGCCTCACAGGTAGAGATTTTCTGGCTTAATTCTTGGCTGGGGTGCCTTCTGTGTGGAGTCTGCTTCTCCTCCCTGTGTTTGTGTGGGTTTGCTCTGGTGTCCTCCCATGTTACAAAGACATGTGTCTGAAGACAAAAGCACTTAATCAACAGTACTGGTACACATGTGAGCTGTATTGCTTTCCCTTCTGTTCAATAGTTTGTGGAGTTTTGTCTGGTTACATGTGTCTGCAGTATTTCTCCCTCGGCCTCTGCTGAAAATTATTTTTTGTTCTGTCAGACTTTCCTGGTTAACAAATGTTAAATACATAAAATTGACAGGTATTTGAATTTCAAACTTCATAGTCTTCAGAAAGTACATAGTAACACAAAACATTTTATACTAGCAATTTTCTAAGTTTATAAGATGAATATTTGAAATTTGTCCCTATTTGTGGGACTGTATTCTCCCATTATTGGCTTTGTCCAGGTTTTTTGAGCTACGTTTGAGAGCTATGACAAGAACTGAATTCACTGAATATGCTTGAGGGCTGTATTCCCTCATTACTGGGTTTGTCCAGGTGTTTTGTGCTACGAGATTGACAGCTATGGTGAGAACTGAATTCACTAAATGATAGCCATTTAAGTTTCAGTCCTCATCTCTTTCACAAAGCAGCTGATTTGGTATAGTGGTATGTTGCTTTGACTGGTTTGCACAAGGACCTGGGTCCAAGACTGGGCAGTTAAATGTATGGTGGTAATATAGCATTTTATTCTACCAACTTTCCAAGATTATACAAGCAACGTTTAATGTGTCCCTGGTTTTTGGGCTTTTGTACTCTCTCCATAATACATTTTGGCTTTTTCCAGATTTCTTGTGTTGCGAAGTTGAGATACAGTTGAGTATTAAATAGATTTTACAAGGGGCTGAGAGTTGTAGGGAAAGAGAAGTTTAGTGCTGTTTATGCTGAGTCAGCTTGCATTGTTAATAGCGCAACAGGTTGTGCACTTGCTTTCGATGCAGAAGGCTGTGGGTTCTACTCCCACAAGGGGTGGATGCTGCTGTATGGAGAATGTCTTCTTTGGTAAAGATACTAACTATGAACCTGTTATCAGATTGCCATCTATTTCCTATTGCAATATTACTAGCTTATCATTATTTATGTAATATAGGCAATTTATTCCTCAGGGGAAGTTGTTTGCCAGCAGCAACCTCTTCATTAGTTACAGATCTATTTAATGTGGAATTATTTAGATGACTTCTGCAGAGATTGTGCATATTTACTAATACTGGTGTATTGTATAAGTCTGAGAAGACTTTTTTATGATGGAAATGTTCTCAATTGGGCAGTTTTGTCATTATTGGTGCATGCATTTGTTTCATTGTTTACTGGAAAAATGTTCAAAACAATAAATTTAAAACACCCTCTAACAACTGTACTGTATTATACAAGGAATATAATTTAATACAATCAGGAAGGTGTATCATACAACACATGTATGTTTTTGTGTGCAAGGGGCCTATCATTTGAAAACAGCCCAAAGTTAATCTTTATACTACCCAAATGCATTTTCTTTGAATGTGGATTTCACTGCTGTTTCAATGAATGTGAGTTTCAAGGGCTGAGTTTTAATGCTACATCTATTTTCATTGTGAGACTGCATTGTTTTGTTTAGTAGATGTTTTAGTGTTTGTGCTGCAAAATACAAAATAAAACTTTCAAATAAAATTCAAATCATCGTAGAAGTAAAGCAGTATGCACATTGCAGTGTTTATGGTAAATGGGGCGAAATAGCCAAGTAATGGGACATTGGAATGGCTGCAGGGGGTGGCTCCATTCGATCATGATTTTGTGAGGGTGAAGGATGGCAAACTCAGACAGCCCCAGCTCAGCTGAACTATACCTCTCAACTGTCCAGATTTTCACAGAATGAATAGATTTTTGCTTCTTCTTTTTGGTCTGTCCCTCATAAAGTGTGTGGTTTTCTGGAAAATCATTTAGGAATTAAGTCACTAAATAATGACAGAGGTTGAGTTTCAAACTTCATAACCTTCAGGAAAATCCATGCTAAACAAGACCTGTTCTATTAACTAAGTTTATACAAAAGCAACTTTTAGTACTGTTTCTATGTTCCCCCAATATATTTGGCCTTGTCCAGATTTCCTGCGCTAACAGGTTGAAAGGTACGTGGAAATTGCTTTATAGAATTGGGCATATGCAAACCTTTCAACTGTTCCCAATTTTGGCTCAAAATATTGCTCTCTCTCTAATCCCTCTGCAAAATGTCAATTTTGGAAGAAAACAAATAGGGTTTACAAGTAATAAATAACTGTAATAATCAGTTATAGATTACTTTTATTTCAGAAATGTAAGCAGATTTGTTTATTTTGTCAGCTGCTCAAGCTAACAGTGCTAATATTAAAAAGTGTCCCTTCTTTGACAGGTTCCCAGCTGTATTGTGTGGCTATTTTATATTTTTGCATCACATTTTTGGTCCATTTTTCATTTAATTGTGTTTTTTTGGCAAATTAGTGGCAAATCATTAAAGATTGAAGTAAGAAAATAATGACAGACATTTCAGTTTCAGATTTCATACCCTTCAGAAAATGTATACTAATGCAAGACCTACTATTCTATTAGAAAGTTTATAAGAACAATATTTAAACATTGTCCTTAATTTTGGGCCTGACTTTGTCCAGATTTCTTGCTCTGAGGTTGAGAGGTATGACAAATGTGTCAGGGCCATTGCAGTCACCCAGAAACATTTCAAGTTGTGACATACTTGTTGCACCCCACTCCCCCATGTGGTGACTCTGGATGTGTCCAAGCAAGGCAAGGAGCAGTTATGCAGTGTAAGTGTGCAGAGTAACCCCCCCCCCATCCAATGTAGACACAAGTACTACAGTGGCTTTTCATTTGTCTTGCTTGATTTTGCAGAATGTTCTGGTTTCTGTCATATTTTTATACTGTTGATTATGCTTCTTATTATTCAGAAAGTGCCTGTTGCTCTGTGTTTAAGTAGCAATGATTTCATGACCATCAGGTAAGCTTGTCTGAGACTGTAAGATGCAAGCAAGCTTACTGTTAAAGAATTACCAACACTGAAACCTTTTTGTTGTTGCCTTGCAGAGAATACTTACATAACTAGATAATGTATAAGCCTTGGGTATTGAAATGCATATGACAGTATCTGTAATAAAGGACAGGATTACAGTAATTTAAGAAGCTCATTACCATTGGTGGAGCCTTGCCATCATCTCTGCAGGCTTTACCCATAAACTAAACAAAATGCCAATCTATCATGTGTTCTCCATAACCTGTGCAGTAATCCTTTAAGCAAGTTATCTTGAGCTTGTTTCTTGTTTGCTGTTCATTTTTTATTTTGATGATGTTTTCCCAATGAAACAAGTAGATAGTTGTCAGGCAGCAGGTCTTTTTTGGATAAAAAACATTTTTACAAGTGGGGGGTATCATTGCTACTTTCAGCATGTTACTTGGTACTTTTTATAAAGCTGAATATAAATTATAATTAGAACTGCAGTGCAAAGAGAAGTGGTTTGAGATGAGTGCTGCTTGTTTGTCTTGTACTTGATTTTAACTGGCAATCCAGTAATGTATTTAAAAAGTAATTTATTTTTTCATGCCTCACAACCTTTTTGTTT
Organism: Protopterus annectens; assembly: GCF_019279795.1. Taxonomy (NCBI): domain Eukaryota; kingdom Metazoa; phylum Chordata; order Ceratodontiformes; family Protopteridae; genus Protopterus; species Protopterus annectens. The sequence continues at coordinate 545,435,449 of NC_056735.1, forward strand.
TCATCTAGATATTAAATAAGCTGTCATGCAGCCAATGCATTGAAATATTTTTTCTTCTACACTTCATTTTGTCTTGATTGGACTCTCATAAGGACATTTTGGCACCCAGGGCAACGTATTTAATTAAAGTTCCAGAGTTTGTGGTTTTGAGCATAGCCCCTCCCCTTTCTAATTGGCCCCACCCCTTCCCATTGGCCCCACCCATTCAGCTGTCTCCTGCAGCCCCACTTCGATTTGAAGTCACCAGCCACCACTGCATAAACAGTCCAATGGATGAAACTCAAGGCAATTGCCAAAAAAGACACCTCATTATACAGTACTGGGTTAAAAAGGTGTACCACAGTCAAAGGTCTTACTTGACTCTGCATGTTATTCTCATTTTGTAATGCTTGGGTTTACTACATTTTTGCAAATTGGAAATGGCTGCCAGAAAGGTTCTTCCCAGAGAAGTGACCCAGAAAGAAAAGTTCAATTAACCATGAAGTTGTATTATCTCACCTACTGAAGCTTTACCGGTCCCAAGGAACTGCCTGATTGTGCATTTCAGGCAGTCCAGCTGTACCCCCAGAAGCCTGAAGGACCTTGAAGTAACATCCACCATTAAGCCCAAAAATGTTAACTCTTGAGTAGGCCATTCCAACTTGTCCTCTGCCAAAGATACCCTAAATTAGCACAATTGTTCTTGAACATTGACTTCCCCTCTGTGGCAAACCCTCTGCAACCCAGTCTTTGCCATCTCCAACTATCAAGAAATCATCTAGGTAATGGATTCCTGTTTGCCGTGGTGCCTTTTGCTGCCAATACCAATGTACAGCCATACTGAATCTCTCAAATAAGCACAAGCTACCGAGCACCCCATGTGCATAGCTGTATTGAAATGGAGTTTCTCACTCAGCTAAAAACCTAACGGAGGCCAATCTTCTTGACTGACTGTGATTAAACGAATGGCAGACTACATTTATCTAGCTTGTAAAGCCATAGATTTGAGTATGTAAAGATACCCTCAGCTGCTGGATATATAGAAGATTGGTGTACTTTACATTGTTTTTTGTTGATGAATTCATTGACAGACACACCTTGTAGATAAGAAAAGTGGTGAATCAACCTAAATTCCCCCTCTTTCTTTCTGGGACCAAACCTGTAGTGGAGATTTTAAAGAAGGGCTAGGCAGGTTGAACAAAGGTGCCCAAAACCCTTCTAGCATGCATCTGCTATCTTCATGACCCTTAACTGATAAAACAATCTTAACTAATCTCATATCTAAAGTATCTCCTATCTTCATAACCCTTAATCGATAAAGTATTCTTAACTAGTCTCAAATCTAAAGTATCCAAAGAACCAATCTTAAAATCATGTGTAAAATCTTAAATAAGAAATGACACAGTTCGTATTAAGGTAATCTGACAGCAACTGAACCAGATTATCTAATTTGACTGTGGAGCGACAATTATTGCCCCTTGGCCTAATCCCTTTGCACATTGGTTCTAGAACCCAGAAAGGCTACCCTTACCTGATGGGTTAAACTGTGTGGAGACAGATAAACTCCTGAGGCATGGACAACCTATTATTGGACAAAGGCACAGCCTTTGTCCAACATAGACTTGATGGGTGCCCTTTTCCACCGGAAGAGCACCAATGAGGAAACTTAAAAGCTGACCAAAAAACACCAGCTTCTATTAACTGCCCAACAATATTTAGGCTCAAAGAGGTGTTACCACTCTACACTGTATTTGGTTTATCCACATATATTGGGATCCCTTTTCTCCCATTTGATAGATTTGTCTACAGCTTTCAATTTACAGAATCATTGATAATAAGAAGACCAATCTGTAGCTCCTCTAACATGGTACACCACTCTTATTTCTAGAAGGAAGTTAATGAGTGGTCGAGCTTGACTAGGGTCCTTTTCCACAATAATGCCCATGAAAACTATGAAACCTAAAGCTCACATGCCCAGTTCCTAGAAAATGCCTTTCCTGAAGCATTTTTACCAATTGCTACTAAGGCTGCCATTAGGTCCTTTGCCCCGGGATTGTCTGTGTCCCTAATGTTACAGATACACTCTGCATCAACTAATTTAAAAATGTCAACAACTTCATGTCTTGTCTTTAATGTTTGCTGGAACATGGATGGTAATGTGTGCACCAGGAATGGAATTTACCAATGGAGTTTACATTGGACATTGGTGACAAAAAAATGGGTAATGTTACATTGGGATCATTCAAATCAGACGCGGAGTAGGCCCAAAAGAATCCCTAACAGGGATATGGACAGGCAGATTCAATGTTCATAGGTTCATAGGTTCATAGGTTGGTACTAGGCTGTCAGCCCTAGGGCCTATACAAGCCTAGCCATAACAATTCCCTGGCTATTTCTTCCCACATTATTTACTTTCCTGGACCACTGTCTAGCAGGGCGACTGACGTGATCCCTGGGGTGAATTTCCTTTCTCCCATCCAATCGTCAAGGTTCCTCTTGAAGAGGTCCAAAGAGGCACTCTGCTTGACATGTATGGGCAATCTATTCCAGAGTCTGGGGAGTCTCTGGGTCAGGAACCTATCCCTCCAGCATGTTTTGTTTATTGTGATGACAAGGTTTAGATCCCTGGACCGTGTAGCTCTGAGGGATTGGGATTTCTTTAAGTGTAGCATGTCCAACAGCTCTGGGTTTGACATGGCCTTGTATGTTAAGCAGAGATCGCCTCTGAGTAGACGATATGCGACAGTGTATAGCTGGAGTTTTTAAGGCGGTCAGTGTGGGGCATCTGCTTTAGGCCTGTGATTCTTTTAGTGAGGTATTTCTGAGGCCTTTCCAGTTGTTGCAGATGTCTTGAGAGGTACATACCAAATGGGGCGTTGTGTTCTATAATGGGTCTAATGAGGGATGAGTACAGTGGGACAATGACCTCCTTTTTTCTGGATGAAAAGCCCTTTGTGATGAGGTGTGCCACATAGAAGGATTTCCTGACTGTTGTGGCGATGTGGTTATCGAAGGTGAGACCACTGTCCACCTGTGTCCCTAAGTCTCTTATCACACTTTCTGTGTTTAGTGTACTGCCACCTATATGGTAATTCATGGATACATGTTTTTCCCAAAGGGATAACAATACATTTCTTGGCATTGAGCTTGAGCCCATGGCTCTGGCACCAAGCATCTGTTTCTGTAAGGCCCTTTTGTAGAGTATCCACATCATTTGGGTTTCAATAATGGCTCCCAGTTTGCAGTCATCTGCAAACTTTGTTAGCCAGAGTCCCTTAGTGTTGACCTGTACTTCAGAGAAGTAGATGCCAAACAAGAGCAGCCCCAGGACTGAACCCTGTGGTACTCCACTTGTCACTTGTCTGGAGCTGGATTTGGAGTCGGCTACTTTTACAGTGTGGGTTCTATCAGTAAGCCATTTAGCAACCCATTGGGTGACATAGGGATTAATGCCCAACTTAGTAAGTTTATCTATGATTCCAGAGTGGGGGATGGTGTCAAAGGCCTTGGCAAGGTCTAGATAGGCTGTGTGGACCACCTCACCCTTGTCCATGGCTCTGGAGACTGATTCAAAGAAGTCAATCAGGTTCAGGAGACAAGATCTGCCCTTCACAAACCCAAACTGGGTGGGGTCCAGTGTTTGAAGGTTGCCAATGTCTTTGTTTATAAGTTCCATGATAATACGCTCCATGGCCTTGCAGATAAGGCTTGTCAGACTGATGGGACGGTAGTTTCTGGGATCCAAGGTGGATCCCCCTTGTGGATTGGGATAACTGTAGCTCTGTGCCACTCAGTGGGCATGAAACCTGAGGTGAGGCTATGATTAAACATGACACTTAGGTGAGGTGCCAGTTCATATTGTAGTTCATGTAGTGCACAGCCTGGGATGTCATCTGGTCCCATGGATGCTGTATTCTTGGCTTTAGAGAGTGCGTTTTGTACCTGTGTGGCCGTTATTACTGGAATTTGGCAATCTTCCGGTATTGAGATGGGCCATTTAGGGGGTGAGAGGGGGGTGAAGTTGGCAATGAATCGATCTGCCAGGATATTGGCAATATCCTTTGGATCAGTGTATTTAATGCCATTCTGTTTTAGCTCAGTGCAGATCTGAGCATTGCCATTTAGATTCTTGACATAGTTATAGAATGCTTTGTGGTTGTCTTTGGAATCTTTGGCAATTTTATTTTCGTAACTAGCTTTGGAGTATTTTATGAGGCATCTCAGTTTCTTACTGAGGCCAGTAAGGGAGTTTTTTGCATCCTGGGATTTTCCTCTTTTCTGCAAAAGTTTCTTCCTTTTGTTGTAAAGTTTGTTTATGGCAGGGGACCACCAGATTGGCTTCCTTTTTTGGATGAGAGCATTTTGGTTCTATTTGGGATGGCACGATTCATGCATGAGTGGATGTGCTCGTACAGTGCCTTAGTGTAGGATTCAGCAGTTGCACTTTCAGTTCCCGTCTGCATGGGTGTTATGAAGTTTGTCACTTCTGACTTGAGTAGCATGAAGTTGGCTTTGGAGAAGTTTTTATGGTGGTTTCTTTACTGGGGGTTGGGGTGGGATGTGGATGTTAAGGGTGATTAGCTTATGGTCAGACCTGACTAACGAGGGGGTGACCATAGGTATGGAGCATTGATTTCCCATGTTGGTAATGACCAGGTCTAGGATATTGGAGCCCCTGGTGGGACTATGGATTAGTTGATCCAGGGCATTGGAATTTATGAATTCCAAGAACCGCTAGCAAAGGTGTTGGGACATGAGTAGTTTTCCCAGTTAATGGCAGGGTAGTTAAAATCACCCAGTATTAGGGTGTTTGGTTCTATCTTAATATTTTCCAGTATGTTTAGAAAGGTGTAGTGAGAATCTTGGGGTATGGTGGGGGATCTGTAGCAAGCTACAATTTGGATTGCAGTCTTACCTAGTGTTAGTTGCACTTGGAGAATTTCAGACACATTGTGTTGGCCAACTAGCCTGGTGGTGTGAATATCCTTGGTGAATATTGACACTCCTCCACCTTTAGTGTTTCCGTCCTGGTTTGGTGGCCGAAAAGTGTGGTGATGACTGAAAGGGGTGGTCTGTCAATCATGTCATCCCAGGCAGACAGATACTGGATCTCCTTTGAATGACACCATAAGCTTAGCCAATTGTTGAAGTCAATCATTTTATCCTTATATTGTGGTATCATTCTGGGCGAAGGCAGGATGCTACTCAGGGCTAGGGTCATACCTGCCTGGGCCACATGATCTGAGAGCTCTTCCATGTCTCTTTTCATGTAGTCCAGGGAGGTACGTCTCAAGTCATTCACTCCAACATGGACAATGACAGAGTCATATTTGTACTTGTTGTGGAGTGACTTGAGTGCATGCGTTATGTGGCGGATCCTGGCACCCGACAGGCAGCTGAATGTAATTTTCTCCTTATTCAACCTGGTGAGAGGGACATCAGTGTGCCGGACTATAGAGTCACCTATGACTAAAGTGTTAGGTACATTGTCTTGCCTTAGGGGCTGTTGCTGGGTGGCACACTGGTGTTGTGAACTATGTGACACGTTGGTTGTGATTGGTGTTTGTTTGCGTTTCAGCTTCAGAGGTCTTTGTTGCTTCGGCAGGTTATAGTTAAGGGCCTC
>NC_056735.1:545443550-545498550 GCF_019279795.1 Protopterus annectens
TCAGTATTTCGATGTTATAAAGTGAACCCATATATATATATATATATATATATATATATATATATATATATATATATATATATATACATATATATATATATATATATATATATATATATATATATATATATATATATATATATATATATATATATATATACATATATATTTACACACACACACACACACACACACACACACACACACACACACACACACACACATTTTTTTAAACATTGATGACCAAACTCGACCAGATGAAATAATTGTCCACAATTATCCTCTTAATTAATAGATAACATAAATAACTAACTTAACTTAACAAAATTCTTAAGCCCTTTCCAAAATGAAAAATAAAATCCCTCTCTTCTTTATATAACACCAATGTTAAGGACTGGTCAAAAAATAAAATAATTTACAGTCTCATAGCCAGCTCAAGCGCATGTGTTCTCTTTCGGATCCCAGACACTGAGTGATTCATCTATATCCTCACCACTGGATCATGCCCTGCTATTGGTAACAGTGAATTACTGATAATAATGCATGTTTTTGCCCATTAAATTGATTTTTACATCACAGATTTCATTTGGAAGTATACTAGTTAAGTGGCATGCACAGTTGCTATGGAGGGCTCCGCAACCCCCCCCCCCCCCACTTCTCCCACTATAGTAGTTTGTAATCCACAGGGAGTTTTTGTCTTACAATTACTAATAGCTTTGCTCTTCACAGCCCCCCTTCTTCTACTATAGAACAGCTACCTTTCAGATAAGCTCTAGCATAACAAAATAAGACTCTGCTTCATTTGTAAAGCACAAAACTCTTGATTTTAACTTAGCTGATCCTGCTACAGAAAATGTCTCTACCTTAGCACTGATCTGCTCTGAGCTCCCAGTCACTCATAGTTTTTCTTCTCAGGCTTACTGGTGGTCTGGGTCTACTTACTTTGGTTGTCCTCGCTTCACTCTGGCTCCCTCCATTCCCCTCCCCTACCCTCAAATTCAACCCAATGCCACTGCACCCAAACTTATACTTCCATTAGTCCATCCCTTTTTCCACTATCCAATTACAATCACTACACTTTCCTCTACACCATCATACCCTTCCCTCCCTTCAACTTTCTAGCTTACATATACCATTCTCTACCTTCCTATATATCACTAATTGTACTCACTTAATAGTAACATATTTACTCCCAATCTTCAACTTCTCCTGTATCAACACCCTCACCACACACCTCCTTCAATCTCTTGTTATTCTATATATCCTTCCTTTAAAAATCAACTACAGTCACTCTGTTATTACTAAATGGCCAAACTCCCATTCTTCCAGTCTCAACCATATTCTCACCGAGCACACTCATTCTCATTTTCATACCTTTGACTGTACTTTTCTTTTCTCTGTTACATATAACTGCTTTAAATCCTATCTCCTTGCCCGCTCAATTTTCAACTGCCACCACTTCTTCATCCAACCATTCTGAAAACTATAGAGATATATCTCATAGCCTCTGCCAAATAAAGTTGCTCTTCCTATGGAAAGTGAAAATTGTCCCTATTATAATTCAGCTCCATTTTACCTGAATAAACAATACCACCACCTACTCTCAAGGATACCACAACAAATCTCCCAATAAACAAAAGTCATTAGCTGACATAGTTAGTTTTACTACTGTGACTTTATGGGGCAACATACACCCCAACCCAGATCCCACTTCTAATAATCCTACTATACCCCCACTCAACAATAATTCTCACAAATCATTATATATGGTAACCCTCAGTCTCCAAAGCATTTGCTACAAAATTTCTAATTTTAACGTTTGGATCTATCATATTCAACCAGACATTATTGCCACCACCGAGATGTAGTTAAAACTTTAAATTAAAGATTCAGAATTTATCCCCCAAACTTTCAAAGTATTAGATATGAGAGGCCGCATTTCTCTCCAACATTTATAATATAGTTCCTTACATTAGTCCTGTTTCTCAATTTTCTAATGCCAAATTTCTCATTTCTCTCCTAAAAAATGAATAACTGTAAAAAAGCTGTACATCATACTTCTTTACATTCCCCCTGGCAACAACATATCCTTATTAGAAGATATCCTTGCATGGGTTTCTACTAGCATTAAAAATGAAATGTTTACCCTGGGTGATTTAAATATCAAGTGGCTACACCTCAACTCCAACTTTCCTTTTTCACATATTAATCTATTCAAAGTGACACAACTCATCAATTCCCCAAACAGACCTAATAAGGACACCGACACTGGATCCATCTTAGACTGGATTCTGGACACTGACGCCAACAAAATATCAGAATCTGGCATTCTCCCAATCTCCCTCAGTGAACATGTCTCTGCCTTTATTCATTGTACCTCCCTTCCTGTGAAAATCAACATCTATACAAATAAGTTATCTGACTAAATTTAACTCAAGTACCTTCATTGATATCATGAAAAGATAAACTGGAACATCCTAAAACACTCTTACTTGATAACACCATCCAATATTTCAAAACCACATTTCTGAATACACTAATACAGCCTAGCACCCCTTTGTAAAAAGAGAGTCAAATCATATTAAGCCCCATGGCTAACCGTGACTAGTAAAGACATTATGCTCACTAGAGACAAAATATTGAAACAGTGGCAAGCTAATAAAAACAATCTAGACTGGCTAAAATGTAAACATCTTTGTAATGAGGTAAAAAACAGAAGTCAATAAAGACAAAATACGATATTATGTAAAACTGCAATCTAGCCATAAAAAAAAACCCCAAAACTCTGGCATTCTATTATGTTGCTCCTAAATCCAGGCCACAAAAAGCAACCCATGTCAACAGCCTAACCAATCTCCTCTTGAAATATCCACCCTCCTCATCTCTTTCTTTATCATTTCTTTAGCTGAAATTACTATTAAGTTTCCTCAAGTAAATAGTAGCTCAAGTAGCATATCACTATCAAAACTTTCCACAACTACCCCCACCCATTATACCAAAGTGTCCAATACCAACTCTATACCCATATTCACTCTAAATCCCACTCCTATCACTACAATAAAGATATTATTTCTGAAACTTAAACCTTACTCTAAAGCACCTGATAACATACTTTCAGAATATTTAAAACATGTAGCAAATGTCATTACCTACCCTTTAAGTATATTTTAAAAAGGTCCATCCAGGAATCCTATTTCCCAAAACCTGGAAAAAACATTTATTCTCCCCCTTCATAAAGGCAGCAATAATATTGATATTATTAACTTCACCATTCTCTCCCCTGTCTCAAAGATCTTGGAAAAGTGCATACATATTCAACTTCTTCATCTTCTTCTTCTTAACCACCTCCTCTCACCCACACAAGATGGATTTAGACCAGGCAAGCATAACTGTCTTTATTTCCATCATGGATACTATAAACTGAGCCTGTGATGCTAGTAAAATTGTCTCTACCCTCTTCTTGGATCTATCAAAGACATTTGATACAGTTTCCCACCCTTTCCTTTTGACCAACTCTCTAACACTGGACTCCCCTCCACACACACACTCAACTGGTTTTTCAAGTTATTTAAAACACAGATAAAGGCTGTCAAATGGCAACAATCCATCTCACTGTTTCTTTTTTTTAAGTATTCATTGGATTTTCAATTTGTAAGATAATCACAACAATATTTACAGTCAGAGATTTGTGAACATAATCAATGAAAAAAATTCAACTAAACCTCACACACAAAAGAAAAAACAACTATTTACAGGAGTGTCCCATAACCATCAAGTCTTTCAAGTTATTATACATTACATTAAATCTAAATTGTAGTTATTTCTGCTTGTCAAGGAGATCTCCAAGTTTTGTCCAAGCACTGTAGCAGGAGATAACCCTGATTGTTCTTGACTTAATTGCAACAATTTTAGGAGACAGACTTCAGTTACAATATTTATAAATTCTATAAAGGAGGGTATAAATTTGTTCATCTAATTCTGAGTTATCACCATTCTTGCTATAGATAGTGTAGCCGCAAAATGCAAAATTTCATTTTTTAACACATATAGGAATAGGAGTGTTAAAAAGGATTAGTGATTTACCTAAAACAAATGCATATCCAAAACAGCCTGTCGAAAGAGATTAATGTTATTCCAATAAGGGGCTAAGACTGTACAGTCAGAAAACATGTGTTGCCAATCTGCTTTAAGTTCTTGTTTGCATCTCCAACAAATGTGTTTCTTCTTGAACATTAATTCAGTGTTGTGTGGTGCGAAGAAAGATCTAAGAGATGTAGTTGTATGTTTAGACGATATTAGTATTAATTTTTATTATTTTTCACTTGGAAGTCTATTATTAATTTGAGTAAAATAGTTCCGATAATTGTCATTGCAACTTTTTGTTTTTCTCTTCACTACTCTATATAATTTGGATATGAGACCCTGGCCAATGTATTTTGATGCATTAAGAATATTAGATATTTAATTAATTTTGGGATATGATCTCTTATCCCTGGTTGCACTAACTTAATTTCCCCTTGTTCATGTTGTCAGCAGGATTGTACATCTAGCCACATGTCTTTATCTAAATTATATTTGTTGTTAATATAATCAGCAGAGCGTAGCTTTTCATCTTTCATTAATTAAAAGCAATATAGCAGATTTTTCTCTTTAAATGTGATCATTGTTTCTAACTTTGAGGAGAAGATGTTATTTTGGGTATACACCATAAGAAATATAAGGAAGAACCATCCTTTATATGGCAGTTTCTAAATATAATTTTTAAAGTGTTTAATATAGTAGAAATTAAATAGGAGTCACTTGCTTGGTGACTTTTTCCTATAAAGTAATCCTTTAATAACAATGTAGACTGTTATTTAGTTTGAGATAATTATTGGAATATCTACTCTGTTTAGAGTTAATAACAATATTTCCTAAAAACTCTTTCCAAAGATATATTGTTTTATAATTGATGATAATGACTATAATTCTAGATCTGGTATCCCTATCCTTCCTGCTGCCTAGTCTCTCATATGATGGTTTAAAGCAATTTTTGGTTTATTGGAGTACCAGAGTAATCTCAAAATTAAATTATTATATTTTTAATAAAACTTTTTTATGGGAGGTAATGTTAGCAACTGTATAATATATAAGATTTTTGGTAAGATAATCATTTTAATTATAAATAGCCTCTGTTCCATCATGAAAAAAATGTATTCCATTTGTCTATTAGAATCTTTACATTGTTTATACTGATAGTATAGTTATTATTTATTACATTTTAATGTTATCTGTTACAATTATTCCTAAATAATTAATGTTCTTCTTTTTGACAATATATTTAATGAATTTATGTTTGATTATATTCTAATTTGTATTTATAAGTAAGACTTTTATTTTGTCATCATTAAATTTTAAACCAGATTTTCTTTGAAATACATCCATTGCTAAGAAAACTGCAGATAAAAATTATCATTGTCATTTAATGTCAGTAGGATGTCCTCAGCAAACAGATGAATTTTAGAGTTTAAATTCTCATTTATGTTAATACCTTTTATATCTATATTTGATCTGAGAAAATCAGCAAATGGCTCCATAATTAGGGTAAAATCCAGAGGCGAAAGACTGCATACTTGTTTGGTTCCTTTCAAAATTTGTATATAATCACAATTAAAAGTACGTATTTTAACATATGCAAAACAATCATTATAATGAAGATTAATACAAAGTGTAAAGTTACTTGAGAAATTATTTTCTTCTAAAACCAGCAAGAGATATTTCCAGTTTACTGAGTCAAAAGCATTATTAATATCAAGACTCATTAATGTTAAGTTCTCTTTTGTTTTATTTGCATAGTCAATTATTATGATTCTTTTTAATATTATCATAAATATTTATGTTTAAGATAAAGCCAGTTTGGTCTTCATCAATCATGGAGGGTAGAATATATTTTAATATAGTAGCATGAATTGCCACATACAATTTATAATCTACATTTAATAGTGAAATTGGCCTATATGAAGAGAATTCATTAGGATCTTTTTCAGTTTTCAAAATTGGAGAGATAACGGTATATTTCTAAGAAGGAGGAACTTCAGCTAGGTCCTTGACTATAGAAAAAAACTTGTGTAATATGTCTAAGGCTTCTTTGGGTAACAGCTTATAAAGTTCAGATACAATACCATCATTACCTGGTGCTTTATTAGGTTTCAGTTTAGAAATTTGAGTTTGAAGTTCAGACATAGAGATTGGTTTGTCAATTATTTTAATTTGGTCATCATATGGTTTAGTTTGATATGTTTTAATAAATATTTTAATTATTTCTTCTGGATCTATTAATATGTTATTTTGATTTTATTATAATAATCTCTGAATTCCTTTAGAAGATCTTGTATTTCTGTTACTTTTCTTTACTTCCTATATGAGTAGACTTATTTTATGTGATTGGACTTACTGTGTAATTTTGTTTTTGTGGTTAAATTGCACATAGATATTGGGTTCATAGAGAAGTTAATATCTTAAACTTCTCAGGTTGCTTTTACTTTTATGGTTTAAGATTTCCAAGTATTTGTTATTTAGCTTATTAATCTCTTCTGTATTATTATTCTTATTTGTTGGATTTTCTAATTTTAATTGTTAAATGTTTCTTGTATTTCACATAATTCTTTGTCCCATTGTTTTTTTTTTCTTATTATTGGACATCCAATTAGTGATTCTATCAAATTTAGTGCATCCCATAAATAAATATCTGAAGTGTCTTCTATTTTATTAATTCCTATAAAGGATAGGATTTCTTTAGTAAGAGGTCCTTAAATTATTCTAAGCATGTTATATATGCTGGTAATCTTCTGATATTAACATTATTATTAGATTTCAAAAACAGCTCAAAGGTAATTGTATTATGATCTGAAAGTGGACAAGTTACTGTTTTGACTTTGCCTAGTTTATCGATCAGGTTATTAGAGACATAAACTCTTTCAATTCTGGATTGCATTCCATGTATAATGGGATATGGGTAAAAAAAATTGAATTTGGTTCTGAAAATTCATTTATGTCTCTAAGATGAAACAATTCAGTAAATTTTAGCAATGCCTTTGTAGATGCCTGCATTCTCCTTTTACCTACTGTGTTAGTATCACTTGATGACAATGTAAAATTAAGGTTTTCTGCTAGAATGATGCTTCCTTTCGAGTTTAAAATTACTTGTTCTAGGTGTTGGTCAACTGTTTTAATTCTTATTCCAGGAATCCAATTCAAGTTAGTAAAAGTTAATATCCTCTTATAATACTTTATAGTTACAGTGCAAAGCATACTTTTATCATCTTGTTATGTTTCTATAACCATAGGCATAGGAAGTGAATTTCTTTATAATATAGCAACCCCCTTTTTTGATTATATTGTAAACTGGATAATATAGTGTAGTTTTAGTATTTAGCCTGTCTATGTTTTCTGTTAATGCGTGTTTCCTGTAAAATAAATAAATAAATAACTTAAGAATTAAACAACTTCAAATATCTGTTTAAGCTACCCCTCTTCCCTATGTTATTTAATCCATTGACATTAATGAAAATACAGTTAATAAATGCCATTTGTCCTTCTGATCAATAATATACATGTACTTCTCATAGATAATGACACTCTGTTAGTAAAGAACTGCTTAATAATCATGATGTGAACATTAACCTTTGAAGGTTTGATTAGATGTAAAATAGTTACTATTGTGGGCACTCACAAAAAGCTAAAAAAATATAATTACCATTAAACATTTGCTTTTAAAATCCCTCTTATCCCCCATGGAGTCTAACACTCTGCTTAAATAGTCTAACCATCCAAGCAAACACTGACAAGAAAACAAACAAAAAAAAACATTCTGCTCTACTACAATCAAATATGATGTCATTAACAGTAAAATAAAGATGAACCTGTATCCTCATCTCACCATTTTTAAACACCTCTGCTGGACTACCCCAAGACTCTATAGTTGGACCCCTCCTATTCATCATTTTCATTAACAATTTTGATTCTTCTATGACTCTGGGAGCTCTTATTCAATATGCAGATGACTCAACTACTATGTGTTCAGCTGACTCAATTTCTGACGTACGACATAAAACCCAAATGGCCTTCTCCACTATTAAAACCTGGATGTACAATAATCTTCTAGCCCTAAACCCAAATAAAACCAAGATAATAATATTCACCCCTAAGAAATCAACCCCACTAGACAAAATCTCTCAAAGTAAATCTATAGACATAATTGTTAGCTATGCAAAAATTCTTATAGTCAGCATTGATAAACACCTCAGATTTGAAATGCATGAACAACACAATATCTGCAAAACTCATCAAAAGCTAGGAATTCTCTATAGACATAACCATTTCCTAAACCCTCCACTAAACAAATTCTTGCTTTGACTTACTTGCTCCCCTCACTCATATATGGTGCTTTTCTATTACCAATCACCAATCCATATTTAAAGCTAAAATTTACTCACTACCTACCAACCACTGTGGTGCAATCTCATCCCTGCAGAAAAAAAATCACTATTCTGCATTTTTGTACTTTTTGGGTTTTGAACTTCACAGTTCGATATTACATCATTCAGACTCCTGTGAGTTTGACGATGTACTATAGACCTGTTGTCATCTGAGTGCTAACTGCTCTTGGTAGTTACTTCTAATGAATTTCATTGATTATGTGTATTGTGCAGCTTTTCACCCTGGGCATCCACTGAAAATGGGCTCTAAATGGCCCAATGGACCTTCCCGGTAAAGAAAGTGCAAGTAAATAAATAAATAAATAAATAAATAAACAACAACTAGGTAATTGCAGGGGCCCAGTAGATGGTGCTAAAACTTTATAAACCTGCCGATGTAATGCTGATGCAGGAATTCCAGAATGAGGCCCATGTTACCTCAAACCAGAATAAGCAAACAGGGAGAAATCCAGAAATAATCAATGACATATAAGGACACTTCCAAAGTACAGTACCAACAAAGCCAGTTATCTCCTGAAGAGCAGAATGTGAACCAATGCACATATACACTGAACCAACAGAAGTCCTGCACACAACTGACTCCATCTCTCCCGACATATAAACCACCGGCCCCTCTCCAGCTTCAAGTCAAACCACAGACACCCCTGAAAAACATGAGGTTTACATATAATGGAACTAATGGAACAGCTAGCCCTGTATCACAATACAAAAACAACTGCAACAGCCTGGAAGGAACCTGACCACCTAACCATGTCCAGCTCACATATCTCGACCCAACAGCGACAACATTTTCTCAATTAAGCTATACCGCCCACATCACAACTATAGCAGGAGTCATAATGAAAGCTGCTTTCCATAGGTATGAATACAAAAACCAAAAAAGACAAATGAGTGAACAATCCCAGTGCTCGCCACCCCACAAACAAAGAAACAACCACCATGCCTTTCTTTTAAGTGTTCTACCTTTAAGAAGCAATAACTGGTCACTTTTCCACCAGGGGAGCCACATATGAGAACCAAAACAACAACCCACCAGGAAGCCCCAGTGATCCAGGTGTCAAGGAGCAACATGACACATTCACCCACACAGCCAAATCCTTGCACAACTGAGTGACAAAAGACAATGAGTTAAGGGAGGACGCCATGCCCTACTCCCAAAAACACCTTCAATAAGTCATCCCACACCAGCTCTACTTTTGTTATTTATTTATTTTTAATAAATTACTGGCCATGGAAAGGGATGCCACCAGTCAGGAGCAGGACCAGTAATAGAACTAATGTCAAACCCTGCAGTGACAACTAAGCAAAGTATGGAGTTATCTAATATGTAATATCACCTCTACTGATAATATGAACCAACTCCTGCAGAAGACCCCACCTACCAGTGAACTAACAGCATGTTGTAATAGAAATATGAATGCCCAGTACTCCAGAACCTGCAACACCACATTCACAACAGCCAAAATCAAGAACTGAATCCTGTGTTAACAAGACAAATGGACCAAACACAAAGCCAAACTGAATCTCACATAAGCTAAGAATTTAGTGCCAACTTTCCTGTGATATCACTGACAGATTGCTCCATCTTTGACAAAATGAAATGATGCAGCAAACCACTCCCTAGAAATTGACTAAAACTGCAGTACTCGTCTATGTAAAGGAGTCCAGTTGCTCCACCCCTTCTCAGCTCGTGGACATGCGGGTTTACAGGTAAGCCTTCCTTAGCTAATAGTAGGTAATGTTGTAAGGGAATGTTGTTGTTTAGAACACTGTGAGCATTATCTGCAAGTCCTGTGTGACTCAGGAAGTAGATAGATTCTGAGCAACCTTTCCTCTGTCAGACTTTTATATGGGTGAAGTTCAAAAGTTATACTTATCTCTACAGTATCTGATCTTTGCATTAACAGTATGTATTCAGTTGCCTGACAAGAGACACAGTCAATACCTACTGGAAGAAAATAAATCAGTCATATCAATTCAGTTAGAAATGCATATGAAGAAACCAGTGTGTTAATAAATCCTGGAAAGCATTTCACATGATGAAAAATAGAATATAATAAACTTTTTTGCACTCTGTGATTTCAGTGATATATTTTAAAAATAATTTTGTTATGATGCATAGCTACATATCTGTATATGTGTTTTGAAGACACTGATTGTATTTATATTTAACATTGACAGCATGTTAGCTTACACTGCACATACTTGTCTAGAATTTTAGGACAATACCTGTAACCCTCTCTTTTGCTCAACCTCAGTCTATTTACTCAATGTTCCAGTAATTCTCTCATCTCACACTAGGGAAGATAGCTGCAATGTCCTTTTATTCACACTCTTTACAATCCAGTTGTGGCTTTGTACCTTTCTGCTATGTTTTCAGAAACTTTCACATCTCTGCTTATATTTACTCCACAAAATAATGGTCCAGAGACCATAATATCAAAAGACCTTAATGCTTGCTAAAGACCACAATATATCAAAGTCCTTAAAAATAAATACCTCTACCTGTGTGAACCCATGTAGGTCCTTGGGGGTGGGGGTGGGGGGTGGGGTTCCAGGAGTTTGATATTTTATCTTCAGTATTTTGATTTTTCAGTATTATAGTGTCAGAATTCTGGTTGTCAGGATTGTGTGGTCCAAGATTGAGATAGTAATCTTCATATAACAGATAGATGGAGATATACATGTGTGTGTGTGTGTGTGTGTGTGTGTGTGTGTGTGTGTGTGTGTGTGTGTGTGTGTGTGTGTGTGTGTACATATAGATCTAGATTTGTGGAGGGGTGCACAGATGGATACATGTCTTCACTAATGGTTTACATTCAAGCAGCAGAAACTCCTCCCTTCCCTTTTTACAATATGAAACTATTTCCTTGTCCACATAATACAGAAATGTGGTATCACTAGCCATCACTTACCTATCATGCAGCTGCCCTCACTAATGAAAAAGCCTTCGTCTTTGAAGGGAATGTGTACACTTGGAGACAAGGGTGAGTTCCCTGAAACTCAGGAAGGAATATAAAATCTTCTTGATAAAGTGCTGTAAGTTATAGCTCTACTACCTAACTTAAAACACAGCATGATAATTGGTTGAGACTCTTCCCATTTTTGGTAGCTATGGAAGTTATAAGGTATGGGCTCAACAATATGTGTTGCCAGAAATACATAACCCTGGTAAAGAAAATAGTCCCTGGGATTCAATAAAGTAGTTTTACCATGCCAGAATAGTGTAGCAGGTTCTGCATGGAATATGGCCACAATTCAGTAAACAAGGCTGGGGGCATGCACAACCTGCCAGCACTATTCTGGCATGGACACCACTGAATAATGCTAATTACCTCATTTGCTGGTGAAAACCATGCAAATGAGCTGAATTAGTGATTCAATAAGCAGACAGGAATCCGTGTCAGAGCAGTGTCCATTGCAGAAAAGTATTCGGTTACTAACCGTGTACATTTCTGTAAAATTCAAAATGAGGGCATGATAGCTCAAAGTAAAGCATGTATTATGACTAATATGCATACCATTGGACAAAAATATGGCCATTGGCTTGGAAAACAGTTGCAAAATTATAAAATTAAAAGTTTTTTTTTTTTTTAGCCAGTTTCGGCAATTTAAAACATAGAGCAGCTGCATGTAAATGAAATCATGCAGAAAATTTAAAAAAAAAATGTAAAAATACAGTTTTGTGTGAAATATGAATTTTGCCATTATAGTGGGTAGCATGCACAACCAAAACAATAACAAGTAGCACTCGTTGCTAAGGACATAGGCTCCGGTGTAGTGGTGTAACAAGGGGACTAAGGCAGTCGGGTATGCAAATGAGCAAAATTTACTGAATAGCAAATTGGAAAACCATTGTCTGGATACACCTTACCATGTAGGAGCTATAATGCAGTGATGTAAGCAGGAGAAGTAGCTGACAGGAAAATGGGGTGTGTATAAACTATGCAAACACCTTTCAGTCTGTTTTTCCCCACAAACTCTGCACCATTGGTGTACACACTCGAGGAATTTTAAATGACAAAATGTTAGGGGCTGCTGTTACTTTGATACATCAGTATGTGCTACAGGCTGAGGGTGGTGAGGAGGATAATGCTGACAACCTTCCCAGACTGAGGAGGGGGAGAAGAGTGTTCAGACCCAGGGTAAGCTACCAGTGGCTACATGATCTGGAGATACTAGAGTGCTACAGTGTAGACAGGGACATAGTTCAGCAACTCTTCGAGCTGTGCCAGCCTCACCTCAGACCCAGAGCCAACAAATTCTAACCCATTCAAGTAGATACCAAGGTATATGTAGCCTTAAGAATACTAGCTACAGGTACTGTCCAAAGACCTACTGGGGACATCATGGGGGTCTCACAGGCATTTGCATCCAGGGTACTCCACCAAATTCTGGATGCCATACTACCACATGCCTATGAGCCCATTTACTTCCCCAGCACCCCTGAGGAGAGGACAAGCAATATATGCCTCTTACACCATGTCGCAGACTACCCGGAGGTACCGCTTTCCATAGACTACAAGCACATCCACATCAAAGCACCACCTGGTGAATAGGGTAGGATCTAAGTAAACTGCAAGGGCTTTCACTCCATCAACTGTCAAGTCATGTGCAATGCCCAGGGCATTATCATTAATGTGTGTGCTGGCAGTCTATCACAACTCCCTCATCTGGCATTCCTCACAGCTGTACCAGGGATTTGCCAGGGGGGAATCCCGTATGGCTATCTGGTGGGGAATACTGGCTATGCACTGGAGCCGAGGATGATTACACCCATCAGAAATGCACATGCACTCAATCAAAAATGCCATAATGAGGCACATGCACAAACCATGATAATTATAGATTGTGTGTTTGGGATGGTCATGTCACAGTTCCCCTGCCTTGACATATCTGGTGGATCCCTGCAGTACTTTCCAGCCACATGTGCACACATGCTCATAGTATGTGCCATGCTGCTCAATATGATCCTGTGGAAACAGCTGCAGCAGGAACAGCACAAGGATGGGCCACACAGCCTCCCACTTTTGCCAAGGTCCCCAAAGTCACAGAGGGACTTGCAGGGGGAACCTCCTGAGCCAGCTCCCATAGGCAGATGGAGGCATGCCCAGTATGCCCTGTTCTTGGCAAATGGACAATGCATAGTACACACACTGACACTGTAAGGACCCAGGGACTGACACCTCTCTCTGACTCACACACACAGTAAAATGGATGCCACATACATCACACTACCTGTACGTTACCATGTATACGCAGTCTACTGCATGCATTCGATATAGGCAGCCCTCAAGCACCATCTTCACAACTGCTGCAGGCACAAGGTAAGTCAGTCTTCTTAACAATAAATGAATTGAGTAGTATGTTCTGGTAGCATATCTATGGTATCGCTGCATGCTTGCAAGGGATTGGGTGGCCTAATGTGATAGCGGCAGACAATTGACAGCTATGTGGGACACCAGGAAATGTTTTCCCAATACTGGCTTCCTCACACTATGCAGTAGTATGCAAGGTGACAAATACCACTGCAGTATATGTGGGGGGCCAACTAACTGGGGGGTCATAGTTCATAGGCGTGGTTGTCAGTGTGGGGGTCCCATACTCACTCATCTGCCTCACCCAGCAAATCAGATGTAGAAAACCATAAAAAAATGTCTGGCAAAGGCTGACAAATGGCAACTGTGATGAAATACCCCCCCTACAGACTTACACAGTGATAGTACAGCAGGTCTTGCAGTTGCTATAAGGCTCTGAAGAGTATGAACACTGAAACTCAAATGTATGCCATTACAATCTGACCTGTGGTCTTTAGTGATTTGCATCTAGTCTCCAGGACAGGACACAATACTATTCTAAATGGAACCAAAATATAAAGCAAATATCAGCACAGTCTGTGCAAATGTGTACAGTTGACAGGTGTGCCCCTCCACACCCATATTCCAATAAAAATACAGTAACATGTATGTTTGTAGGAAAATAGCAGCAGAGCATACATTGCCAGGGCTGTCCCAATCACCATGATAACTTGTTGTATGTCCACAATATGCAGAGGTCAATGAGCTATGTATATGTGTGGGTAATACTGTCAGTATGTAGCCAGCACTTAATCCCAGCTGTTGTGTCATAGTGGCCTAGGTTCAGTACGGTGGTTGGCAGGGCCATGTTCCAAGAACTGCAGTGCCAACTATTCTGCATGTCAGCTACACATATAGTAGAAGCTGTACACACTGTCCAGATGTCAATAATTGTCATTGCAGGAAAGATGGACAGGTCATGGACAGAGGGCCACACATATGGACAGTACACAGCTTGGAGTAACCTACAATAGTGGTTACCAAACCTCTCAACTGTACAGACCTATTGCAGCATGTCCAGAGGTTTGCATCATATTTGTAGTCAGTATATCATGAAATAGTGGTTGTCTGGAAATTCATTGGCAAATCACATAAGCCAAATTCGAAAATAACGACAGATTATAGTGTCAGCCATCATACCATATAGAAAATCACATGCTAGTGCAAAGGCTGTTATTGAATCACCTTTCTAGGTTTGTAAGGCCAAAATAGTCCCTATATTTAGACCTCTGTCCCCCAATTACTTATGACTTTGTCCAGATGTTTGGCTCTCAGATGTTGAGTGTTATGGTGCCTAGTAGGACAGCAGGTATCTGAAGGTTAGTGTACTGCCAGTTTATAAAAGGCTGCCACCTTTCTGTGTCAACACTGACGAAATATCACTGGCCAACAGCCATACCCCTGAAATGACACATGTTGTCACAGAAGGAGCAAAAGTATGCCTTGTATATCTGTTCTGCTTGTCCTAAAATTGCATTTGCCTTTCAAATATTTGCATAGCAAGAAAGGGTCATGTCAAAACAACAATGGAAGACAGTGGGGAAGCAGATGTCATACCCATAAGAGCAAACAAGCAATTACCAAACCGGTCTCCCAACTGTCTATGTTTGGCAGAACATTATTAACACCCTGTCCCCATGTGTGGGCCTTTGTCTGACTGTCATATTTGGGCCTGTCCAGATGTCAGTCTGTGATGGTATGACTGCTAGGCCCACATGTAGCCTCATAATAACATATAGCAACACAAACTGTCTAAGGACCACAGCAAATGGAGTGATGCAATGATGGCCAACCTGCTAAATAGGTACACTTAGAGGTGTGAAGTCCACAACCTTGAGTGTGATGTAACAGCATTTACTCCACTCACATCAGAATTACAAATACATAAGAGCAGCCACTGTGGCCAAAGCTGTTGACTGGACTACAGAAGGACAAAGAGACAAACATAAGCGAAGGTTAACCACTGGCCAGACAAATGGAGAATGTGCACACCAGAACAAATTGTGCAGTAACATAGGTGCCACATAGTGTATGGAGTCAGTGAACATCACCTGCAAATACACAACACACACCCATGTAAGTGGAGGTCCACAACAAGACAAAAACCCAAATGATGGACACCTCGGAGGCAAAAATCACGAGAACTCCACAAACCTACATACCACAGACCATGTAGACTCCACACACTAGGGTCTTGCAAACACCTACCCTACATAGATAGACTAATAGCACTGCCCCCTACCCCATTCCATACAGACTCTGCTGATGTGACTCCTGTCTGGCATACAAAGCAATCCAGACCCTACCTTGATGGGACTGTTGCACATTTGGAACTCAAGGCCCACTCCATCAACCTGTAGGCACAGCATCAACCTAGGCTGTGATATCAGTATGGCTTGTCAGTGTGACAGATATTTGTACCACAGACTCCCCATCTGTGGAATATACTGCCTGTCAACAGCAAGCCAAGTGCCTCAATACACCTAGTGGTGCTCTCCCTGTATAAGTGCACTGGAAACATAAAATACAGTCCTGTGATTCCACCTGTGTCCCTGCTGGACAGGGGCTGTATGTGCTGACATGTCATAATATGGGCTACACTCTCATCTGCGTGGGTTATAAGGCTTCAGGGCCAATACCCTACTAACATCATAGCAACCTATCAACCTATATACAACTATCTGTCAGTGGTTCACCACATTAATCTGTGCTACTCTATCCCTGACATACCTGTAAGTCACAGTGCTATGTGGAATATACTACACATATAATGGACATTTCTGCACAGTAGAATGCACTCTGTACCCACACCGATAACTCTCAACCTCTGACAGCAAAACATCTAGACAAGGTCAGAAATAAAAGTGGGACAAAGGCCCAATGATAGACAGGTGTTGTAAATATTGCCCTTACATAGTGAGAAAGTTGTTAGAATAACAGGTTCTGCATTAGCAGGAATTGTCTGAAGGTTATGAAGTCTGAAACACTAATGTCTGTAATTATTTTGTAACTTCAGTCTTCAATTATATGCCACTAACTTGCCATAAAAACACAACTTTATGTAGACTGGATGAAACATCTAGACAAACACCTGGACAATCTGCCAAAAAATGTACACTTGAGAGGTATGGCCACAACAGGATATGACTTTTCAGGTAAGAAGAATACCACACAAGAAAGATATCCCCAGCCAGAGTATCACAAGTTGCTGGACTGTTTACATAGCTTCATCAGTCAACTGGCTGTAGCCACACCTCTCAAATGGCCTTTTTGAGCAAGAATGTATATAATCGGGTTCATAATATTGGTCTGTGCATCACACATGTTGTATTCCTCTGGTAAAGCACTGTGATGAGCTGAGGATGTCTGTCACTAGGTAATAACACAATACATTCCAGTATCACACTTCAGATATGTCAGAAAATGTAAGCTAAAACAAACTCAGAACCTCCAGGAAAGTCCTGTTTATTTTTGAGAGGTGTGGCTGTAGCACACAAAACCCCGGATGAAAGTACAACTATCTCTGGAATGAAGTCCCACTCTCACTATAGAAGGTCATACTGGGCATGTCCTACACTTAGAGAATCACAGGCCATGTCGGAACCCACATCAGACTATATAACTGTATTGTGCATATATGTATGTGCATAAAGACAGCTATGCACACCTTAACTGTCCCTACACACACCCATGAGACAGGAATACCCTCAGCTAGCTGAAGGTGGCCCATATGTGATATATCTGCATCTGTTGCATGTGACACACAGACATATATTTGGGGAAAAATATAACAAAATGTCAAATATACACACACATAGACGTGGGGAAGAGAGAGACAGACAGTGAAACACAGGGGGACACACAGAGAGTGAGTCATACACAGGGATATCCTGAATGACATACAGTGATGTCCTGCTGTGGACAGTGGCATACCGGTCGTAACCAGTTGCACATGCCAGCATGAAGGTGAGCTCCATTGTGTAATAGTACTGAGGTGGGGGTTATAATATTATATCACCTGCCTTTGTTTGTGGGTGCGTGCATGTGTGTGTCTGTGTGTGTGTGTGTGAGTGTGTGTGTGTGTGTGTGTGTGTGTGTGTGTGTGACTGCATCTCAACCAGCAGCTTCCCAGGTGGGTTGCATTTCTTCAGCTCAGCCTGATTCTTATAATGCTGCTTCAGATGGGACTACGAACTGTTGTTCTATGCAAACAGTGTTTAATAATTTATTTATTTTATTTATTTTACATTTGTTAACCGGGCTAGTCTGGCTGGATACATGTCCATTTTCAGCAGAGGCCCGAGGAGAAAAGCTCCATTAACACTAATAACTAACAGTGATAAAAACTATCAAAAATTTAGACAAACTAAAAAATTTAAACACTCAGACATAAAAGCAAACAGCAAAAAAACCAAATGTGAAAAATGGAAGAGGATCATTATAGATTGTGTGTTTGGGATGGTCATGTCACAGTTCCCCTGCCTTGACATATCTGGTGGATCCCTGCAGTACTTTCCAGCCACATGTGCACACATGTTCATAGTATGTGCCATGCTACACAATATGATCCTGTGGAAACAGCTGCAGCAGGAACAGCGCGAGGATGGGCCACACAGCCTCCCACTTTTGCCAAGGTCCCCAAAGTCACAGAGGGACTTGCAGGGGGAATCTCCTGAGCCAGCTCCCATAGGCAGATGGAGGCATGCCCAGTATGCACTGTCCTTGGCAAATGGACAATGCATAGTACACACACTGACACTGTAGGGACCCAGGGTCTGACACCTCTCTCTGACTCACACACACAGTAAAATGGATGCCACATACATCACACTACCTGTACGTTACCATGTATATGCAGTCTACTGCATGCATTCAATATAGGCAGCCCTCAAGCACCATCTTCACAACTGCTGCAGGCACAAGGTAAGTCAGTCTTCTTAACAATAAATGAATTGAGTAGTATGTTCTGGTAGCATATCTATGGTATCGCTGCATGCATGCAAGGGAATGGGTGGCCTAATGTGATAGCGGCAGACAATTGACAGCTATGTGGGACACCAGGAAATGTTTTCCCAATACTGGCTTCCTCACACTATGCAGTAGTATGCAAGGTGACAAATACCACTGCAGTATATGTGGGGGGCCAACTAACTGGGGGGTCATAGGTCATAGGCGTGGTTGTCAGTGTGGGGGTCCCATACTCACTCATCTGCCTCACCCAGCAAATCAGATGTAGAAAACCATAAAGAAATGTCTGGCAAAGGCTGACAAATGGCAACTATGATGAAATACCCCCCTACAGACTTACACAGTGAAAGTACAGCAGGTCTTGCAGTTGCTATAAGGCTCTGAAGAGTATGAACACTGAAACTCAAATGTATGCCATTACAATCTGACCTGTGGTCTTTAGTGATTTGCCTCTAGTCTCCAAGACAGAACACAATACTTTTCTAAATGGAACCAAAATATAAAGCAAATATCAGCACAGTCTGCACAAATGTGTACAGTTGACAGGTGTGCCCCTCCACACCCATATTCCAATAAAAATACAGTAACATGTATGTTTGTAGGAAAATAGCAGCAGAGCATACATTGCCAGGGCTGTCCCAATCACCATGATAACTTGTTGTATGTCCACAATATGCAGAGGTCAATGAGCTATGTATATGTGTGGGTAATACTGTCAGTATGTAGCCAGCACTTAATCCCAGCTGTTGTGTCATAGTGGCCTAGGTTCAGTACTGTGGTTGACAGGGCCATGTTCCAAGAACTGCAGTGCCAACTATTCTGCATGTCACCTATAGTAGAAGCTGTACACATTGTCCAGATGTCAATAATTGTCATTGCAGGAAAGATAGACAGGTCATGGATAACGTGCCACACATATGGACAGTACACAGCTTGGAGTAACCTACAATAGTGGTTACCAAACCTCTCAACTGTACAGACCTATTGCAGCATGTCCAGAGGTTTGCATCATATTTGTAGTCAGTATATGATGAAATAGTGGTTGTCTGGAAAAACTAAGGTCGAAAATAACGACAGATTATAGTGTCAGCCATCATACCATATAGAAAAACACATGCTAGTGCAAAGGCTGTTATTGAATCACCTTTCTAGGTTTGTAAGGCCAAAATAGTCCATATATTTAGACCTCTGTCCCCCAATGACTTTGTCCAGATGTTTGGCTCTCAGATGTTGAGTGTTATGGTGCCTAGTAGGACAGCAGGTATATGAAGGTTAGTGTACTGCCAGTTTATAAAAGGCTGCCACCTTTCTGTGTCAACACTGATGACATATCACTGGCCAACAGCCATACCCCTGAAATGACACATGTTGTCACAGAAGGAGCACAAGTATGCCTTGTATATCTGTTCTGCTTGTCCTAAAATTGCATTTGCCTTTCAAATATTTGCAAAGCAAGAAAGGGTCATGTCAAAACAACAATGGAAGACAGTGGGGAAGCAGATGTCATACCCATAAGAGCAAACAAGCAATTACCAAACCGGTCTCCCAACTGTCTATGTTTGACAGAACATTATTAACACCCTGTTCCCATGTGTGGGCCTTTGTCTGACTGTCATATTTGGGCCTGTTCAGATGTCAGTCTGTGATGGTATGACTGCTATGCCCACATGTAGCCTCATAATAACATATAGCAATACAAACTGTCTAAGGACCACAGCAAATGGAGTGATGCAATGATGGACAACCTGCTAAATAGGTACACTTAGAGGTGTGAAGTCCACAACCTTGAGTGTGATGTAATGGCATTTACTCCACTCACATCAGAATTACAAATACATAAGAGCAGCCACTGTGGCCAAAGCTGTTGACTGGACTACAGAAGGACAAAGAGACACACATAAGCGAAGGGGAACCACTTACCAGACAAATGGAGAATGTGCACACCAGAACAAATTGTGCAGTAACATAGGTGCCACATAGTGTATGGAGTCAGTGAACATCACCTGCAAATACACAACACACACCCATGTAAGTGGAGGTCCACAATAAGACAAAAACCCAAATGATGGACACCTCGGAGGCAAAAATCACGAGAACTCCACAAACCTACATACCACAGACCATGTAGACTCCACACACTAGGGTCTTGCAAACACCTACCCTACATAGATAGACTAATAGCACTGCCCCCTACCCCATTCCATACAGACTCTGCTGATGTGACTCCTGTCTGGCATACAAAGCAATCCAGACCCTACCTTGATGGGACTGTTGCACATTTGGAACTCAAGGCCCACTCCATCAACCTGTAGGCACAGCATCAACCTAGGCTGTGATATCAGTATGGCTTGTCAGTGTGACAGATATTTGTACCACAGACTCCCCATCTGTGGAATATACTGCCTGTCAACAGCAAGCCAAGTGCCTCAATACACCTAGTGGTGCTCTCCCTGTATAAGTGCACTGGAAACATAAACTACAGTCCTGTGAGTCCACCTGTGTCCCTGCTGGACAGGGGCTGTATGTGCTGACATGTCATAATATGGGCTACACTCTCATCTGCGTGGGTTATAAGGCTTCAGGGCCAATACCCTACTAACATCATAGCAACCTATCAACCTATATACAACTATCTGTCAGTGGTTCACCACATTAATCTGTGCTACTCTATCCCAGACATACCTGTAAGTCACAGTGCTATGTGGAATATACTACACATATAATGGACATTTCTGCACAGTAGAATGCACTCTGTACCCACACCGATAACTCTCAACCTCTGACAGCAAGACATCTAGACAAGGTCAGAAATAAAAGTGGGACAAAGGCCCAATGATAGACATGTGTTGTAAATATTGCCCTTACATAGTGAGAAAGTTGTTAGAATAACAGGTTCTGCATTAGCAGGAATTGTCTGAAGGTTATGAAGTCTGAAACACTAATGTCTGTAATTATTTTGTAACTTCAGTCTTCAATTATATGCCACTAACTTGCCATAAAAACACAACTTTATGTAGACTGGATGAAACATCTAGACAAACACCTGGACAATCTGCCAAAAAATGTACACTTGAGAGGTATGGCCACAACAGGATATGACTTTTCAGGTAAGAAGAATACCACACAAGAAAGATATCCCCAGCCAGAGTATCACAAGTTGCTGGACTGTTTACATAGCTTCATCAGTCAACCGGCTGTAGCCACACCTCTCAAATGGCCTTTTTGAGCAAGAATGTATATAATTGGGTTCATAATATTGGTCTGTGCATCACACATGTTGTATTCCTCTGGTAAAGCACTGTGATGAGCTGAGGATGTCTGTCACTAGGTAATGACACAATACATTCCAGTATCACACTTCAGATATGTCAGAAAATGTAAGCTAAAACAAACTCAGAACCTCTAGGAAAGTCCTGTTTATTTTTGAGAGGTGTGGCTGTAGCACACAAAACCCCGGATGAAAGTACAACTATCTCTGGAATGAAGTCCCACTCTCACTATAGAAGGTCATACTGGGCATGCTCCTACACTTAGAGAATCACAGGCCATGTCGGAACCCACATCAGACTATATAACTGTATTGTGCATATATGTCTGTGCATAAAGACAGCTATGCACACCTTAACTGTCCCTACACACACCCATGAGACAGGAATACCCTCAGCTAGCTGAAGGTGGCCCATATGTGATATATCTGCATCTGTTGCATGTGACACACAGACATATATTTGGGGAAAAATATAACAAAATGTCAAATATACACACACATAGACGTGGGGAAGAGAGAGACAGACAGTGAAACACAGGGGGACACACAGAAAGTGAGTCATACACAGGGATATCCTGAATGGCATACAGTGATGTCCTGCTGTGGACAGTGGCATACCGGTCGTAACCAGTTGCACATGCCAGCATGAAGGTGAGCTCCATTGTGTAATAGTACTGAGGTGGGGGTTATAATATTATATCACCTGCCTTTGTTTGTGGGTGCGTGCATGTGTGTGTCTGTGTGTGTGTGTGAGTGTGTGTGTGTGTGTGTGTGTGTGTGTGTGTGTGTGCGTGTGTGCGTGTGTGCGTGTGTGTGTGTGTGTGTGTGTGTGTGTGTGTGTGTGTGTGTGTGTGTGTGTGTGTGTGTGTGTGTGTGTGTGTGTGTGTGTGTGTGTGCGTGTGTGTGTGTGTGTGTGTGTGTGTGTGTGTGTGTGTGTGTGTGTGTGTGTGTGTGTGTGTGTGTGTCTGTGTGTGTGTGTGTGTGTGTGTGTGTGTGTGTGTGTGTGTGTGTGTGTGTGTGTGTGTGTGTGTATGTGTGTGTGTGTGTGGGTGTGTGTGTATGTGTGTCTGACTGCATCTCAACCAGCAGCTTCCCAGGTGGGTTGCATTTTTTCACCTCAGCTTGATTCTCATAATGCTGCTTCAGAGGGGACTACGAACTGTTGTTCTATGCAAACAGTGTTTAATAATGAATTTAACATTCAGGCTTGGCTGAAACAGGATCTTGGTTTTAATGGAAACCTAAGTTTAATGTCTGAGGCTCGGACTTTTAATCAATCTCTAGCATGTTTAGAGAAAAAAAATGATTAAGTGCAAGAAACTGGAGCTAGAGAACTTGTACTTTGTTGAATGCATTAAAAATAAAGTTGTGCCCAAAGGGTTAAGATGGACTTTCCCGACTGGGCTTATAGCGGACTCTTCTATGCATAAAGAACTCATTGAACTGTTCGATTGACAGAGATTTGAGTTAATGGAAACATTTATCAAATTTAATCTCAAATTGGTAGAGACTTTGCAGAGTGAGATTATTGAACTGGACAAACTTTTGCACAATGATTTATTATTTGACCCTTCAGCTTCTGCCTACAGGGAGGTTTTTATTAAAACTAACAGAACTGTGTGGGAGGTAAAGTCCTGTAAAGAAATAAAGCTTGAATGGGACAGGAAAGTGTATGTTTCTGGTATGGCTTATCCTAAGCCACCTATTCCCCAACAGAATACCTCCCATGACATGGGTTCTACCAATGATGTCAATGTTGAAGGTGGGGACCATTTAGAGAATGTTGGCAACCTATTCCCTTTAGAATGGGATTTACCTCAGAGGTCCAAGAGATTATGCAATCAGAGACAACTGGGGAACAATGTGCAGACAACAAACTACAGATCTTCAGGACTGCAACAGTCCTCTTATCAACAGAGGAGAAACAGGCACTTCACTTGGCGGAATTAGCTGAAGTTATCTCTAACTCAGTCGATGTGGTTGATAAACATGCTATTTTGGATTTTAATATAGCTGACGAGCCTGATAATCTTTTCTGGGAGACTATCCAGTATGTGTGCACAATGCAAAAGGAGACATTGTTGTTTACAACTTTTCAGACCATGTTTTTGATCAAACAGTGGCAGACTTGTTTAGTAAAGGTTTCAGCTTTGCGCCAGCAAAGCGCTCCAGCATTATGGATATTGTTTTGGACCATAAACTATTTGTTAGGAATTTAAATTTTAAATTATTATTTAATAATGCTCATTTGAGTGAACAGGGTTTTGGGTTATGTAAAAAAAAGTATTTATAACCCTCCTGTTCAAAATTGTCTTTTGTTATTTGAAAAGATTTGTGAATTTGATTTTTAGGGCACTACTAAAGCAAAGGAATGAAAACAGTTTTGATAATTTGAATATAAATGAAAGGAGTTTACTGTCTAAAATTTGCAAGAATAGATCTGTGAGAGTTATGAAGCCTGATAAATGGGGTGGAGTAGTGGTAATGTTGAAACAGGATTATGTTAATAGAATGAACCTCCTGTTGTTTGATGATTGTACATACGAGGAGGTTTCACTGCATTTTGTTAACTTATCATATCATAGAATTGACTTAATGCTACAAGATATGTGTGACCAAGGCCAGCTGGAACCTGGTCAGTTTGAGTTTCTACACAATAAATACCCTAAGGTTCTGAGTATTCCGAAGATACATAAGAATAAACAAAACCCCCCTATGAGACCAGTTGTCAGTGCTGCAGGTTCTAAAACTCACACACTAGGGAAATTTATTGACTTTGCCCTTAAGGATGTTCTAAAAGGGGAAAGATATCTATGTTGATTCCTGGCATTTTTTGGACAAACTTAATAGTGTTATGTATCAGGAAAATGTTAGCTTTCTAACAGTAGACATGACTAATTTGTACAATGTCATTCCACATACTATTGGCTTGGAGTGGTTTGAGGAGTTTTTGTTTGACAGTAAATTATTTAATAATAATGAAGTTGCGGTTTTAGTGACACTCATGGAAATTTTATTAAAAAACTATTTTGTTTATTTTTGAAGGGCAGTACTTTCTACAAAAAAACAGCATAGCTATGGGAGCCATTTGTGCTCCCATTTTTGCAAACATCATTCTACTTTTGTGGGAGAGAAATTACTTATTTAATTCTGAGTTTGCTAATAAGTGGAGTGCATATTTACATTATACTGATGATTTATTTTTCTCATGGAATGATACAGGTGATGATGTTACATCTTTTATTGATGACCTGAACAACACTACTGAGTTTCTGAAATTTACTTATGTGCATAATGCTTCTAGTGTTAATTACTTGGACGTGAATAAACTTGTACTATTATTGTGGTGGTGATTTTGTGGTACTTCACTCCTGGTTTGGTTTGCATTGGTAGGTCATCTCGCATGGCAGGAAGCACTGCAGTCATGACCCTGAGCATCTGTTTGGTGTTGCAGTCAGTACTCGCCTGTGCTTCCATGACAGACCATAATATGCATCTGGTGACACCTACTGTGGCACTTGCGACAGGGGCTTGATGGGTAGCAGTCCTCTGTCATGCACCACTGTCCATCTGCCTGTGTGTGACCTCACCTCCTCTCTGGCTGTGGCTGGTGTCTACACTCACACTTGCCATAGTCAACACACTAGCCTGTTCCATTCTACCACCCTCCAACTGTCCATTATCTGGCTGCTGGGGACTGGGTATGTGTGGGCATACTGGCTGTGCGCAGAGACATGGTGGGTGAAAGTGGGATACCAAACAATGGCACAGATTCAGGCCCCAACAACCCCACCTGTCCCTCACTATGACAACCATCATCATGGTAGTCTGCTCAGGTTGTGATGTGGAGAGACACCACCCCCCATGTTCACCTGTGAGGGGAAGACAACATATGTAAAGTAATACCCTGCAGTATTATGTTTGCTTATACATGCACACACACACACACACACACACACACACACACACACACACACACACACACACACACACACACACACACACACACACACACACACACACACACACACTCCTGGTAAAGTGTGGCAGAGCTTTGACACCTATGGGCCCTTCGGGCCAGACATTACAGTAGCTCTGCTTGCCACAATCCATCTCTTTCACAGCTACTGTAAGGCTCATAACAAAGGGTGATAAGTCCTACTGTGTGATGAGCCTATTAGCAGAATGGTAATTGTGACCAAGACCAAGGCTATTCAGTGAGCTATGCAGTGTCACCAATTGCATATGCAGGTACTGTAAGAGCTGACTTAATGCTATACAGACCACACACAATGACAAGGTGAAACAATATGTAATGATAACTGATGAAGGAACATGAGTATATACTATCACTGCAGTACATACACAGTTCAGACTCACAGGGATTAATTTCAGACAAGATTGCAGGACAGTCTGCAATACACACAGGAAACATGCAAAATACTAGGTGCATAGCCTCATAAGTTAATACCAGGCTATTGGCCCTAATGCCCTCATAAGCCTAGCCCAGACTTTTGCCCATGCCCCTTCAAAGCCAGCACCTGTTTCCCCTGTCCAGCTGAGAATACGCAGGATCCCAGGGGTGTCTTATTCATTTCCCATGCAGTTGCCCAGCTTCTTCTTCAAGAGAGCTACACAAGTTCTCTGCTAGACATGTGGAGGGAGTGTACTTTACTGACAGTGTATTGTGTGGGACACTACACTATCCTGCCAACAAGTGCTATACATGTCACAGACCAGGTGAGGGCCTAGCATGTGTGTTGCATGAGTGGGGTTTGTCTTACAGATATGCAGAAATGCCATCAAGGCTGTTTTGGAAATGGCCTTGTATGCCAGACACAAGTCGCCTATGATCAGTCTGTATGAGAACTCTGTATAGGATAGGTGTTGCAGACCCTGGATTTGCCTGGTTAGGATTCTCTGTGGTTTCTACAACTGCTGCATTTGCTTGGCAAGGTACATGCCAAAGGAGCCAATGTACTTGGTAATGCATCTGATAAGGGTGGAGTACAGGGAAGTTGTGGCCTCCTGATTCCTGGATGACATACACATATTTGTGAGGTGGGCCATGTAGACAGCCATCCGTATAATGGTGCCCACATGGTGGGAAACTGGCAGGTTGCTACCAGCCTTGGTGCACAAGTCTCCTCATACCAGATTGCATGCTCAGTACATTATTAATATCATAATTAGTGTGGATGGCATCTATCACAGCAGGGAAAATGATACATCTCCTGGCATTCAGTTTGAAAGAATGTTTCTTTCAACAGTCATTAATTTGGGTGAGAGCCTCTTGGAGGATGCTCACATCAGTAGGGGAATGGTAGACAGTGGCCAGCTTGCAAGCATCTGTAAACCTGGTCAGCCACAGACCACTGCTTTTGTCTTGTACCTCAGAAACGTATATCTCAAACAGTAGAGGCCCCCAGACTAATCATTGAGGTACACCACTCGGGAATTGTCTACTACTAAAGGTGGCTTCCACTACTTTGAATGAGTGGGTACTATCATTGACCCAGTTAGCTACCC
Organism: Protopterus annectens; assembly: GCF_019279795.1. Taxonomy (NCBI): domain Eukaryota; kingdom Metazoa; phylum Chordata; order Ceratodontiformes; family Protopteridae; genus Protopterus; species Protopterus annectens. The sequence continues at coordinate 545,471,150 of NC_056735.1, forward strand.
ATCTGGTAACATACAGGTTGATGCCTAGCTGTGTAGACTTATGTATCCTGGCCACCTGGGGATTATTGTGAGAGAATTGGGCTAGGTGAAGGTAGTCATTGTTCACCATCTTCCCCTTGTCCTTGTGTGTGTTGACCACTTCAGAGAAGTTGACCAGGTTTAACAGGCCTGGTCGCACTTTGAAAATACTACACTGTGTGGGCTCAAACATTTTGAGGTTGCCAATATCCCTCTTCATAATGCTCTTGATATTGCTTTACATGACCTTGCAGATCAGGCTAGTTAGTCTAATGTGCATATGATTGGCTGGGTCAATACATTACTCCACCTTTGTGCATAGGGATGACAGTAGCTGTCCTGTGTGCAGATGGGATGACACTGGTGCTCAGGCTTTGGTTGACTACAGTGTGTAATGGAGCTGACAGCTCGTGCCTGAGTTCATGTAGGATGCAGCCAGGGATGGTATAAGGCCTATGCAGACTTCTGTGTGCTGCCTTTGAGAGGGCATTACAGACCTGCTTCCTGATGATGAGTGGAGGGGAACAGGTGTTGTGCATACACATATGTACTGATGGGGGGACAGGGGGGGTGATGTTTACACTTCACCTGTCTGCAACAGGTTGGCTATATCTATGCCATTATGTGGTGTTACTGACCACCGCTATGGAGCAGATTTGGGTATTGCCTCTGGGATTGCAGACATATATGTGAAAGGCCTAGTGATTGACCTTGGTGGATGTGTCCAATTTGCACTCAAAGATAGCCTTAGGGTAATCCAGCTGTGACCTTATTTGCTTGTTCAGACCAAGGTGACATTGCTTCCAATTAGGCACCTGCTCCATCTTGGCCCTGTCCAGCAATTATTTCCACCTATTATGGTATTTGTGTATTGCTACTGTCCACCAAAGACGGTTACCCCTACCTTGAGGGAGATGATGTTGTCCTATCAGGTATTGCTGAGCCCATAAAGCTATGTAGGTGCTCACATAGTATTGTGGTGTGGGTGTGGACACTACTGCTAATTCCAACTGATGGTATGGTGGCTGTAAAGCTACTTCTACCTGTTCTGAGGAGATCTAGTGTCATTTTTGTAAAGTTTATTTTGTTTGACCCTGACAAGGTGGGCATGGGGGATGGCAACCTGTTCAGTGATGACTATGTGGTCAGATCTTACCAAGAAGGATGACACGCACCTTAAAGAGTGCTACAGTGGCTACTCATGTTGGTTAGGACCAGGTACAGGATATTTCCACTTGTCATAGGAGTGTTGACAAGCTGATCCACTGCATTGTCATTGACAAAGCCGAGGAATCTCCGTGCATTCATGTTCAGGTAGCATAGGTCATGCACACTATGTTTGGTTAATTAAAGTCACCTAGGAGCAGGGTAAATGGTTAAATCATGACAGATTCCAGCAAGTCCAGATAGGTGTGGTGGGTGTCCAGAGTCGTGGTTGGGGGTCTTTAGCTAGCTATCAGTTGAGTAGGTGTTTTGTCAACAGTTAACTGCACTCGGGATGTCTCCATTGCTTCATACTATTTTACCAGCTTGGAGGTGTGTATGTATATGATAATGTTTAAAACTCCACCTTCTGTGACTTTGTAGGCCTCCATTTGGGGTCTAAATGTATGATGGGATGAGTAACCTGGCAAAGTTAGTGTCCACAGCTGCAAAGCAGGTTCTAGTGACTGCACAAATGTCAGCATCCTACAGGACAAGGTACACTTGCATTGACATGGGTTCCATGCTAAGACACCTAGCTCCTGTTAGAGCAAGACATCTGCACAAAGGCACACACCACTGGTGGAGAAAGGCCGGAAAATAGTGACACTTTATATATCTAGCTGTAACACACTTAGTTGCTAGCAAAGATGGTTTCACATTCACAAGACTACTATGCAGGATATGACATCTGACATTCAAATGTATGCTATTATGTTAAGAGTTCAGTCTTTAATCTGTTGCCCATGATTTGCCAGACAATACACAACTGTATGAGGCAGTGACTACAAATATGAGGCAAACATGTGGTCAGTTTGCAAAACTCTGGACAGTTGACAGGTATGGGCTCACTATGTAACTTACAGTTTCACACACACTTCTGTGCCTGTTGTTTACTATGCACATACCCTATATAAGTCTCTTACATTTGTAAGACAAGCATATGTATCATAGTAGCATTCACAGGTGACATATGAATATTTACAACATCCCAGGCAGCTGGCCTAGCAGTGTCACAGTCAGTATTGGACAACAGACGCACCAGTAATAGTCATACGTGAGCTGACCTTTGCTGGGGTGACTCAGGGGCTAGAGCTGTGATCTATGTCACTGCAGAGAGGGCCAGCAGGATTGGCCATAGGTGCCAAACAGCAGGTCTTGTAGCGACCTAGTGTTTAACTTCCTTTTTCACATTATTGCATCCCCCCTTCTACATTCCATTACAAGCCTATGTGATTGACACACTTGTTGCAGTGCTGAAGAGTTTCCTCAGAATAATGCAAAAGTTTAGGTTTGTGTAGTCGCAGTCTATCTATGTGTAGATGGGTTCAGACCTGTGTTGCATAGGCAGCAGCTTGCCTTTTGTAGGTAATGCTCACAAGCAGGTGATGGCCTGTGCACCAGCTGGTGTTGCCCACTTGCTAGTTGCATCCAGAGCAGCTGTGTTGTTTTTCCATTAGCCACACAGTGCTATAATTACATTCTTCATGTGGGCCTTGCCCCTTTTCCTTGCCTGTGCAGAGGACATAATGGAGGTGTGGGAAGTATAGCTTCACAGATGGCAGATGGAAATACCTCTCAGAACAACACATGTGGAGAAGGCCAACAACATGGGGGACAAAGTTCTAGAATTGGGTACAGATTGTAAGTAAATATTGCTGTTATACACATAGAAGATTACTAGATTAACTGTGTTTGTCTGCACAAGCATTTTCTGCGTGACTTGATGTCTGACACTGATATGTCTCTGTCATAACCTCTCAACTGTCCCAATGTCCACAGACTGCTCAGAGGTTTGCCTGTTATGTTTGGTCTGTTCTTCAGAAAATTTCTGTTTTTGAGAAATGAGTAGGATAATGTGAGGATTGTAGTCAGTAATTCTTGACATTCATTTGTGTTTCAACAGTATTCCTGCTGTCAGTAATCAATGTACTTCTTCTTAGTTATTTGCACTATATACTGCAAGATAGATTTGTACTCATTAGCCTGATAGCACAGCCTTAACAGTCTGTCAGCATGGGCTTTGATGTTTCTAGCCCTCTCTGCTGCAGCTGTAGGGGAGAAAAACAAACATTATGCATACCAGCCTTTCACATACTCAAGCTAGAATTTGGTACAAACTACTTGATACAGATACTTGCACACTACTGGAGTATTCTGTGCCCATGTTTCTTGGATCCACTGGGCCAACAGTGCCCTCTTCCTTCTCTTTAGGTTGGCATAATGGTGCTGTACCTTCTCACCAGTTCGGGCGATGCCAGTAGCACTGGTGAGATCATGTGTGAAACAGTCCCAGGCCTCCACTTTATATTGTGAGCCCTGTACTGGCCCTGCAGCAGACTGTCATCATGGTTTTCTTCTAGGAGTCCAGCCATGACCCTTGACTTTTGAATGCCCCAGTACTGCACCAGAAAGAATGCTCCTTCACCAGTGGCCCACATAGTACCTGCACAGATCAACTACAACAGGTTCTGGCTGTATTCCCACCTTTGCAGTTTAAATAAGGCCATATTCATGCCCTTTGCTGTCATTGGACCATTTTGAAAATGCTAAGCTCAGCTAAGTGGTGCGCAAATCTGCTAAGCTGAGTTGAACAGTGCTTAAAGGGTAAATGCTGAGCACTGCTTAACATTGCACAAATCCGGTTAGCTGAGCTAAATGCTGCTTAGCATTCACATTTAAGCAATACTTAAACTAGCTAAGCATAGCTGAGCACTACTTAGCATTGCTCAGTTTTCATTTTAAAGAAATATCAGAATTGTAGATTAATTCATCATTACTGACATATTATTAAGTGTATATGATATACTTTGCATGACAACCCCTATGTGCTTTCATTAAATTACCTTGGGGTGTGAATATACTGTATGGAACACTTGTGAATACATGGGTGATTTCACATGTTATATGCAATCAAACTTCCAATTTGGACCTGCAACATTACCCTGGGTAGCAAATATCAATTACTACATAATTTAACATAAAAAAAAAAAATTTAACAATGCTTTCCCATGTAAAAATAAAGTACCTGTCTCGGTACTCAAACCGGGAATACTTGCATGCAAAGCCAAGATTCTAACCACTATGCTATATAATTGTTGAGGTTGTAGCTATACATTCTTATTTAACTGCTATAAGATGTTTAAGCAATGGAGAGCAGAGGGCTCTAACATGTAAACCCTCAGCTATGCTTAAACATACCTTAGAGTGGAAAAAAATGGAAATTAATAAACCTACTTTATTTACATGAATCAATACTCTTTGTCAATCACAGTAAGGGAAATTGTAAGGAGACACATAGGGACAAATTTTAAATATTGCTCTTACAAACCTAGACAGTTGTTAGAATAATAGGTTTTACATTAGCATGACTTTTCAGATGGATGTGGAGTCTAAAACTCAAATGTTTATCATTATTTAATGACTCAAATCATCTGCTATTTGACAGATATTTGGGGGAACACACCAAAAATATGATGCAGCACACCTCTCAACAGTACAGATGTTTGCAGAACATCCAGAGTTTTGCCTCATACTTTTCATTCCTCATATGATTGTGTTTTTCTAGCAAATCATTGGCAAATTACTCTTAGGGTTTAAGTCAGACAATAATGACAGAATTTGAGTTTCAGACTTCATACCCTTCAGTAAATCTGTGCTATTGCAAAACCTGTTATTCTATTCACTTTCCGAGATTGTATGTCTGCAGACACTGAAAGCACTTAGAAAGTGTCATACGGCACTTTGACAATCCATGGGGTATATGACAGTGCCTGTCACAACCCCCCCCCGCATTGTTTCTTATCTCAGATTCATTCTTTCAGTGTCTATGGACACTGAAAGCACTTGGGAAGTGCTCTACAGCACTTTTGATAATGCAGGGGGTATGTGACAGTAGTTGTAACATACCCCCTGCATTGTTTCCTATCTAAAATCCATGCTTTTAGTGCCCATGGACATTAAAAGCACTTGGATAGTGGCGTATGGCACTTTGACAGTGCAGGGGGTGTATGGCAGTACCTGTCACACACACCCTGCATTGATTTATTAATCTCCTATCTATTTCAGTGTCTGTGGACACTGTTAAACTATTTTATTTGCTTTCAGTGTCCATGAACACTTTGAGAGTGCAGGGGGTGTGTTAGATATGTGTGCACTATTTAAACACGACCGCTCACTCAGTAGTTTTAATGTCCACTTAGCCTTAGCAGTAGCATGCCTTCATGAATATGCAAGGAGCACTGCTGTTATGTGGAAATGAACATGTTCACTCCATGCAGTAATAGCACTATTCCTGCATGGAGTTTATTGAATCCTGGCGAGTGTAAGTAAAGAATACACCAGTAGAGGTAAGATTGGATTCTGTATGGAATGGCTTCATAAATTTGATACTCTCTGTTGTAAAAAGCCTCCATTTATTACAATAATAAAGGAAGCCAGTGTGGAAACCAACAGAGAATGCAAGTCTTACCAGAAGGTGAAATCATTTGGGAAACTAACAGGTTTAGTAAGTCTTATCAAATGTCTCCACTAGGTAAAGTAATAAAATTAACCAGTGTGGAAACTAACATGGTTAAAATATAGCAGGGAAAGTGGGTGTAGAAACTCAGAAGGAAAAAGATAAATCTCATACTGAAGGAAAAGGAACGGGAAATCTGAATCATATACCAAGGTTCTCCTTGCTGCCTCAAGTTAGAGACAGACAGTCGAAAAGAAAAGCACCATTCCAAGTTTAAATAAAAGAATGAAAATAATGAATTATAGCTACCATTTCCACACTAGAAAAAACGCTGCTGTTGTCTTTTTCAGGAATGAATTATATGAGTGAACAATACTTGTGCCAGTGTTCACAGGAGAGGCCAGGGCCTCAGATTCATAACTGAATTTATAATGAGTAGAATTCTGCCTTAGCTGATCTCCAGATCAGCCACATCAATTTCACGAAAGCTCGGTAGAAACACAATATACTAAGAAGAGCTAGACAGAAAGAGAAAGAGCAGAAGGTGTGTCAAATGATCAAAGCAAACTCACATCATATCCATAAACTGTGCTAAGAAATGACCTGCTCTACAGGCTAACCAATGATAAAGAACAGAAAAGTGAGGCTGTAGTTACTCTCAATACCTTTCAGAACATCTGTAATGAAGTTAGCGTATTACCACTTTTTGTTGGTTATTTAAGAGTGGATATGACATAAGCTAGACTTTAGGTAGACTTTACTGGCCAATGATTTTGATGAACATAGAGAACTTCTATGCAGCTTTTACAGTGTCATAATAAAGAACCCAAAAATTCATTGGATCTCATTTGAATATAAAGCAATGGACAACTGGCTCACTTGTAAAACTGTGTAATGTTCTCTGATGTATCCCAGTAATTATTAATATGCAAATTTTGTGAAAATGTCCATATGAATGCATCTTGACTGAACTTGGAAGCAGGAAACAATAAAACAGTAAAACAGCATATAAGCGATTTCTTTCCCTGGGAAAGAAATTTCTTGGCTGCCTCCGTTACTTTTCCATTTTCCTCACTGTAGTGCGATCTCAGAGTTGGTATATATAAGTAGAGGGGGTATAGGGGGGCACAGTTTTATTTATTTATTTATTTTTTTTGTGGAACAGCGATTTTTTTTTTTTCCCTGTGAAAAAATCGCTGTTCCGAGTGTTCGGGATTGGAAGCTTTCACTTACATGGGGTCGATAAATCAGCGTTCACTTTTTTAAGCATTCGTTGATTTAATATAGACATGAAGAGGCAATACAAAGTAAATAGAAAAGAAAATAGCCCTTGTTTTCTCTAGGATATGAATTCCCTAAGAAGTTCTTACAGACCATAGCACCACATTCTCAGAAATGCATGAACTTTGTCAGTTTTAGTAAGCTCATCAGCTATGGATACCTGTATACATTTCTCAAATAGTTCAGTTATCTGAGCATATTAATAAGTCTTAAAAACCTGTGTTATAGAAAGTTATAGAGGAGTTTGGTAGAAAAATGAGACTTTCTGCCTCCATGTCTTCAGTTTGCTGGAAGAGAAGTACCCAAGCATCAGGTGGTGGATTGTCACTGTCCAAATTGCAGTGTGCTGCACATCTAAGGTATTTAATTGGAGGTAGCAAAAGATAGAAAAAAAATGTTTAAAAGGGCAATGGGTCATTTCCTGACTTCAAGAGATATAATACTGCATATTGCAATAATGCTCATCTGAGAGGGTTCATACCAGGAGTTAAATACCTGCTTTAATATTCACCACTCGAATTGAAATCCTTGCAACCTAGCAAAAAACATTTGAAACAGAAGAGAAAGTAAGTGCAGTAAACTAAAAGGTGAGACTAGTGAAATAAAAAGAAAGAAATCAGAGTAGTTAAAGCACAGAGAGGGTCTGAACCCTTGGAAAGAAACCAACATTTCTGTAGTACATGTATTCACAGAATATGCTAAAGTTTCCATAGCATATCTAAAATTCAGAAATGGGAGGTATTATTGATAATATCTCAGAAACAACAGTCAGTGTATTATATATACTTGGAAATAAGGATGCATTCTCAGAGATAACTGGTAGACCAAGTTTAATCCAGCATAGCATAATAATACTGTACTTGGTGGGAAATCAAATTTGAAACCACTTTGAGTTTGAGTCCTACTGACAAGCAAATAAGGAAGATGTACAGAAAATGTTCAGACCTGGGATTACAAATGGATCTCAATGTATGTGAAATAGCCCCATAATGCTTTTTACCAGGCTTATCTAATGGATCGATAGTTATGCAGTGACTTCAGACAGCTGAATAGCATGAGAGGAACTTTAACACAATTAAAAAAACAACTTTAAATCTTTTTGAACAATTAGCATCAGCCGGGTGTTATAGATTAATATGCACCAAAACAAGAAGATATAAGAACAGTTTTTTTCCACAGGCCATCAAGTTCATAAATGGTTAACTCAGCTTATTAGGCTGAAGTATTCTTTTGCCCAAGCCTATGAGTATTGTTAATACTTGTGTGTTTCTGAATTTTTTCAGTATTACTTGCACTGAGTTGCACTTTGCAACTTGTATGTATACTTATATGTATATTTACATTTTTCTTTTTTTTTTGGCTTGTTCTTAATAGTTGTATGTTTGTTGTTTATGTAATTCATACTTGAAGAGTAACTGAAACCAGTAATTGAAACCATGTCTATTATATGTCTATCTTCTTAATGTTTAGCAGTAAGCGAGCGTATGTACATGTAATTAAATAAGAAACAGTGTTTTTGCCAATTCTACTATTGTAATGTATTAAGGCACCATGAATAGTAATGTTAAACACTGATACACCTGGACAAGTATTTATGTGTTAGCGGTTGCTATTTTACAGGCATATTATTAAGCTTGGGCTACAATCTGATAACAGAATGTTAGTCTCACCAGCATGTTAGCATGCCTAACAGTGTTCTAGCTATATTTAAGCTTGTATAAAGTTGTATTTGCTGCCTGTTATGTACTGCTTGATTTTAGCGTAGTACCTTTGTAACTTGTAAACATGCCTTGCTATTAACACATCACTATTTAGTCATTTTTAAACTGCAGTCTCACCCCTTACTTTTATTCTCCCTCTCTATAGTTTCCATAGCCTTTCTCCAGCCTTTGTGCTACATCTATTCTCCTATCCAGGTCCTGCTGGACATCAAAGAAAGTAAGCCTCTCCCCAGAGGAACTTCATACCTCATCCCCAGGAAAGAACCAAGCTACTCTCTGACTTATTTTTATTCCCCTCCAAAAGGGACTCCAGAAATAATTTCTGAATAACTGACAGTGCCTTATCCCTACTGGTTGGTTAGTGCACGCACCCCATCAGGACAGCCAGCAGCCAAACCCTCCTAATATTGCCCCTTACTTACTCCTTATTCTACATTTTTAGCCAAACATTTCCTCTCTCTATTATCCTCCCCTGACTTCGGAACGCTCACTGTGGTCAGTGCTGCAGACACATATTTGGCCACTAGATAGCAGCCTGTAAACAATTCTAATATTCCCTTTAGCTGTTCTTATTTCCACCACCTTGACTATAATGCTGTAGCTTGGTGTCTATAGTCCATTACCTCCCTACATCTCCTTATCCTTCTCACGATCACCCAACACTACAACTGCCTTTCCCCCCTCCTGCATACTTTCTTCTCTGATCCTACCTCTCTACTCCACTGATTGTTTCTCTTCTGGACTTGGAAACTTCCTTCCTTGGCTCTTCCTGCTCAGTTTGCCCTGCGGGCTCATGCTACACCCCTACCCTGCCCCCAATTCCCACCTGCTCCAGTACCCCTACACTTATTGTCTACATATCCACACCTCCTACTACAACAGCCTATCTCCATCCCTCAGGTACTAAGCCCACCCCCACTACCTTAACACACCCTTCTACTTACAACACTCACCACACCTACAACACAAACTATCATGCAAGGCATACTACCACTACTACTAACTCTCACCACTCTAGCCTACACCACATCCTTCCACACTAACATACCACTAAACAGTACCGTCCACATAACACATACCTACACACACACTCACACACACACCCAAACATTGTAATCTGCTCCACACTATTTAATAATACCTCATTATTGTATATACATAAACCACACACCACATTAACTCTCAACAAACAAACAGCATCTAGAGTAAGTACACACCTAGCTCAAGCTATAAAACTTAAACTATTCCTCAAAAAATGGCTTCTAATCTCAGGAGACATACATCCCAATCCAGGTCCATGCAACATAACTCTATCAGACAAACACAAGTCAGATTTGCTCATTATTAACCTAAACGCAAGAAGTATATCCAATAAATTACATGACGTGCACGCATTCATAACCCACTACTCACCTGATATGCTAACCATTACTGAGACTTGGCTAAAGCCCACCAACAAAAACAAAGAAATTCTCCCACCAGGTTATAGCATCCTAAGGCAAGACAGAGATACCAAAAAGTGAAGTAGTGTTTAAATTTTTTTCAAAAACACACAACCTCCAGCCTCTGAAAACCCACTTCCCAGATTTCAGAATGCAGCTACATTACTGTCTGTTATATCCCTCAAAAACAATAAGAGAATAAATATCCTCTGCTGTTATATTCCTCCAGGAAATAACACACCTATCATAGAGGAAATATTGGAATGGGCCACAATTAACCTGCCTCAAGAGACTATTCTACTAGGTGACCTAAACCTAGACTGGCTAGCCTATAACTCCAACAATCCCTCAAACCATATTAACTTACTTGGATTCTCACAACTAATCCAAGAACCCACCAGAGTTGACAAAAAACCCAAAAAACATTCCATTCCTGATTGGACTTTAGTTAATTTCTGCAAAGAAAGTTATCATGTGGAACACCAACCAAAAAAAAATGTGATAAACGTAAAACAACAGATGAAGAATACACTTGATTTATTATACCTCTAGCGCTTCGGCAAACGCCTTCAAGGAGTATAAAACATAGCAAAATAAGCTCAGTTTAAATACCTTAGCAAACAAGACAATTAACTAATAAACATCAATTAATTATCCAATAAACATTAACAAATCATTAAAAAATCTAATTAAGAGCCTCCAGTTACATTCTACATTGAGACTAGCCACGATTTTGGAACAAGTTGATAAAGGTGTATTTTCTGACCAATTGTATAAGAATAAAATTGTTGTATAAGGAAAGCATTTTAATTTTGAAATATGATACTTTATCTCCTCAGGGTCTCAATGTAGAATGTAACTGGAGGCTTTTAATTTGATTTTTTTAATGATTTTTAATGTTTATTGGATAATTAATTGATGTTTATTAGTTAATTGTCTTGTTTGCTATGGTATTTTATTATATATATTAAACTGAGCTTATTTTGCTATGTTTTATACTCCTTGAAGGCATTTGCCAAAGCACTAAAGGTATAATAAATCAAGTGTATTCTTCGTCTGTTGTTTAAAGTTATCATATGGGCTGCCTACCTGTTGAATTGAGTGACCACTGCCCCACTTTCCTCCTTCTTAAACAGTTGAACATACCCAAGTCCATATTGTATAAGGAAACTAGAAACGAACACAAGGCAAATCCACAAATCCTTAACAGCATGTTACAGCAATGTAACTGGCAACCACTACAAACACTAGCATTAGACCAGGCAGTTGAGCTCTTCAATAATACATTTATGAATATACTAAATACAGTAGCTCCTATCAGGAAACATAGAATAAAACTTAACCATGCCCCCTGGCCAAATAGAACTATGAAAGCCTTACTAAAAGCCAGAGACAATGCCTGGAAGATCTGGAAAAAGAATAACACTAGCCAGGATAGACAAAAATATCAACAACTGTGAAACCAGGCTAAACAACAAACAAAACTAGATAAACAAAGCTACTTCCTTGGTATCCAAAACAAACATTCTAAAAAAAAAAACAAAAGTTCTGGCAAAGCATGAATTCCCTTTTGAAACCAGGTAACTCAACCACCCCACCTCCCAACACCAATACTGACAATGACAGCTTCTCAATTTAACCGTCACTTCACAGAATCTATTCTCTCATTAACTACTCAGCTATCAAACAATAACTCTATATTCACCCAAGCAACAGAACACAATAATATACACTCCTTCACACTCTCACCTGCATCAACCTCCACAGTCAAAAAATTAGTTTCAAAACTAAAACCCACCACTATCGCAGCAGATGGTCTACCCACTAACTTTCTGAAATTAGCTGCAGAGTCCCTAGCTTACCCTTTTTCAATCCTTATAAACAGCTCAATAAAAGAAGCGTACATTCCCAAACTATGGAAAGTGTCATATATTATTCCCCTATACAAAGGCGGTAACTCCTATGAGCTATCAAACTACCGCCCCATTGCTATCCTATCACACCTTTCCAAACTCCTAGAGAAGTGTATTCACACCCAAGTGATGCACTTCCTAACCGCACATAATATCCTCTCCCTCACACAGCATGGCTTCTGCCCAAACCATAGTACAACTACTGCTCTTTTTTCCTTTACCAACCAAGTTAACAAACCCAGAAATGACAACAACTTTGTATCAGCCATATTCCTAGATCTATTGAAAGCATTCGACATGGTCTCACATAACCTACTTTTAGACACTCTATCCACCATGTCCTTTGCCCCCTTCACTATTTCCTGCTTCAAAAACTATCTCTCTGAAAGAAAACAATCAGTCAAATAGGAAGGTGAACTATCAACTCTGCTACCAACTACTATAGGCGTTCCACAAGGCTCAATACTCGGTCCCCTATTTTTCACCATTTTCACCAACAGACTACATATCTCCACCCAGCATGCATCACTTATACAATACACAGACGACTCAACTCTAATCTGCTCAGCCCCATCCATTACCACTCTACAAACACTCACCCAAGCCTCCTTCTGCTCTGTAGAAAAATACATTACTGATATCCAATTGATTCTAAACCACATCAAGACCACATTGCTTCTTTTCACCCCCAACAAATCCAGAACCTCACCTCTCTCCTTCACTATCACCTCCAAAAATGGCACCACAATCTCTCCCAATCCCCATACTAAGCTCCTCAGTGTTGAAATAGATAAGTTTCTTAACTTTGATGTCCATATCTCTCAAACCATTAAGAAGGTGCATAAAAAATTAGGGACCCTATACAAACACAGACAGTTCTTATCAGACCAAGCACGAATCACCCTAGCCCAAACCCACCTTTTGTCTACCCTAACGTATGCATCCCCAATCCTAACCCACATTAGGAAAACAGACCTAAACAAACTAGAATCATGTTACAATAAAATTGCAAAATTCGCCAATAACTCCACTTTTAGAAGCCATCACTGTCTTGCCCTAAAGGAACTACAGTGGTTAGAACTGCCTCAACTAATTGGTTGCCGCCAACTAGTGCTCACCTTCAACATACTAAAGAATCCCTACAAAACTCCAGCCCTAGACCAACTACTACACCAGTATTCAGCAAACTGTCCACTACCATCATCCAACAAAACCCTGCTCTGTATATCCAAAGCCAACAATACTGCCAGGAAAGCTCTTTTCTCTCATACCATCACTAGGAAATGGAATAACCTCCTCCAAAATATCTCTTCAGCACCATCCATCTCACTGTTCAAAAGTCACTGAAAACACAGCTCTTGCAATCCTGGCTCTGTCCCTGCATCACATAAATACTCTCCTCTTGCTACCGTCTTCTCCTAACTGACTTCTATCTCTAGTAGTCCCATACAGGGCCTACTATGTGTAAATTATTATGTCCTGTGTGATTTCTCTTTGATTGAATCCACTAATGTGAATCTTTTACCAAATACTGTCATACAGAGACTACCGTGTAAATTACTACGTCTTGTTTCATTTGATTGAATCAGTTAATGTGAGTCTTTTCTCCCCAATACTGTCATATAGAGTCTACTGTGTAAATTAAGCTTGCTTGGAACAAATCATTGTATATGTCTTTTTAATTATAGAATATTGCGTGATGTTTCTTTGATTGAATCCATTAATGTGTCTTTCTCACAAATACTGTCCTACAGAGTCTAGTGTGTGAATTATTATGTCTTCTGTGATGTTTCGTTTGATTGAATCAGTTAATGTGAGTCTTTGCTCCCAATTACTGTCACATAGAGTCTACTGTGTAAATTAAGATTGCTTGGAACAAATCATTGTATGAAATGCCTTTTTAATTATAGATTTAAATTGTATATATGGTTTTGATGTGGAGCTTTTCTCCCCGGGCCTCCTCTGTAAATGGACCTTGTCCAGTCGGACTTTCCCGGTAAACAAATGTAAAATAAATAAAATAAATGTTTGAGATACACATGTCAAGAAATTTTCTTTCAAGGTTAATCTTGGCATTCATGTTGAGAACACATAGACAGTGATCTGCTCCATGTACTACTAGTTACAGAATAGTAAAATTAAAAAAAAAGCTAAGCATTGTGTTGGCTTTGAAAGCTGGTTAAAGCAGTAGGGGAAGTGCTTTACATGCTTATGTATTCCCTATCTAAGGGAAGCGGTTTTGTTCAGAAATAAAGGCTGTAATGTATCAGACAGCAGGCTGACATGCAGCTGAAATGAAGCCAGTTCGTGTTCTGCTGCTGTTTACATGCCAGAATTGTTTTCTTTTAGTGCCAGACATGATCATAACAGCACATAGGGGGTACTTAATAATTGTTAAGCCCATTCTAAGCATTGTTATGATTGGGTCTTGCTCTAAAATAACACTGAAACACAATGACATATAACTGCTATTGCAGTGTAATCATGGCACTCTATGCAGTATTTTACACACACACACACACACACACACACACACACACACACACACACACATACACACACACACACTCACTCATATGCATGTGTGTGTGTGTGTGTGTGTGTGTGTGTCTGTCTGTCTGCGGGTGTGTGGGTGTGGGTGATGTATATACATGGCAAGTGCTATGACACCCAGCAGAGCAACAGGATTTGGTTGACAAAGACAGGGGGTTGACAGGTAATCCCCAAGAATTGGAATATTTCCTTTCCCCAGGGACTGTGTGACCTTGATGTTAGTATATATATTTAGCAGGTGGTGGGGGGTGTGCAGTGGGTTTACTCTGGGGCATGTACAAAACTAACTGAATAATCTGTCGCTTTAGTCCCTTGGACATTCAATGTGCTGTAAATAAATTGTAAGGAACAGTAAAGAAAATACCATGCTGGGTTTGATTAAGAGACAGCACAAACTATTTTGCATGAATAATTTTTCTTTCCCAAAGGAGCCATCAATCAGTGAAGTATCACCAACACACATCTATCAAATCATAAAACAACTTGTTTTACTTATAGTATAATTGTGGCTCAAAAAAGCCCATACAATTATTTGCAAATTTGGAGTTAATAGCTTCCCCTAAACTGCATTTAAACCGCATTTGCCTGGTTTTGTGCACTGGGCAGTGCCGATTAGCTAGGGTATAACTATTTCCGGCTCCACAAAGTCTCCTCTTCAACTTTTCTCTTGGAACTTGACAAACTTTCAACTTAAGCACTCAAGCCATTCATTTCTACACCCGGCACTTGCTCAAAACTCATAGCAAGCACTTATAAACCCTAGCACTACAGAAGGATAAGGCTCTCTATTCGACCTTACCAGCCATTCAGTAAAACAGTTTACTGTACCTATCCAGGCATGTTCAATGCAGTTTCACGTGTACTTTCCAGTCCAACTGGTGAATCTGGGCAGTTTGAGGCAATGTAACAACTGCTTCATGTACACAGACAACCATCTCCTCCTACCGCCAAACACTAATACATGCGAGAGATGCAATTATACAGCCAAACTGGAGGCTAAGCTCTCTCAACCCAAGACTGCATCAGACAGTCAAGAGGAGAAGGGAAATACTGGCATCACACCACCAGTCTCACATAGACCCATTAAACCAGTACTGGTAAAAAACACATGTAAATACAAGAAAACATATTCGGAGGCTCTAAATAAAAATCTGCAAAAGGAACAGAGCCCTCCAAAGCAGACATCCAAGCAAACTCCACCCCCCCAACACAAACCATGAAACACATACTTCACAAAACCAGTGTGCCATGCAATCACAGCCCTCAAGGCAAAATAACATACCCAACATACTAGTGATAGGTGACTCTATATTCAGGCACACTGATGTCCCACTCACTAGGCTGAATAAGGAGAAGGTTACTGTTAGCTGCCTGTCCGGTGCCAGGATCTGCCACATAACACAAGCACTCAGGTCACTCCAGAACAAGTACAAATACAACTCTGTCATTGTCCATGTTGGTGTGAATGAAATCAGCTGTACCTCCTTGAACTACATGAAAAGAGAAATGGAAGAGCTCTCTGATTACGTAGCCCAGGCTGGTATGACCCTGACCCTGAGTAGCAGTCCTGCCCTCACCAAGAATGATACCACAGTATAAAGGAAAAGTTATCAATTTCAACAATTGGCTAAGTTTCTGGTGTCATTCAAAGGGGGTCCAGTGTCTTTCTGCCTGGGATGACATGCTCGACAAGCCACTCTGATTCGCTAGAGATGGCTTGCACCCATCACCATTAGGCTTTCGAATACTGGCCAAGGCTCTTGCCACCCCCATATTGCCTTTTTTAGGCAAGGCTCAAAAGACAAACCCACCACCGTAAATAGCACAAGTAACAAAAAGCTGAGGCTAATACTACTCAATGCCAGAAGACTAAACCTCAAAATGCACACACTCGAGGCACTCCTCAGTATGGAGAAAATTGATATATGTGGAGTAACAGAAACCTGGTTTAAGGTTCCAGAGTCCACCCCAGCACTACCAGACTACAACTCATACCATATATTTTGGCCACAAAACCCGGACCTAAATACAAAAGGTGGGGGAGTATCCATATTCAGCAAGGATACCCACACCTCCAAGTTAGTGGCACAGCATGATGCTTCAGAGATTATCCACGTGCAACTAACAAAGGGCAAAACTGCAATTCAAATTGTAGATTGCTACAGATCACCCACCATGTCCCAGGACCCCCATTCTGCATTTCTGGAAACACGGGGTAAGATAAAGGTCCTACCAAACACCCTAATATTGGGTGATTTCAAATACCCAAACACTAACTGGGAGAATTACTCAAGTACTAACTCCCTTGCCCAACATTTCCTAGAATTTATAAACTTAAATGCCCTGGAACAACTGGTCAACATTCCCACCAGAGGTGACAACATACTGGACCTGGTCATCACCAACATGGGCGACCGGTGTTCCACACCAAAGGTCAACCCCTCACTGGTTAGATCTGACCATAAACAAATCACTTTGGATATCCACATTCCGCCCGCACCCCTGGACAAGGAAACCACCGTGAAAAACTTTTCAAAAGCAAACTTCACGTTACTTAAGATGGAGGTGGAAGATTTCAAAGCCCCCATGCTAAAGGATAACGCTGTCCAAGTTGCAAAATCCTTTACTAATGCAATCTATGGGCACCTACAGGAATGCATGGATCGTGCTATCCCAAGCAAATCCAAGGCTCACTCATCCAAGAAAAGGAAACCAGTCTGGTGGACCCCTGCCATAAACAAGCTATACAATAGAAGGAGGAAACTGGTACAGAAAAGAGTAAAATCCCAAGAAGGGAAGACATCCCTGATCATTATCAGCAAAAAACTACGATCCCTCATAAAATTGTCCAAGGTGAGCTTTGAAAGAAAACTTGCCAAGGACTACAAAGATAACCACAAGGCATTCTTTAGCTATGTTAAGAATCTAAGTGGTAATGCTCAGATCTGCTCGGAGTTAGTGCAGAATGGCACAAAATACACTGAACCAACCAATATTGCCAACATCCTGGCAGACAGGTTCAGTGCAAACTTCACCCCCCTCTCACCCCCAAAAGGGCCCATAACCATACCAGAAGAATGTAGAGCCCCTGAAATCACAGACACTCAGGTTAAGATATCCCTCTCCAAAGCCAAAAACACAGCATCAATGGGACTGGACGGTGTCCCAGGCTGCGTCCTACATGAGCTCAAAGACAAATTAACCCCTCACCTAAACACACTGTTCAAACTCAGCCTCTACACAGGCTACATACCCATAGAGTGGTGCACAGCAACAGTTATTCCACTCCACAAAGGTGGTGCCACAACAGACCCCGGGAACTATCGCCCTATAAGCCTGACTAGCTTGGTCTGCAAGGCTATGGAGCGCATCATCATGGAACTCATTAACAGAGACATTGGGAACCTCCAAACACTGGACCCTATTCAGTTCCACTGTGTTAAGGGCAGATCATGCCTCCTAAACCTGGTGGACTTCTTTGAGACAGTCAACAAGGCTATAGACAAGGGAAAGGTGGTTCACACAACCTACCTAGACCTCACAAAGGCCTTCAACACCAGTCCCCATTCTGGTATTATAGACAAGCTCACCAGCCTGAACATAAACCCCTATGTTACAAGATGGGTTGCCAATTGGCTCACGGGCAAAACCCACATGGTGAGAGTTGCGGGAGCTAGGTCTGACTAAACCGGTTACAAGTGGCATTCCCGGGGCTCAGTCCTAGGACCCCTCCTGTTCGGCATATACTTCTCAGAGGTACTGACAAGCACAGGAGAACTATGGCTGACCAAGTTCGCTGATGACTACAAACTAGGGGCTATAATTGACTCACCATCTGACACAGACATCCTCCAAAAGGGTCGCACTGAGATGGATACCTGGTGTCAAAATCACGGCCTCAAGCTAAATGCCAAAAAGTAAATAGTTATTCCCTTTGGAAATAACAAAGTACCCACAAACTACCCCATAGGTGGTAGTCCCCTAAATACGGAAAATGTAACAAGGGATCTGGGGATCACTGGCCTCAAACAGATGCCCTATGCAGCTCGACAGAAGAAACTCCAGCTGTACTCGGTTGCATACCGCCTGCTCAGAGGTGATCTCTGCCTGACATATAAGGCCATGTCCATCCCAGAATTGATGGACATGCTTCACCTAAAGAAAACCTTATCCCCTCGAGCCACATGCTCTAGGGATCTAAACCTCACCCCAACAATAAATAGGACATGCTGGAGGGATAGATTCCTGCCCCAGAGACTTTCCATGCTTTGGAACAAGATTCCAATCTACATTAGGCAGAGCTGCTCGCTAGCCGTCTTCAAGAGAAACCTTGACGAGTGGATGGGAAACAGAAAGTTTACCCCAGGGATCACTTTGGTGGCTCTGCTGGACAGAGGCACAGGGAACTAATCTAAGGGGGCGACGAAAGCCAACACATTCTGGCTAGGCTTATAAATGCCTTTGAGCAGATAGCCTAGTACCTACCTATGAACCTATAGCTGTTCCATGTATGTGATGATAACAGTTTCCTTGACAAAAATAATGTATTCCTATTTAGGACCATATAAAGAATGTAAAAAAAAAACAAACTAATAGTAAAGTCCTATTGGTTTTAAAATAAATATTAAATATCCATGATCGTGCATTGTGAGATGACTAGTGTAGGTGAAGCATTCATCCAGATGACACAGAAAGATTTTCTGATCTATGCATATATCTGCCAAGAGCTAAAGACATGTGTAGCACCTTTATTAGGCACTCAACAAGAGACAAGAGAGCTGTAAAACTAGACTCTGGAAAAGTCAAAATCAGTTTTTATAACATAACCTCTTACTACTACATTTATTTTGCTATAGGTAGGGGTTAACCTGTTTATGAATATTTGGCAGAAAATAGAAAAGTTAGTACCCAGGTTCTGGTACCACTAGCTATTTCCAATAGGAGTTGAATATATATAAACTTTCTGTTCAGTATGTTATAAGAAGTCAGCTATATGTTTTGAGAGAAAACAAGGCCACCATAATGTTGATGATAAAAAGAGGGCTGTTTAGCTGCTGTAAAGCCTCCTCTTTATAATAATTTATGCACTAAACCACTGTTACGCCACTGTTAACAACACTGACAATAAGCACTCAGACTTTGAATTTATTCTAGCCAGAGCATAGCTCAGCAATTTTGAAATTATGTGAAAACCTCATGAAACACTAAAACTGTAACTGTATTTCTTTCAATACATTTATTTTCAAAAGGGTAAACAGAAAGATTATCTGGGTTGCGAAAAATTAGATTTACAAACCAGAGAATTAATGGAGTCATTCATTGTTCACTGAAGTCACTTTTGTCTTGAGCCAAGATTTAAAAATACAGATTTAAAAATCAAGAAAATCTTTTTACATCTAAGGCAAAGAAATTGAAAAACATGGCAATTAGATACAAAGCTAAGATCTTTATTACCTACAAAAATCTAATCAGTAAGATTTTTTTCAGATATATTCACAACCAAGTTATCATATCATTAACATTTCAGTTTATATCATCTGTCAAAAATGAGCATGGATCTGATGGTTTTCCACTGTGTTTACCATCCAAGTTTACATCTAATGGAGTTTGTATTTTCCCTTGTCTTACATTTGTATGTTTACACCCAGAGATGGGTCCAAAGATTCAACCTCCATGTCTGTATTAGCTGAGAATTTTGTTGTAGACTCAGGTACACACAGTATTGATTGTGTTGTTACACGCATGCTGTTAGAAGTGCATAATGTCAAGGTGATATTGCTCTCACTAATTACAGAAAACCTTGGTTCAGAAGTGTAGGAGTTACTGAAAGGATTGATATGGAATGTTGTTTTCATAAGGTAATGTACATACAGTAGCAATAAGTGGGGTCAGAGTGTCTGTGTGAGTGCTCATTGGTTAAGGTTAGATTAAGGGCCCTGGAAGGGGATAGATTTTGAGTTGTGCCTTTATGCTATCTGTTAACTGTGTCCGTTTGACTTGTTCACTGTTACGGTTAGAAAAAACACACCTTGCTCATATCTGCTAACACCAATAACTCTGCCCCTACACCTGCCTGTAACCCAAAATGTAAACATTACCTTACTAAAACCCTTCCCCTAACAGTGCTACTATTTTGAGTGCATCGGAAAGTTTGTCACCTTTATTTTTTTTCAACAGTTAGAAGAGGAGATAATGTGTATATTTTTAGGATCAGGTAAATGTGTTGTGAACAGGCAAGCATCAACATAAAGTGTGTATGTGTGCTTGTGCGTGTGCGTGTGTGTGTGTGTGTGTGTGTGTGTTTGTGTGCGTGTGTGTGTGTGTGTGTGTGTGTGTGTGTGTGTGTGTGTGTGTGTGTGTGTGTATGTGTGTGTGTGTAGATATATATATATATATATATATATATATATATATATAGACATATATATATATATATATATATATATATATATGGATCTACCTGACAACATCGACACTTCAGAACACCGACAACAACTTCACCGACACCACATAATCGACAGTTCACAAACACGACACCTCATACACTCGACACATCATAACAACAAACAAAACAAATCCCCTGTCCAAAACCCACACACACAACACAAGCACACCAAAATCCTTACAAACCAACACTAACCCTTACATACACAACTATCTACAACCCTAACTGAAACCCTAACCCTAAGGTCTGTCACTATCGCACACTCACCTAACCCGCGCCCTAACCCTAACTCACTTATCCCACCCCTATCCCTACAGACCGTCAACATCGCACACTTACCTTACTCGCACCCTTACCTAACCCGCGCCCTAACCCTAACTCACTTATCCCACCCCTATCCCTACAGGCCATCAACATCGCACACTTACCTTACTCGCACCCTAACGTCCGTCACTACTGCATACTTACACATCCTTTCCCCATCTCAGTGTTCTCAGCGTCTGTGTTTTCCTCCGTCGGTCTTCTGACTTGTCGATCTTCTAAGTCGTTGTCGGTGTTCTGAAGAGTCGATGTTGTCAGGTAGATCCATAGATATATATATATATATAGATATATATATATATATATATATATATATATATATATATATATATATATATATCTATATATATATATATATATATATATATATATATATATATATATATATATATACACACACATATATATATATATATATATATATATATATATATATATATATATATATATATATATATATATATATATATATATATATATATATATATACACACACACATATATATATATATATATATATATATATATATATATATATATATATATATATAAAACAACAAACTTCTTAAGAAAGAAGTTTTTTGTTTTATTAGTGCAGTTCTTCGTTTACGTTAGTTATCACAGTTTGGTTTTATTGTTATTATTATATATATATATTTATATATATATCAGTCACAGCATGAAATTATGGGAAAGAGTAGTAGAAGGTAGGTTAAGAAGGGAGGTGATGATTAGTGATCAGCAGTATGGTTTCATGCCAGGAAAGAGCACTACAGATGCGATGTTTGCTCTAAGTGTGTTGATGAAGAAGTACAGAGAAGGTCAGAAGGAGTTGCATTGTGTCCTTGTGGACTTAGAGAAAGCATATGACAAGGTGCCTAGAGAGGAGGTGTGGTATTGTATGAGGAAGTTGGGAGTTGCAGAGAAGTACGTAAGAGTGTTACAGGATATGTACAAGGGTAGTGTGACAGCGGTGAGATCTGCAGTGGGAGTGACAAATGCGTTTAAGGTGGAGGTGGGATTACATCAAGGATCAGCTTTGAGCCCATTCGTATTTGCAGTGGTGATGGACAGGTTGACTAACAAGATCAGACAGGAGTCCCCGTGGACTATGATGTTTGCAGATGACATTGTGATATGGAGTGAGAGTATAGAACAGGTAGAAGAGACCCTGGAGAGGAGGAGATATGCTCTAGAGAGGAAAGGAATGAAGTTTAGCAGGACTAAGACAGAATATATGCCTGTAAATGAGAGGGAGGATAGAGGAATGGTGAGGCTATAGGGAGTAGAGTTAGCGAAGGTGGATGAGTTTAAATACTTGGGATCAATAGTTCCGAGTAATGGCAAGTGTGGAAGAGAGGTGAAGAAGAGAGTACAGGCAGGGTGGAGTGGGTGGAGAAGAATGTCAGGAGTGATTTGTGACAGACTATTAAGAGTAAGAGTGAAAGGGAAGGTCTACAAGAGGGTTATGAGACCAGCTATGTTATATGGGTTGGAGACAGTGGCATTGACAAAAAGGCAGGGGTTAGAGCTGGATGTGGCAGAGTTAAAGATGTTAAGATTTGCATTGGGTGTGATGAGGGTAGACAGGATTAGGAATAGGTATATTAGAGAGTCATCCCAGGTTTGACGGTTTGGAGACAAAGCCAGAAAGCAAGATTGCATTGGTTTGGACATGTGCTGAGGAGGGTTTCTGGGTATATTGGGAAATGGATGCTAAGGATGAAGCTGCCAGGTAAGAGGAAAAGAGGAAGGCCTAAGATATGGTTTATGGATGTGGTTGGTGTGACAGAGCAAGATGCAGAGGACAGGAGAAAAAGGAAACCGATGATCCGCTGTGGCGACCCCTAATGGGAACAGCCGAAAGAAAAAGAAGATATATATATATATATATATATATATATTTATATATATATATATATATATATATATATATATATATATATATATATATATATATATATATATATATATATATATATATATATATATATATATACGGATCTAAGATGTTTGCTCGAGTGAGCAAATGTCCGAATCCATACTAACCAAACACACTTTAACGAAAGCGCTTTTATTGAAAAAGTGCTTTCGTTAAAGTGTGTTACAAAAAAAAAAAAACACTACATTTACATTTTATCAGTGGGGCTTTCCCCCCTACACCCCCCATTACAGTGGGGAAAAGGGAAATGTCCCTTACCCGCACCGTAGTACAGCCTTGGCATCAGGCATACTTACGCGAAAGTGCTTCTTCGGTGAAAAATACTTTCCCGTAAGTAAAGTATGCCCGGCCATTTGGGTTTTGGTCATTTACTCACTCGAGCAAACATCCTAGATCCATATGTGTAGATATATATATATATATATATATATATATATATATATATATATATATACACACACAGACACACACACACACACACACACACACACACACACACACACACACACACACACGCACATTTCTCTGTCTATATATATATGTGTACACATATACATATGTATTCTACTAAGAACCTTACTGACCTTCTACTTTGAATGTTAGGATTTGCTGGTGAACAACAGCTTCACTCACACTTAGATGTTAAGTGCAGCAACAGCATTAGATGAGAAATATATATCAGTGGCTGAATTCAGAATCAGTACCAGTGTTTACAGTGTCGCAAGTCATTTCCCTATGTATCACAGGTGGGTCTACAAGCAGCTAACATGGTATCACTTCCATGATGAAGCACATTGCCACCAGTAAAAGTGTGGAAAGAGGTGCCTGACAGCCATGCGACAGCAGTGATAGGGGGACTGGACATTGAATCATTAGTAGAATGAGTTAAAGTGGTGTATCATTACATTATTGCCTGACAGTCCCGTGACAGCAGTGATAGGGTGACTGGACATTAAATCATTAGTAGAAACATCTGTAGCTACACCTTCTGCAATGTGGATATGTGCACAAAACTCTGAGACACTGGAAAGGAGGCAGAATATTGTCCACAACAATGGTTCAGGAAAAAAACAACACAGAATGAAACTAATGCATTTGTTAAGACACTCATGCTTTACATTACATTGCATTTCCTAGACAGATTCTACTTTAGGCATTACCTTAACCACATAGATAAATGGGGTTTGCAGGGCAGAGTTATCATTCACACAGTCAGGATAAGAGTTAAAAGCCAATGACACCAGCACTACAATTGGTAGAAGAGTTATGGAAAATGGATATGGTAACCATATAGTTACATAGCAAGTTTCGGGAAGTGGTGGTCATTCATCACATCTTCCAGTGGTGTGTTAGTGTCTTCGTGGAGAGGATATTATATGCATCATTTCCCCTGCAGTCCTGTGTCTGGATGCATCCTGCACAAGGGATGGTATAGCACTTCAACAGCATCTATGGAAAACAAGCTTTGGCCTCTGCATATGGTTAGGCAATAGATGGACAGTGTTAGCAACTCCCAAAGATGGCCACAGATAGGTGTTGCACTTAGTGAGCAAGCAGTGGATAGGGGTGGAGTAGAGCTGTCAAACCCATTGTGGCTAACTCACCAGGGCATCACTGTGGCGAAGCCAGATGAGCATTGGCCACAACCAAGAGTTTAGCTAATGATGCAGTCTGGATGAGTCTGTGTGCTATCTGCATAAACTTGAACTGTGACCATCCACTGTGCATCCAGATATTTACATAGCTACTGCTCACCTTTTTGCAGCATTAGAAGGACAGCCAGTGGTGCTGTGCATATCTGGTGTCTCTCCACTCCATCTATGAATATGGCCATGTCATGGCCTATATATAGGAGGCATCCTTTCGCATGTATCATGACTTGCATTCTGTAAACATATGCTGCAGTGTGACCTCTCCACCCCTACCCCACTGGACAGTAACCTACATGCCTTTGTGCTCTGCTTTTTGTCTGAATGAGACACAAACAGCTGGTGAGTAATTTGTCATACCCTCTGTTAGGGTGAGGGAAGTATGTCAGGTTGCTGAAGGTAGTTTCAGCAAACATAAAATGATTGAAGCAGCTTTGCTGAAACTACATTTGGCAACAGTGTAGTTTGCCTTTTTTTCTGATATTGTGTGCCTTCAGAATTGGTAGATACAAGTGTGAGAGGTGTCTTTCCCAATTGGGAGTTCATGGGGCAGATGGGGGGAATATTGTCCCCAGCAAAGAAAACATAACTGGGGATGTTTGCCAAAGTCACTTTCAGCAAACATTTTTCAAAAGTTTTTCTCATTTTCATAAATTGCATTCAATGAGTGAACATGAATTCCAGGATGAGTCCTATCCAACTAGAACATAACCTGGCATTCCACTGTGTTATGTTACTTTACCCAAGATACTGTTTAGTGAATTGTGTGACAGTCTGTATCGAAAGGAAGAAATATCCAGAAAGTTTCTTTTGTGAGAGACAGATAATTTTGATCATTGGGCTCATCTTGAGAAAGACTTTTTTCATTTATTTTGATTGCATATTTTGGTCTAAGAAGTGGGAGCACCTACACTTTGAGACCCCTGTGAATAAAATCGCATGTCAATGAACAATTTGTATCACAAAGTGTTTGTTTTTCTATGCAAATTAAGTTATGTAGTAGTAATATTTCAGTTAGGAAAGGACTGGTACCCCCTGGCAGAATTAGGTGTTAAAAAGGTAGACATAAGGTACTCAAGGTGTAGATGAAAGAAAGGCACTACCTCATCCTGCTCAACTGTGCAGATTTTCAGAAATGGACCAAATTTTTAGTCCACTCCTTATAAAATGTGTGGTTTTTGAGCAAATCATTTAGGATTAAAGTCACTAAATGAAGATGTACATTTAAATTCCAGACTTTGTATCCTTCTAAAAATGCATTCTTACACAAAAAATGTTATTCTAGCTACTTTCTAGTCTTGTAATATTTAAAATTTGCCCTTTCTGTTTTTGGGCCTTTGTTCCTCCATTGTTTTTAACTTTGTCCATATTTGTTGTGCATAGAGATTGAAGGTTATGCAGCCTCATTTACAGGTGTTATTTGACAGAACAAATTACACTCATTTCACACAAGAAAATGAAGCAGGGCTTGTTAGAAGCAAACAACGAAGTAGAGGCAGGGACTACAGGACACAAATGTAGGATTGATGTGATCACCTAAGCTAGTCTGATCCATCAGATATTTGAGGCCACAACCATCAACAGAACAGTAAATACAAACAAAAAAAACTTAAAGATGACAATGATCAGATGCTAGACACCATCATTCTATTTTAACATTTCTTTTTGAGATCTGGAAACTGTTACATAGGTGTGAGGCTACAGGCAAAAAGAAAAAATCTCTGGGGCTTCATAATCTTTTAAATATCATTAGTCACCACCTTGCTATTAAGTACTGCAATGATTCCATGGACAATTGTCTAGATATTAGGAGGAAGAAGAGAGGCAAGGACAGATGAGTCACGTCTAGCAGGTAAGGGGCTAAGATTGATTCCTAGACCACATGATAGGGCTAGCCTGGTATGAATAACTGAGAGAAAACTGGGAAATGAGAGAGAGAGAGAGAGAGAGGTGGGAAGGAATATTATATCTTGTGTTGTTATAAGAATATGAACTTAAGTGCTTGTACCTTTTACAAGAGACAAGATCATAGAAACAACTGGTTTGAAGATAGCAAGTTAAACAGGAGACAGAGAGAGACTATAAGGAATAGGGTAGCCAATGCTGTAAAGCAAATATTGTATAAAAAGATGAAATCAGGAGTTAAGTAAGTAAGTTACCATCAGAAGGGCCGATGCAGTACTTATGAAGATGATATAGTTACAATAAGGTAGACACAAAAGTTAATGAAGTGAACACTTAGAAATTGTACAGCAGGAGTTAAGGTTACTTTCATGGGAGAAAATGGAAATAGTACCAGCTACATTTGTTAAGGGTCTTAGATATTATTGTAGACAATGAACAAAATGCAGCAAAAAGACAGGCAGGAGTACAATGCACTAAATTACCTTTGACAATAATTTTTCAAATATTGAGGCTGGTAAATATTTGATGACTAGTACAGCATACAACTGT
>NC_056735.1:545501050-545521050 GCF_019279795.1 Protopterus annectens
CAACAAAGGTGCATAGGCTATTGTTTCCTCAGTAAAAACATATGGTTAAGAGAGATGTACCATAAGTAAATTTTTTTTTGAATTGAGGTGTTAGAAAAAACTTTTGAGAATTCTATGGACTACTTGATGATCAAATATATCAATACTTAAGAAAATAAAACCAGACTGTTCACTAGAATGATAATAAAACAAAAACTACTTGCAAATGGAGCTACATATAGGACAAGCACTCAAAATCCGTTAACTCACATTTTTATTTAGTTAGTTAGTACTTCTGTCTCATTCCAAGTCAAGAGACTTCATCAGATGGACATGACACATAACATAGTCATATGATGCATAGTTATTTCTCACATCATTTGACCAACCCAATAAAAAAGAACACACTTCTTTTATTAAACAACTTCACTTTTTAAATGTCTATTTCAATTACCACATGAAGTAAACATTTGCATTTAACCTTTGAAACATAACATGCATTCAGGCCTATCTTGTAACTACATTCCTTATTATCCAAAAGATATTCCCTGACACAGCCTCTAGTATCTTCTGGAACTTAATGCAATTTTTTTTTAATTACCACACACTTCAGTATGTCTGAAAAGAGAACTGACAACACACTTATACTTTATTTCATAAGTAAGTAGATATGAATTATTAGTTTTCTTGCCATTTTGCCTACATAAAATGAATCATATAACATTCATATTGCTACCTAAACCACAAATTCAGAATCACAAACAAAAATCCAGGTGGTTTATATGTCCTGCATGTGTTTGCATAACAAAAATGTGGTATTTCAGATATAAGTTTGCTTATGTTATGTGCATAAAATTTCAAGGTACCCTACCTTCCTTCTTTAGTTTTGGGTATGTTTGACACCTGTTCAAAATATTACTTTATGTTCCCATTCCTCATATTAATAAAACAAACGATGGTTGCTACTCTTGCTAAAACAATCATTATTAATAAAATAGGGTCTAGAATATCACTGATGGCATTCTGATCTTTGTAGTGAAAGAGTTTAAATGGATAACAAGTATACTGACTACCACATCAAAATCTCCTATTAAAATGCTGCCTTACTGTTGATGAAGATGTCTGCTATGATAAATTAATCATCCACTTATTTCCTTGTGGTGAATACACAGCA
Organism: Protopterus annectens; assembly: GCF_019279795.1. Taxonomy (NCBI): domain Eukaryota; kingdom Metazoa; phylum Chordata; order Ceratodontiformes; family Protopteridae; genus Protopterus; species Protopterus annectens. The sequence continues at coordinate 545,502,204 of NC_056735.1, forward strand.
TATTCTGTCTTGCTTCAGCATTTAAAATTTGCATTTATTTATTTACCATTTGTTCACAGGGGATGTCCGACTGAGCTAGAGCCCTTTTTCAGCGGAGGCCTGGGGAGAAAAGGTACAAAAAAAGTTTACAAAAATGGCAAGTTGAGAGAGTAGAAGTTGGTGGGAAAGGGGGGTAGGGTAGGGTAGAGTAGTGAGCCCAAGCTTAGCAAGGGTGAATGGAGAGGCAGAGCCTTGAGATGAGGATCTGTAAAAATGAAATTCTATCAGCAACTCAGAATAATCAAACTCAGTTACCACCTAATATGAAGAAATTTTAAATCGATTTCTATGAGAAAAATCACATAAACAATATACAGTTAAATATTAAATTAAGTAAAGTCATTGCTCTGACTGTACCAATTGTACAAGTTGCACAAAAGCCTGAATTCCTTTATATCCCATGCAAATGTGTGCAGTAACATCTGTTCACTGTCACATGAAGTTGTACCTCTATTGAACAAAACAGATTAATGAATTACAAACCAACTCAGGATTGCTTCAGATAAGCTCTATGTCACTTTAGGTTGTTTTTTATTCTTCCCCTATATTCTAGATTCAACTACTTATCATGCTTTGAGCCTTGCATGAGGTCTTTTAATCTTGTTTTAAATGACTACTAAATTCCAGTTTGCAAGAAGTCATATCTGTGTTGATAACTTTTTTGCTATCCCTTTCCTTTGCTCAGAAATGCTGTGTTGACTGCTTATCAATAATGTGCTCTATCTGATACAATAACTATTTTTGCTTGATATTAAAATGAGTTTTGTGACCTTGGTAACAGTGAGCTCAGGTCTGTCTTTCTAGGCATACATCCTACAACTTATGTTCTGAGCTGATGTCAATCTGCATGTGTTATAGAATCCCTATACATTATGGATTCTGCTGTTTATGTTTTTAAGCCCTGAAAGAGGTCTTTTCATCCTGTTTTAAAAAGATTTGGTTGGGTGAGCGTTCGAAAGACATGCGTAAATGGGCGCGCCTTCTTGAAGGTTGGATGTCGAGCTGGCACCTCGGCGTTCGTGAAAATCTACTGCCAATCATTAGTGGAACGGAGATCCACTGTAGCAACCCCTAACTGGGAAAAGCCGAAAGACAAACAACAACTTTAATCCACTTTGAAAGAAGTCATATTTGCGCTAACTTTTGTTGGGGAAACCTGTGGTGCTGGTTGTTTATCTGCAGTTTAAATTTCATTTAACAGTTTATAGGTTCAGAAATTAATACCAGGTTACTATCGTGCAAAAGGAATGTTATTGATGCAGCAGTCATTTGGGTAGTTAATGGTCTAACTTATAAAGAACGTAATTTTACTTTTTTCCCTAGTTGTGTTTGATCTCTGTGTAGCATTTTATTACACTGGTCATGACACCTTTTGTTGAGTAAACTTCTCCCAGGCATTGTAAAAACTCAAAACTGGAAACCACAGTGTTCAAGCAGCTATCCAAATGAAACAGGACACAGACACCTGTTTAGCGCTTTCATCCACTTTAATGAATGTGAACTTCTTCAGAAACAGTTCGACTAACCCAACCTTCCCCTTTTATAACAATAAATAGTCACATGACAAAATGACATCATGTAAAACCAATATTTAAAAATAAATTGTTTTCATAAATGACATAATAAATGTGTAGTTTATCTATTTTTATATTATCTAACCTCTAAATTCTAAAAATGGTGTATCCAAGATCAGCTAGTATTTTGCAATCAGCATGTAAGTGAGAAAGCAGTAATATAATTTATGATGTATGTTTTCCTAAAGATTGAAATTTTACATTTTCCAGTTGTGTTTGATTTTTGTGTAGCACTTTATTTTGTCAATCATGACGTCCTTATTGAATGTCTTTTTTTCTGACTCTCCTAACCCTTTTAAATTGGTTTGTTTCTTACCTATTATCAACATTTTAATTATCATTCCCCAAGGGTATATGCGAACAAGCTAGTTTCACCAGTTCCATAGTATTTGGTAACACACTCATTTTATTAAGATTTTCTAAGAGAAGCACAAATATTGTAAAAATTGTAGACCCAACGTCTGCTACCTATAGAAATATCCTTACACAACTCCATGGATAACAAAAGAGGGGAAACATGAAGATTGATCGTGCTTCAGTGGCATACAAAAAGGGGGCAGTACTTATAATAGTAACCTGGGCTAATGGAAACTCAGGTTTAAAAGAAATAGCTACCTCTTCTGTGATATTTTCACATCTAGGACTCTGGATATCACAGACAACTGGAGGCAAAGATGATACCAGGAAGGATATGTTTATTCAGCAACCTAAAATTTGTGATTTCTGAAAAAAAGTGAAAAAAAAGTTTTGGGAAATGTAAGCAGTGTCTTCCCCACTTCTATTTCTATGTACTACAAAGCAAGGAAGGGGCATTCTATATCCTCTTCCCTACTTTATTTAGCTCTACAAACTTCAACAAAGAGTATTATCAAAAATCTTATCAGACTTGTAACTACATTCTGAGCTTTGGAAAGGCACTGCTTTTATTTCATTGGTAGATGTCCTTACTGCATTCCTGGAAACCATAGATTTATCACATACACATTTCCATATTCAGTTAATGTAGATCATGAAATGTGTTAGAATTACTTGGTGTGCTTAGGCATCTACACAAACTGAAATTTCCAATTTATGAAGAAAAAGATGCAATAATCTCAACTGATTTCAAATTTTATTTCCATCTTTCACTGCTAGATACGATCAACCATATGAAAATGACCATTCTATACCAATCTCTCTCTCTGCCTGCTATAAACACTCTTCATGCCCCTTTACAGAAAATGCTAATTTAGCATATTTAAATTGATTTTGGGTGGCGCAGTGGTGCAGATGTTAATGTTGTCACTTCACAGCAAGAGGTTCTCCGGTTCGATTCTTGGCTGGGGTGCCTTCTGTGCAGAGTTTGTATGTTTTCCCTGCGTTTGTGTGGATATCCTCCCACATTCCCAGGCTTCCACTGAAAATAGGCTCTGTGGAGCCTAGTTGGACTTTCCCTGTCAACAAATGTTAAATAAATAAATAAATTTGACAACTCTTCTGGAAAAACAGTTGCCAGTGGTTGCTTTTGTTGACCCCTCTTCTTATTTTCTTTCAGTGTCATTTGACTCCTACCTTTGAAGTAATTTACTGTTGTCCGAATGTAGTCAGCCCCTCTTTCTGCACTTAGATATGCCAAGAATGACATCTATGTTACCATCTGGTATTAAAATAAAGTCAGTTTAAACTCAACACAATGTTGATACTTAAAATGTTGGATCTGATAAATGTCTAAACTAACTTACTCCTGGAATGTAATCTTGATCAAAGTTTTTTCTCATATTTATTCTAAGCTTTTCACCAGCTACTGCTAAAGGCTAAATTTTTGCCAATGAACCTAATTTCAAATTTATTTCCATACTGAAGCTATATCCATTGCTGCCAAATTATATGTTGAAATGAGAAAATTGAAACTAAGATGATAAATCCCTAACTTGAATTAATTTGCATCCAAACTAGGATTAGTTGAAGAAGACTTCCATATTATCACATGAGGCAAAGTACTTTATTTGCTAAAGCAAATGTTTAATAGTCAAATGATCTGCCTTAATTGCTGGAATACAGTAAAACTTTTTTTTTCCTTAAAGTCATGAGGTCCTTGTGATTCAGATTATCACCGTGCATTTCCACAAACAGTACTTATATTTAGTTATTTGCCTACTGGGGGCCTAAATGAGACATATAACCACATAGTCAAATGATAGCTACCCTTCATGGCAAATGTTAAACTTGGTTATAGCCTATGATCCTAAAAATGGTATAATACATACTTTAATATCAAATCTAGTCTAGTGGCAAAATACTTGTTAACACTTGTAACTTTTCTACTGAGGTTAAGTAGAAGCAGACCTTGATCATATACTTGGTTTTGGAGTAGCATGCAAAAGACATAGAAAATTATTAACTCCATAGGCAAAACCTGCATTAGTAATGAACATTTTTTCACACCAAAAAAATACCTCTTAGTATATTACCAAACTGGAATTACAAAGTTCATTGAACATGAAGTCAGCATAATGGCTTCTTCAGCAATTATGGCAATGGTTTGTCAATTCCTAGCATTATGAATGGATACAAGAGCTGAGAACTGAGTGTTTATCTGCTCTGAAGGCTAAAATGCAAACTTTTAAAAACTCCGCAGCAAATAGAAAACTGCTCTCTGTTTTATTGGGACCACAGAGCTAAAGAAACAATGGTTGCGTAGAATGGTTGAGCAACATTTATCTATTACAGTATTATATATTCTTGTTGCAAAGATCTGTCTGACTAATATCTTTGGATAATTGCCTTCATTAATACAATCATTTGACTATTAGTTACATTATTGCATGGCATTGTGCTGTAGTTGTTCTTTAAATGGAATATAATTCCTGCTTATATTACTTACATTTGCACTTAATGAAAAAATCCATAAAGCACATTGTGTTAAAAAAGTAAAGTTGCATAGATTGTGAATCACAGTAATACATATCATTGTACTGAACAGTCTTGTGCAATAGAAAGATGTGTTATTCAATATTTGCAAACTATGCTTGACTTATAAATTAACTTAGACCATTGAAGCAGAATCCTTGAAACACATGCTCTTCCAGGTACATCAATTTATTAGAAGGCAGTTCAGAATGAAAGGGTTGCACTGTACCACACAAAACAAAACAAAACAAAAAACAAAAAATCTTGTCAGTATAAAGTCCAAGTTGACAATGTAACTTCTGCACATTTTGTTACTGATCAGGCTGCATATCTATATGTCTATTATATGTGTCCCCTTCAGAAGATTGACAACAGGAAGTCAAACTTCATATGGTCGAGACCATATGATCAACTTTGGGAAATGATGAAGATCACTGTAAAGCAGGGATCAAGGAATTTACCCTTTTCCACTGTAGTGTAACCATGAAGTTGGTATATACATAATATATACGGGGTGGGGGGAGGCACAATGTAGATTTTGTTGTTTGGTGTCATTTGACTTTTCATAAAGTCAATCATACGGTCTCGGCCAAATGAAGTGCAACTTTTCTTTCACTCGATCATCTGAAATAGATACGTATACCTAACTATCTATATGTGCATATATATGCCTATATCTAGTAATTTAACTGTTATAGTTATTCATAAATATTTTTAAAAGTTAATATTCAGTTTGAATAAAAGCAAAAGTTCTTTGAAGTTTCATGAATGGCACAGAAACCAAGTCAACATCTCAAGCAGGATAATTATAATTAAATCAATGTGGCAGTGATTGACATCACAAAGAAAAAAAAATATTAGATTCATTCTGTAAGAGCATTATTGTGTAACAAACACAGTCACACAATACTTGTCCCCATGACCTGAGTAAAACAAAAATGCAATATAGTCATTGTGAGCATTTATTTCATTTAAACCAACGGCTGAAATAACTTAACAATTTATGGATATTTTTTCAACATGAAAAGCATTGCAACCATTAAAAAATTCATATATGTATATGGTGCCAATTGGCTTAACCATGCCTGTGCCATAACAGCCCCCCAACTGTGACCCAAGTGGCATACTCTAAGCCTGCTCAGGCTATTTTTTTCTTTTTTTCTTTCTTCCTTTTTTTTTTTTTTTACTCAAATGATTTTTATTTTGATGAAATAACACAATAATTTAATACATTTATAACCTTCAATAACTATTTACAGTATTTACATTCAGCCTAACAAAAAGGATTCAGATAAAAACATCTGTAATTAAATAGTAAGTTAATATATAAACTATGATAGTTAGAAAGAGTTTGGTTCCATCTGCAGGGAATCAATCAAATTCAAAACTTTCCTCCATGGACTATTAACCAATGGCTTAGGAAAAGTTATTAACTCTTTAGTTCTTTTCTCCATTAGTATGCATTTTGTCAGTGATGATAGGAATTCCTCCATTGTGGGTGCTACATTAGAGTTCCATCTTCTAGTTATACATTTTCTGGTTATTGCTAATATTGTCCACAACAAATACAGGTCACCTTTCTTCATATTATTACTATTTACAACATTCAATAAAATTAAATACTTTGCCAAAACAAATATATCAGTATAGATAGTTTGACAACATTTGTTAATCTCATTCCAATATGGTTTAATATTAGTGCAATCATAAAAAATATGAGAGCAGTCAGCATTAGTGGACAGATGAAATATCCAACATAACTTGTTGTTTGAAGGGTTCATTTTTTGAGAGTTTCTCAGGTGTCAAAAAGGATCTGTGCATAAATTTCCAATGAAACATCCTCCAGAATTGTGAGTAAGAAGTTAGTTTAACTGAAAATAAAATGTTTGTTTTATCTTTCATTGATAATGATACTTGAAACCCTTTAGTTATTCTTAAAGCAATTCATTCCTGCTGTTTATAACCTTACGTAAGCCTCCAATGCAACAATCTAAGCAGTTCCATGCTCCAACTCCAACTTGGCTGAAAAATAGGCTGATAAGCCAAAGGGAGGAAAAAGGGGGGGGGGTGAGGTTGCAATTTGACCATCCACTACTTTGACATTCCATCTCATCTTGGGAGAGGAAGAGAGGATGACTGCTCACCAGGTGAGCAACCTGACTCATGCAAACAGCACATGTGGAGCTTTAAAAAGCCTTTGTGATCTCTGCCCCCTCCTCAACTCATCTCTATGAGTGACAAGATGCTTGCTGGCAAGTCATTCTTATCCCTCTGACCCAGGTCAAAAAATATAGACATTGGGACTATTTATTTCATTCAGCAGTTAAAATAACATAACTTGATCTAAAATGAGAAAAGAAAAAATGATCTAATCCAATACTGGTACAGTAGAAGAGTAGTTGAATAAATACAAGACTAGAACATTTTTACTGTGCTAGATCTGCAAGCCACAAAGCTCTTAAATTATGTGACTTGCTAGAATATAAATAAAGCGTTACTTTGCACTGTCAAACACTTCAGAAATTGCCTATGATTTTTTTCCACTGTCTTTTCTCCTATAATTTATTCCTTTAATACTTTCAAGTTATTTGACATTTAGAAATCAACAAATCTTTTTTATGACACCTTTTTTCAAGTTCACACTGCTGCTTACTCTTCAAAGTTCAGAAAATAAGTGGCACCTAAACCACTGTGTACAGCAGATGCTGGATAATATTTGGTCAACAGAACTAAATGATGTGGCTGGGCTGTGGTGTAGAGTGATAAAGCCCTGACTATTTATTTATTTATTTTATTTATTTATATTTGTTGACCGGGAGTGGATGTAGGTCCATTTTCAGCAGACGCCCGGGGAGAAAAGCTCCACAGTTAAAATAAACAGACAGTAGTTACATTGGATTACTTAGCGATTGACAATTTACCTAGTAATTACTTACAGCATATTTACAGATGAAGAACATAGTACATCAGTAGACAACTAGAATCTTTATCTGTGAAGTACATAACAGACAAGTGCATCTTGAGGTTTAGACTTCTGGCATTGAGCAGCATTACCCTTAGTTTTCTATTCATTGTGTTGTCTATGGAGGTGGTTTGCTTTTTTGAGCTTGGCTCTAAAAAGGCATTATGGGGTGTAAGAGCCTAATATCCAAAGCCCAGGGGTGACAGGTGCAAGCCGCCCCTAGCTAAGCTGCGTGGCTTGTCGAGCATGTCTGTGTCGGCTGACAGCTCCCAGATCCCCCCTTGATTGGACAAAAAAATTTTAGCCAATTGTTAAAATCATTCATTCTTTTGCTGTAGTGGCATTGTCCCATCTGGGAGTAAGAGATGTTGCTCAAGGTGAGATGCTCTACAAGATCAGAGAGCTCTTCTGAGTCTCTCTCTTTGTAGTCTTTTTCATGTAGTCCAGGGATACAAAATAGTTATAAATTTATACATTATTTTTTGTATGACTGTTTAATGAATGAAGAAATAACACAAGATGTTTATAACCTTTTATTAAATGACAATCAAAGCAGTGGAGTTCTGTTTGGCATCCCAAAAATACACAAAAATCCTATTGACCCCCTCCATTTTAGACCGTCTCAGCATCAGGTAATGTCACTGAAGGTATTTCAGTATTTTTGGACTATTTTGAATCCTTTAGTCCAGTTGTTACCGTCACACATATAGGATTCATGAGATTGTTTTAGATAGTGTCAGAAACTTCAGTCTTTCCACTATTTAGCCAACTTATAATTGTTATATGTTGACAGTGGATATTGCAGCTTTGTTTACTTCTATACCTGATGAGGAAGGGGTGGAATTTGTTAAAATGCATATCAATAAGTATAAATCTATAGATCATAAAAGTGGGAGCTTGTATTGTTTGTTATTTGAAGTTTTATTGACTAATATTTTTTTTTTCAATAAAAAATATTATCAACAAGTTATAGGTGTAGCTATGGGGGTAACCATTGCCCCAGCTTATGCTAGTTTAGTAATTAGTTGGTGGGAAAGGGAATTACTTGTAAATATTCCTGGATATGATCATGTTTTATTTTATAGATGTTTTGTAGATGATTTGTTTTTATTGTTAAAAAATATGTTTTCCATATGGAATTTGCAGATAATTTGAATCATGGTACTTAATTTCTCAAATTTAGAGCTGGAGACATGGAACATAAAATCTCATTTTTAGATGTGAATTTGGAAAATAGATAATGGTGTATTTGAAAGTAAATTTTACAGAAAGCACACCTTTTCCAAAAATTATTTCCTTTTACTAGTAATCATCCTTTGTTTATGTAAAGAAATATACCCAGGGCCCAGTTCATTCAGGCCTCTCGAATGACAAGTAATGATGAGGTTTTTCTACATGAGGTCGAATATATTTCTTCTCTTTTCATTTTAGAGGGTATCCTAGAAAGGGCATTGATGATTCTGCTAAAGAAGCAATCTCTAAGAAGCATCTACATTTTTTTCCAATTCTCCAGGTAGGTTTCAAGAGTAATAGAAACTTTAACAATGAAAATTCTAATAAGAATTTGGTAAATGAGGGGCATGGAACACGTACCAAAACCTACAGTGCAGGTGTAGGTACATGTCAAATAGTTCCATCTTACTGCTTGGAAATGTCTGTTGACAGTTCAAGTATTAAAAAAATAATCCAGAATAACTGGAAAATTATTTCTGGTAACCAAAATTTAGTGTCAGTATTAGTTTAAGGTCCTAGGTTTGTCTATAAGAAAGATAGATGTATTAAGTTTATGCTAGAGCATGACAGTACTAAAATAGAACCTCCCATTACCATCAAATGTTTAGGTACCTATAAATGCTATGACTGTAATGTTTGTAGATTTATTTATGAAGGACCATGTATATCTTTAGGCCATATCCCACATATTTTAAAAACATCTGGTAGATGTAATTCCAACACAACAGGTTTTATGTATATTGCGCTTTACTCTGGTTGTACAAGTTTTTATGTAAAGTATGAATATCAGGAGCTTGAGGCAGAGAATTAAAAAACATGTTTATGCATTCAAATCTAAAGATGTGAACAATGCTCTTTACAGACATTCTATCTTATGTAAACATTTTTTAAAATTACATTTCCTATTATAGAGCAAGTTTTAGAAAGTAGAAAAGGGGGTTACCACAAAAACTATACTGAGAAAAAAGAGGGTGAATGGTAAGTGAAATTAAGGGCTGATGTCCCCTCGGTTTGAATGAGAATATTAACATTAAGTGTTTTTTAAAGGAACATAGAGGTTAAGGGTACTTTGAGAGATATTCTGTTATTGAAATCTGGTTTAAGTTCATTGCTTTCATTAATTGTTCTTAGCATTTTATTGGTTGATTTTCACATACATTGTGATGTAATTCTAAGCCTTTTGTATTTCTGAAGAAGTTATTTTGCGAAACAGGCAATTCAATTTTATTACACTAAAGACATTTTGGATTGCTTCTTACAACATTTAACAGTTTATCGTCAAAGAAAAGTCTTAATTCCCTTTAATTCCCTTGTATAAGCCCTTGGTAAAGGCTATTTTAGACTACAAGAACTCATTTTGTTAATGTAATATATCATATTTAGTATGCCCATATGATAGGATAAATGCTTTAAGACACTACACTATTGAATATCAGGGCTGTTTCATTATACCTATTAATAACTGATTCACTAGTGGTGAGTTGTGCAAACTCTGTGAGTCCATTAATGATCCAATTATTATACAGCTCTGGCATTAGAATCTGTGTACTCCTTTGTAGGAAAACAGAAAGAGGTCCTCCTGCATTATTATAATATGAAAAGGAATTTGCCCTTCCCTATTTGTTTAACAAAATGTTGTCAGCACCTGCTAAAACATATGAAGAAAGCAAATAGCTTTATGGAGTTCAGAAAGGAATTAGATTTAATGAAAGGGCAATAGCTGTGACTGGTACCAGTTCAACACAATCCTTGTCCATGACCCAGATTCTCAGTCATGACATCTGTGCAGTAAATCTCAAATTGCTCTTTTAGAAGACTCTTTTCTTAATAGCAATTAGCTCAGCCAGAAGGCTTCCAGCACTTCATGTCTTGTTATGTAAGAAACATTATGGACTTTTTTCGTAAGGATCAACTTTCTTGAAGAACTACCCATTAATTTATACCAAAGCTGGATTCTTGTATATTGTATAGACCATTCCATTCGCTTTCCAGTCTATTTTCTGAATCCAAAGAGTAAGTGGCAAATGAATGTCCACGGTATGGATATTTGCAGACAATTTAAATATTACTCAGAAAGAAAAAAATGCCCTGAGACAGTCTAACCAATTATTTATCATTTTGGAAATGGAAATAGTGTCAATCAGTTCCAGAAAAAAAATCCTCTATAGCGTCTTCCCCACAATATTGCCTTCTGTAAAGACAAATACAACAATAGTTTATCAGCAGTGGTTAAAGCCCATTCTACCTAGTCAGAAGCTATAATAACAGGCTTTTTTTCACAACTGTTTCTATTCAAAGAATGTGTAAGACTGCTACCTTGGCTTCCATTAACATGTCCACAAAATATTACACATTGGATTTCTATTGTATGGCTAGATCAGGATTACTTTCTCAAGCCCAATATACATTTTATAGACTACTTGCCAGTCCCTGGAAAATGGAGTCATACAGCACATTGGCTGTTATGATGATCACAGTAAATATATGCGAAGTAATCACCACATGTGCAGATGTTCTTATAAGTGGGCAATTGCTGCAGGAAAGGATACGGCTTTTTCTTCTCAATGTACTCTGTACCTTATCACTACAGCGATTACTGTATGTAGTGCACAGGATATGTGCCATACTTTGAAACATGGTTTACTTACGTGTTTTTCAATACATTTTGTTACAGAATTTGATAAACAGTGGATATTACTTATTTTCTATTTTAGCAAAAGTTTTGAGTATTCATTCAACATCAGAGGTATGAGTAGTTTTGCCAGTCACATAATCTTAGATTGTCCTATGTTAGGTGCTCTAGGTTGCATTTAAGGCATTATTTATTTATTTATTCCAGCTAACAACATTGGGTGGTAAAGTGTTATTCATCGGTTACCATGTGAGGCTTCAGATGACAACAGCTGTAAGTTATCCCACAGCCAACATTAAACTTGCACTACGTGATGCACTTAGGGATGTCTTGGTGATAAAAAGGTGAGCAGCCTACAGTCTCGGTGGCAGTAATTTCTGCTTCACAGCTCCAGAGTGCACAGATTCATTCCCAATCATGAGGAACTGTTTGTGTGGAGTTTAAATAATACTGCTGTGTCTGTTTGATGTTTTTCTGGTTACTGCAGTTTCTTCCCACTCCCCAAAGCATGTAGATAGAGTCATTATTTTAAAATGTCCATATATATATATTTATATATTTATATATATTGCATTTACACTTGTCTTTCTCCTCATCCTGGCTGAAATGAATAAAGAAAGATTCAGTTCCCTAGATCAACTAATGAATAAACTAAATAAAACTGAACGACTCACTGTCCTCTGCCTTATGGCTGACATTCCATGTGGATTTATTATCCAACAGCAGTGGTGCTATTGTCTGACCTGTTACTGATATGATAAAATGTTCATACAACTGGAGTATTCACAGTATCTTTCATATTTTTGTAAATGACATGAACATTTTTCAGTAGTGACACTAAGTTTATTTTCTCCATTTCCAAAGTTAAACCTCGTAACCACTTTTACAATACAGTTCTTGCACACATGAAATATACTGCATCAATCATATGTTTCATTTTAGTTTGCTAGATTTTTGCTTCCATACCAACATCAAAGAGTTTTATTTGAAAACAATACCAGATACACTTAATAATTCTAGTCATTCACTGGCAGTTTCCTCTATACTAGTCATGCAATAATTAAGAATGCCACTTAACTAAAGAGATAACCTACCTTCCTCAAATTACTGCAGTTAATCATTAGGCTCCCATAGAGTAATATGTGAAAGTTTGTGTGTGCTCCATGTTTTCTTTCTTGTAAATATGTGCTGAGATATAAGGATATTTATGCATACAATGCTGTTAAAATGGAATGCAAACTTTCTCAAGATATACACAACTAAAATTAAAATTCAGAAGCATGTTTTCAATATATGCAGGGCTGAAATGAAAATGCAGAACTAAGAGTCTGGTTTTTAATAAAGTGAAAAATTAAAATCAAAACCAAAAATGGTGGCAAATAAACGGTTATAAACTTTATTAAACTCATAACAGTAAGCACTTTCATCTTTCAAATAAGCTGCAGACTTCATCAGACTAAAGTGAAAAATTAATCTACTTTACCCATTAAACAATAGTAAAAAATAAATGATGAGTTTAAACACTTTTCTCAATTAAAAGAAAGTGAGAATGTGTACTGACTGTGCAATAAGTGTATCATGAATCTAAGCAGAAAAAATGTAACTAAAGCAGTTTAAGCACATTACACCACATGCATTCCTTAGTGCAAAAACTGTGTGTTATTCAAACGGAATAGGAAGCCATTATGATGTGAAACATACAACCAAACCATGAAAGTCCACAATGCTGTATATTTTGAATACATGAAATTCTGGCATAGTAAATGATGTAATATATGAACAGAAAGCAGAATGATTACAGTAAGTGAGAAAATACTCAGAATATAAAATGTTGCATTTGCTTGGATCACCTTTACCTGCTGTGTTCTTTCTTGATAAACATGAGCCGGAGGATGCCAATTTGTTTAAATGAGTCATGATGTACTGATACATTTCCTTATTATCAGCGACAATCAAAGGGTATCATAAGTGTGCTCGAGATCAAGGGAAAAAAATCATCTCAAAATAATGGTATCATATGTCATTTTAAAGATAATTATAGTCTGTTGCATAGATTTACTAGCTATCATTAAGGTACACATTAAAGTACACATTTGTATTTTCCACCAGAATACTTTATATATAAACAGATTTATTAGCTTTCAGTATAGGATGCAATGAAGGCGGTTAAAAAAAGTAATTAAATGAGCTATACATAACTCACTTGCTTCAGTTAATATTCTATATATTGCTGAATATTCCAAAATACTAAAACGAATAATATAAGCAAAATATAAATCCCTTTAGCTTCTATAAAGCACTTAGCATCCTTGATGTACTTTTACTTATTTCACTCAATGTTGGACTTTAAGCATGCAATTCTCATCAGACAGTTTACCTATTTACTCTTGTGTTCTCATTTCTAACGCATAAATATATACTACTGAAGTGCAATTCTTTTTGAAAATTCACATTATATACAGGTAAATATCCCCTTCAGCAATGAGAACTTACCAGCACCACAAATACTTGTATATTCTGTTTTTTACCTCAAAGCATCATAGTCCCATTATGTATAGCATGCATGTCACATGGAACTGCTCGTCTAGAGAACTGGAGCTCAAGCACTATTACTGCATGTTCCTGAAAACTGAAACCATACTCAAGTTTTAAATTTAACTATGAGGAAAGAAATTAAAATGTGTATCTGGTAAATAATGTATGCATCACACAGAAAATAATGAAGAACTCATGTGAGCAGTAAATACTATAGAACTTGAAAAATACATTCAGACCAATCATGATGACAAAATGTAACACTCCATATAAAGCAGAGACAGAATAGAGCTTTAGTCAATCCCTTTATGTGCTTTCTTATATCATGTCTAGTGCAACACCAGTGAGGACTCAACTTGTCAAGTACTCCCTGATTTTCAGCTTCCAGGTCAATGTCTTTGACAGGAAATCACTGACGCTGTATTATTTTAACTGTGTTCTTACACTGAGGACACTTTCTCAAAGAAATTCTCTTTTCTTCACATTTGTGTGACCAAGGAGTTGATATATAGAAACCTGTTATTCTGTTCAGGGTGTGTGAAGGGTCTGCTTCTCTCATGAGTACAAGGGATCTTGCTTCCAGAAAAGAAAAGACTCTCATACGTTTTTTGTGTGTGTGTGTGTGTGTGTGTGTGTGTGTGTGTGTGTGTGTGTGTGTGTGTGTGTGTGTGTGTGTGTGTGTGTGTGTGTGTGTGTGTGTGTGTGTGTGTGTGTGTGTGTGTGTGTGTGTGTGTGCATGCGTGTGCATGTACGTGTGTGTGTTCAGTTCCTGACCTCTTGAACTTGGAAAGTTATGTCCCCATTTGGTTGAAACTCAATGATTCATAAAGCTCACTAACCTTTAATTCAAAGAACAGTGCAGAACACCTCTGCTTTTACCTTGCATTTAACATTTTACATGTACCCCCCAACAAAACTAAAGTATCCCACTGAATATTGACAAAACTAAACTGGGTAACTGCTAGCTGCTTTACGTAGACATTTGTGAGACATACCCCAGTACTGCTTATGTGTTCTAAATTAGCATTTTTTTATTGTATGAACATTGGTGAGCATGCACAACATATGGTATAGTTAGTACATTTCACTTTTACTGTAATAACTAACAGTTTCATCACACCCTATAGCATGTTTAAAATACTGCATTTTGAATTTTTCTATAACATATACTATCTTGAAATGAGATACTTTTCATGTGTAAAAAAAATTACTGTAAACTAATATGATGTTTAAGTTATCAGTCCTATTGAATGCTATTCTTTGGTTTTATTCAGCTTCAGAATGAAAAGTCAGCACTCGAAATGAAAAACCTATAGAAGAGAAAATGTTAATGTCAAAAACTGTTCATCTTCCAAAAATTATTTTTCGGGGGGACAACCCCCCACACCTCACATGTGTGATGGTAGCCCCCCCCCAAATTTATATAATTTGATAATAATTAAAACTCTTAACTAAACTTAAACCCACCAAATTAGCAGCAGACAACTTCCCAAGTGAATACCTACAAATCGCAGCTGATGCTTTGGCCTACCCAGTATCCATCTTGATTAACCGATTTCTGTCAGAAAGTTACGTTCCCACACTGTGGAAAGTATCACATATAATTCCCCTACACAAAGGCGGACTCTTCACCGAACTAACCAATTACCGCCTCATAGCTATTCTCTCTCCACTCTCCAAAATACTAGAGAGATGCATACACTCTCAGGTCTCAGACTACCTCCTTACTAACAACCTCCTTTCCAGTACTCAGCATGGTTTCCAACCAAACCATAGCACCACCACTGCCTTTCTCTCCTATACTAACACTATCCTTCAGCATAAAAACAATGGCTATCTCTCCTCTGCTACTTTCCTAGACCTATCTAAAGCATTTGACATGGTCCCACACAAACAACTTATCTCTGTCCTCAATAACCTATCCTTCTCACAATCAGTCACCAACTGGTTTCAGAGTTACCTGTCTGACTGCCAACAATCCGTTGTATGGCAGAATGACATATCTCCCCAACTACCTGTCTCCATAGGGGTACCCCAAGAATCCATCCTTGGACCCCTACTCTTCTCTGTTTACACCAATAATCTAGCCTCTGCCCCCAAACATGGCACACTCATACAATACGCAGATGACTCAACCATCATCTGCTCAGCCCAGTCCCTACCAAAACTGCAAAAAGTCACACAGGAAGCCTTTTCCTCTGTTGAAACTTTGTTATCCGATGCCCAATTAATACTCAACCCAAACAAAACTAAACTAATCATCTTACAACCTACCAAACATACTCAAAACAACTCTCACTTTAACATCACAGCAAAAGACAACACCACTATATACCTAACTGAACACACCAAATTGCTAGGAGTGGAAATAGACAATAAACTAAAATTTGACATTCACATATAGTCCACAAAAAACTAGGAGCATTATACAGAAATAAGCAATTTCTCACCAAAGCAGCAAAGATTTCAATAGCAAATTCCCACCTTATCTCCACCCTACTTTATGCCTCTCCAATATATACCAACCTAAGGCAATGCAATCTAAACAAGCTGGAGACCTGCTACAACAAAATTGCCAAATTCGCCACAGGGGCATCCTACCATAGTCACCACTGTCTCTCACATGCTGAACTGGGCTGGCTTGAACTCCCTCACCTCCTTCAGTGGTATCAACTCTCCCTCACCCACAAACTAGTAAACCATCCACTAAATGTCCCATCCCTCCAGAATCTACTTCAACCCTATCACACCACCAGACCACTAAGATCCAGCAACAAAAATCACTTGCAGATCACTAAAGCCAATAACTCTGCTGGTGATGCACTATTCTCTTGCACCATAGGCAAATTATGGAACTCCCTTCCACCCACAATTACCTCCGTACCATCATGCACCCACTTCAAAACTTATTAAAAGCGCACCTAAAAACATGCTGGCTATGCCCTTGCAACTCCCACTCTAATATCATCCAACCCATCCAACCACTACCTTTCTTTCCACTCCACTAAATACCTTGATTATAGCAAGCTCAGATGCTCATAAGCCTAGTACTTATTATACAACAGGAACTTCTCATTGTAACATTTGTTAATGTCTGTTATGTACTTCACAGATAAATATTCTAGTTGTCTACTGATGTACTATGTTCTCCATCTGTAAATATGTTGTAAGTAATTGCTATGTTAAATTGTTAATCACTATGTAATCCAATGTAACTACTGTCTGTTTATTTTAACTGTGGAGCTTTTCTCCCCGGGCCTCCACTGAAAATGGACCTACGTCCAGTTATACACTCCCGGTCAACAAATTTAAATAAAATAAATAAAATAAAATAATATACCAGCTCTAAGATTGCCATTTCTTGGGTAAAAGGGAATATTCTGAGAAATGGCAACTTAGACTTACAATATGTTTAGCCATTCAGCCTCTATGTTTCATAACTTGCTGTAGCAGGTCCCAACATTTCAAATGGTTACCACTTTAATACCACTTTTTTAGTACCTCAACATCACTTAGTAGTGTTTCCCTGTGTTTATGAATAAGTTATCCAACTCTCCTGCCTTTAACTGAAATGAGTAGCAAAATAATTTGACTTTTCCTGTCTGTCACTCACAATTTCAAAGTGCAAAACTTCTTCAGTTGCATTATTCAAACAACATCAATTGTCTATCCTCTTGTATAATGTGACTATAATCAAGAAGCATTGTTTTTCTTGTATCTCATAAACAGTGAATATGGGATAGATTACTGCAGTCTTTTTGGATAGACAGTATTTGTAATAGGAAAAAAAATAAAATAGAAATTACAGCTGGCTTTACATATGTCCTAGTTTTATAAACTGTTCTGCATTTGAGGTCAGGATACAAAAATATCCCAAAAATAATCAAAATACTTTAGCTTGATATGAAATAAATTTTCCCAGAACTGAGTTGAAAACTGTTATGTTCCTCAATGTCTCAACAGAGACTGAAATGTAGAGATAATTAATCTATGTACCAGTTACTGAATGCAGAACCTTCCTGAATCCTTTCAAATAAAATCTTTACTAAATATCAAATAAATTGAGGTGCATTAGTATTTAACTAATACACCAATTCATTATGAACTTGAGTAATTAAACTATGCAATTAGCTCAGTAATATTGAACAGCTGTGTATCCATCCATCCATCCATCCATCCATCCATCCATCCATCCATCCATCCATCCTTCCTTCCAGTCACCAAGCTAGCCAGACAGCCAGCAATCTATTTAGCCAGCCATTTTGACCCTATTAATTAATCTTTCTTCTTGGATCAGGAGATAACATAGATAGCTTTGATACCAAGTTCTAAAAGTTATGGACTCTATATCTGTACCAGGATTAACATTCCATTACTGACAATGTAGAGTTGACTAAGGTATGTGATGAGGGTAGAGGTATACTGTACACCTGAGGTGTTGTCATTTGGATGATATACTAAAATAACTTTTTACATGACAGTAGTGTTAGTATTTAAAGTGGATTCTACAGACTCCATGACAATTATTGAGAAGATCGCAAGCTTTTTATCTGTGTCACACTAAATCACAAATAAAAACATTTTATGAAATGTTGGCACTCATAACATCAAGTGCCAACAGACTTAAAAAAAATAAGGTAAGAAACTCAGGAGAAGAGTGCATCTTGAACCTTTTTTACAGAGGAGCAAGCTTCCTGCACCCCAAATGTGGTAACAAATCGCACACACCACCTAAACATATAAATACCAACTATGAGATCACTGTACCTAGGAAAATAGAGAATATTCTGGGAAATGGCCATCTTGGACTTTTTTGACATCTTATATGTAAGTCCGTTTTTTTAGTCTGTTCAGACTCCAGCTTTCAGGGCTTGCTCTACTGGATCCAAACTTTTCAAATGATTACTTCTTTCACATCTTAGCTCACATGTTAAACTCAAGAATAACCAAATATAAATAAACAAATAAATAAATACTATAAGG